>NC_083571.1:3482808-3855308 GCF_027579695.1 Neoarius graeffei
CCACATGTAATGTTCATGAAATCAGATTTATGGTCACCTATCTGCACAAACTGTTGCCTGTTTCTTAGATAGCTCGACAGCCAACTCCACCCAACTCCCCTAACACCACACTTTTCTAGTTTACTAAATTTTAGGAAGAACATCAGCGAGATATCAGTGTAGAAACGCTTTACATTTGAGTCCAGGCAGATGAACAGAAGCTTGGAGCTCTGCAAATACCGCAGCATCGATCTGAACTGTAGATAAACAGCCAATGCACAATTTAATTCTCCCTGTGACAGCAGTTTGAGTTGAGAGCGTGAAGTGATGCATTTGAGTAAATCTGCGTTAGTCCTGCACTGCTCTGCATTATGCTGTGTTTTATTGCCACTGCATTGCATAGCAGCATAGCTTCCCTCCATAAACACACGCCCGAGTTCTTCCTCAAGTGTGTGTACGTGTGTGTGTGTGTGTGTGGGCATGTTTTTGTATCTTGGTGGCTTAAAATAATTCCCTACAAGGAAGTTATATATATATATATATATATATATATATATATATATATATATATATAAAACTCAAAGTTACAAAAACCTTTTAGTTCCTGAAGATTTAGGTGCAGGATAATATTAATTACCTACATTAAGAAGTATTTCAAAAGAAAGTCCTCACAAAGATAGTAAGACAAACGTGTGTGTGTGTGTGTGTGTGTGTGTATTCTGGGAATAAATTACTGCGTACTACAGTGGGGGAATTCATCAGACTGAGGAACTCCCTGGCAGGGCATCCCAGCTCAGCAGTTCCCTTGAGGCAGCTGTGTGTGTGTGTGTGTGTGTGTGTGTGTGTGTGTGAGGGGGATGCTGAGGGTGGGGATATACTCTGCATTCATTTTGATTTTTGTTTTCTTCTTCTTCTAATATTTTAGTTATAGAAAGTGATACTAAACATGTACACACACACACACACACACACACACACACACACACACATGCGTATAAAAGAAATTATTAGAGATGATTTGGTGTAAAATGATTTTCTGATTGACTCTGTATGAAGTAAATTAAAAATTGCGAGTTGGTATCCATGTTGTATTTCACATCAGTACACCTGTTTAGTTATTGTACACAGGCACTGTAGAATATATAATAATAAACAGTTAAAAATATAGTACTCTCAAGATCTACAGTATCAAAACCACCAAACTTCCCCAAACTTCAACTCTGTATAATGTATGTTGTACGAGATCTTTTCACACGATGCTTATCAGACTTCTGTATTGCTCATATATCTGTTCAACTGCATGCACTTGGGGCAGCACGGTGGTGTAGTGGTTAGCACTGTTGCCTCATGGCAAGAAGGTTCTGGGTTTGAGCCCAGCAGCTGGCGAGGGCCTTTCTGTGTGGAGTTTGCATGTTCTGTCTGTGTGGGTTTCCTCTTGGTGCTCCGGTTTCCCCCACAATCCAAAGACATGCAGGTTAGAATAATTGGTGGCTCTAAACTGACCGTAGGTGTGAATGGTTGTTTGTCTCTGTGATGACCTGGCGACTTGTCCAGGGTGAACCCCACCTCTCACCCATAGTCAGCTGGGATAGGCTCCAGCTTGCCTGTGACCCTGTCGAACAGGATAAGCAGCTACAGATAATGGATGGATGGATGCACTTGGAACACCTTCAGAAAGTTAAGGGGTTTTAGCTTCTTTAATGTTTTTTACGTCTGCTGCTGGTGCGAGAGGGACTTTGACTTGACTTTGTAAGATTCTGTTTGGAAGCTTTTCAGACTGCCAGAAAACCACAGCGAGGACCCTGAGCATGATGTGAACATCTGTCCCTCTGAATGCTGAAAATCGATTCTGTCTTGATTGTAAATATCTTTGGATTAAAGTGTTTGATAAGTACAACCCTGATTCCAAAAAAGTTGGGACAAAGTACAAATTGTAAATAAAAATGGAATGCAATAATTTACAAATCTCAAAAACTGATATTGTATTCACAACAGAACATAGACAACATATCAAATGTCGAAAGTGAGACATTTTGAAATTTCATGCCAAATATTGGCTCATTTGAAATTTCATGACAGCAACACATCTCAAAAAAGTTGGGACAGGGGCAATAAGAGGCTGGAAAAGTTAAAGGTACAAAAAAGGAACAGCTGGAGGACCAAATTGCAACTCATTAGGTCAATTGGCAATAGGTCATTAACATGACTGGGTATAAAAAGAGCATCTTGGAGTGGCAGCGGCTCTCAGAAGTAAAGATGGGAAGAGGATCACCAATCTCCCTAATTCTGCCCCGACAAATAGTGGAGCAATATCAGAAAGGAGTTCGACAGTGTAAAATTGCAAAGAGTTTGAACATATCATCATCTACAGTGCATAATATCATCAAAAGATTCAGAGAATCTGGAAGAATCTCTGTGCGTAAGGGTCAAGGCCGGAAAACCATACTGGGTGCCCGTGATCTTCGGGCCCTTAGACGGCACTGCATCACGTACAGGCATGCTTCTGTATTGGAAATCACAAAATGGGCTCAGAATATTTCCAGAGAACATTATCTGTGAACACAATTCACCGTGCCAGCCGCCGTTGCCAGCTAAAACTCTATAGTTCAAAGAAGAAGCCGTATCTAAACACGATCCAGAAGCGCAGACGTCTTCTCTGGGCCAAGGCTCATTTAAAATGGACTGTGGCAAAGTGGAAAACTGTTCTGTGGTCAGACGAATCAAAATTGGAAGTTCTTTATGGAAATCAGGGACGCCGTGTCATTCGGACTAAAGAGGAGAAGGACGACCCAAGTTGTTATCAGCGCTCAGTTCAGAAGCCTGCATCTCTGATGGTATGGGGTTGCATTAGTGCGTGTGGCATGGGCAGCTTACACATCTGGAAAGACACCATCAATGCTGAAAGGTATATCCAGGTTCTAGAGCAACATATGCTCCCATCCAGACGACGTCTCTTTCAGGGAAGACCTTGCATTTTCCAACATGACAATGCCAAACCACATACTGCATCAATTACAGCATCATGGCTGCGTAGAAGAAGGGTCCGGGTACTGAACTGGCCAGCCTGCAGTCCAGATCTTTCACCCATAGAAAACATTTGGCGCATCATAAAACGGAAGATACGACAAAAAAGACCTAAGACAGTTGAGCAACTAGAATCCTACATTAGACAAGAATGGGTTAACATTCCTATCCCTAAACTTGAGCAACTTGTCTCCTCAGTCCCCAGACGTTTACAGACTGTTGTAAAGAGAAAAGGGGATGTCTCACAGTGGGAAACATGGCCTTGTCCCAACTTTTTTGAGATGTGTTGTTGTCATGAAATTTAAAATCACCTAATTTTTCTCTTTAAATGATACATTTTCTCAGTTTAAACATTTGATATGTCATCTATGTTCTATTCTGAACAAAATATGGAATTTTGAAACTTCCACATCATTGCATTCCGTTTTTATTTACAATTTGTATTTTGTCCCAACTTTTTTGGAATCGGGGTTGTAAACGTAATGTTATAGTTTACCATGTTGCTTCTTTGACATATGAAAGAGACCTTAACACTGTATGTGTGTGTTTTGCTTGGCTTCTCATACAGATGGTTTCTAAGTCAACCACTTCTTCTGCATCCATTGATCTGCTTTTTTCAGTTTTCTGTGGTTTTAGTTTCCTGTGCACCAGCCAGTGCTTTTTTCAGAATTACATTCGTTTGATTTTTGTTTCTTTTTTGATGGCATAGTTTGCTGCATTCACAGTATGTGGCTCTAGACAACCCATCAGAACCTTCCTCATCTAATGGATTCTCTCATCTGTCATTTCCCACTTTTTATTATAAACAAAATTCGCTGTCATTTTTTCCTCTCATGAGTGTCACAAATTCTGGCTTTTCCTAAATTTGGATTTGAATTTGGATTCATTTGGAAATGAAATTTGCTCCAAACTATACTGAGAGAGTGTATTTAACGTACAATTTCTGTTGTATGTTAGTTTATGGCAGTCAGAATCTTTCTTTAGTCCAATTCCTATAGAACAGGGAGGAAGTTCAGCCATTTCTAGATGTCTAAGAACAAACTAATTTATACTGATCTCAAACTGAAAGCAACTACAATTAAATTCCCTAGTGAACTATTCAAAATATCCAATCCTTGCAAAGAAACACATTCAGTTAATAACATTGGTACATTTTCTCAGTGCTCTGTATTACAATGCATTTAATTTAATCCAAGCAATATAATGTTATCTGAACAAGTATGCAGTTTACAGACTCTAAAACTATAAGATATGAGCCACCTGTTCTGGTATCAAAGGTCACCTATTGTGCTGTGTTGATATTGATAAGGCTGGCTGTTGACTGGTACACAATAGCTGGTCATTGATTGCTAATGTTACACAGTCTTAGATTAAAATCAATTTACAAATAATTAATACTGAGCATTAATTGAAATTTTATTTAAAATTGAGGAAGAAACATGTCTCCTAACCTACTTGAGCCTTATTGAAGCATTTATTAACCCTCAAATATCAGTTGTATGAAAATATATCAAAAATTAGAATTAGGTGAAAATGGATTTTTTTAAACCCCTGTAGTTTAAAAATACTTGAGAGACACAGAACAAAAATTTGGAAATATAAAATATGGGTCTTGGGGATTACTGAAAAAAATTTACAAGTTCCTAACTGCTATCGCACATTGGATTTCTTGCTACTGAAAATGGCATGTTTTAGAAATCGGCGAATTTCAAAACCCTATTACAGACAAACTAGGAATAGTG
Source organism: Neoarius graeffei (assembly GCF_027579695.1). Lineage (NCBI taxonomy): Eukaryota > Metazoa > Chordata > Actinopteri > Siluriformes > Ariidae > Neoarius > Neoarius graeffei. The sequence continues at coordinate 3,487,554 of NC_083571.1, forward strand.
GAGACTTGATAAAACTGAAATTGGTAGATATTTCTGTGTAGATTTGAATAACATTCTTAGTTTAAGCATTACTGCCACAGGCAAGCTTCCAGAATGAATTAAAAATGCAAAAAATGCAAATTTGTCTTTTTAATTTCCTTGTTAAAATCACCATTTAATATACAATGACCATTGAAATTCTAAGTTGAAGCTTGTAGTACAAGACATTGAGTCTCTCTATGCAAAATTTTAGGTTTCTATCTTGCATAATAAAGATTATATTGCACTTTGAAATATGTATGTTTTGAGTAAAATGCAAAAAAATCGAAAAATTCAAATGCCTGTATCTCTGAAACCGTTGGAGATAGGAAGCTCAAATTTTGGGGATTAACTTCTTTTAATAGTATCTCTGAGCCCTCCAAATTTCATTGAAATCTGAGATGGTCGAGCATAAATTTGTCAGATATTTGTTGATTTGGCATGGAATGACCCAGTAGTATCATAAATAAACCTTACAAATGAAGCCAGTGATGGGCACGAGGGCACTAATTACAGCACATGTTGGTTGACTTCTCATTGACCATGTTAGGGGTTCAGTGTCTGGTTCTGAAATCTCCTGCTGACATGTTGCTCCTACTGGCAGATTTAGACACTGACTCAGAGTGAAATCTGACCCAAACACAGCAACCTTAATAACTTGCCAAACGGACTGGCCACACAGCACTTTTAGGTAACTGTAACCTGGTTTTGTGTTCACAAAGATTCTCGTGATCTTGCTTAAGCCCCAGGCAGGGAGACTCACACACTCAGGACCCCCTATTCCTCTCTGGGGCTTTTGGAACTAAGAGATTTTCAGAAGTGAGTTATTATCCAGTGGTTGGACCCCAAATACCACAGACAGAGACATACAGGATGGGCACGGGCGCAGATAGAGGGGGGGACGGGGGGGATTCGTCCCATCCAGATTTAAATTCACCTCGTTCGGTCCCCCCCACTTATAGGGAGGAAAAAACATCTATGCTGTCTTTCTTTGCATAAGGCAAACCTCACGGAAAAATCAAAAGACAAATTACCATTCGGTTTATTGAGGTGCACAGCAGTACATACATAGTTGCAACTGCGCAGACTGCACGGGTTGCGAGCTCGAGCTTGGTTGCTATGGTTACCCACAACAAGTTTGACAGGCATATCGGGGACAGCTCCTCCTAGTTCAGGACCCCAACACGGCATGATGAAGGGTGCCAAAAGGCAGAAAACGATTGCATCGTTTAAAAAAAAAAAGACTGTAAGTAAACTGTGCCTTACTTTATCATATCACCTTGCAATTTATTGATAGTCTGTTCAAAGTAATGTCGTAGTGAAAGTAAAATCGTACGGAGTAGAGATGCCTTTCTGGTAGCCTCCTTCTTTCGGTGGTAGCCTGTAGATACAGTGCTCAGAAGGCAGTTTTAATGTTTAATCTGGCGTTCCCTGCCATAATTTCAGCGAGCATATTGTTTCATAAGGAAACTTTGCGAAGAGTTGTTGACTGACTGCCGCTCACGCAACACACAGGCATAGTTAGAAAGTCAGGATGCACTAGTTTACACTTTACACACACACACGTAGCCCAGCCTCTCGCTATGTTTAACAGTTGGAACTTAGCGGTTTTAAAACTAGTTTTGCAATTTCTGTGCGTGATGATAATGTGTAAACTTTGGATTTCCATAGGCTATGTTAAAATGTTATCATTGTCCTGGCCTGCAGGTAGTTCCTGGTGATGGCAGTGAAGGAGGTGAAATAACATGTATATACACTACCGTTCAAAAGTTTGGGGTCACCCAGACAATTTAGTGTTTTCCATGAAAAGTCACACTTTTATTTCCCACCATAAGTTGTAAAATGAATAGAAAATATAGTCAAGACATTTTTCTGGCCATTTTGAGCATTTAATCGACCCCACAAATGTGATGCTCCAGAAACTCAATCTGCTCAAAGGAAGGTCAGTTTTATAGCTTCTCTAAAGAGCTCAACTGTTTTCAGCTGTGCTAACATGATTGTACAAGGGTTTTCTAATCATCCATTAGCCTTCTGAGGCAATGAGCAAACACATTGTACCATTAGAACACTGGAGTGAGAGTTGCTGGAAATGGGCCTCTATACACCTATGGAGATATTGCACCAAAAACCAGACATTTGCAGCTAGAATAGTCATTTACCACATTAGCAATGTATAGAGTGGATTTCTGATTAGTTTAAAGTGATCTTCATTGAAAAGAACAGTGCTTTTCTTTCAAAAATAAGGACATTTCAGAGTGACCCCAAACTTTTGAACGGTAGTACATATCTCATCTCATCTCATTATCTCTAGCCGCTTTATCCTTCTACAGGGTCGCAGGCAAGCTGGGGCCTATCCCAGCTGACTACGGGCGAAAGGCGGGGTACACCCTGGACAAGTCGCCAGGTCATCACAGGGCTGACACATAGACACAGACAACCATTCACACTCACATTCACACCTACGCTCAATTTAGAGTCACCAGTTAACCTAACCTGCATGTCTTTGGACTGTGGGGGAAACCGGAGCACCCGGAGGAAACCCACGCGGACACGGGGAGAACATGCAAACTCCACACAGAAAGGCCCTCGCCGGCCACGGGGCTCGAACCCAGGACCTTCTTGCTGTAAGGCGACAGCGCTAACCACTACACCACCGTGCCGCCTGGTAGTATATATATATATATATATATATATACACACAAAATGGAATCATTTGCTGACAGCTCAGTCCCCCCCAGTTCAAAAATCCTATCTGCGCCCCTGAGGATGGGTACAGGCTCTAGTATGCTGGAGACACAAGGCTTTTCAAACAAGAGTTCTATCTGGGAGTGATGCCCCTTTAGAGAGACTCAACATGGATACCTCCTTGACTGGCTGAAGAGCAGTGTCGTGCCACAGTGGCATCGGGGCAGTTGACTATGGGGTGGTCATGTGGTTTTGTAAACCAATGGATTGATGTACAGGTCATACTTCTTTGGCACATGTATCTTAACCCATAACTAATAGGAGTAAATTGAGACTTGTTGTTACAATATTATTCATGACCAACTGAGGACTGCGGTGAGGTTCATTCCTTCCTTCCTTCCTTCCTTCCTTCCTTTATCGTCCTTTCCTTTCCTTCCTTATCTCTCCCTGTTACTTATTACCCCCAACAAGGAGGTTTTGTTTTCGGTGTGGTTTGTTTGACTCTAAGAAGGATTGCACAAAACCTACCTACCCAATTCCCATGAAACTTGGTGGAAGGTTGTAGCATGGCTCACCGAAGAACTTGTTAAATTCTGGAGTGGATCCCAGTCACAGGGATGCCAAATCTATGAATTTAATTTTACTTTCACTAACATTGTGAGATACAGCATTTAGCCTTGGCAGAGGACTGTACTCTCCGAGTGCACTTCTAGCTCCTTATTTTTCTCTTCCTATTACTTTATTATTTTGTAAAATTATTTGCTATCTTGATTATTATTATTATTATTATTATTATTATTATTATTATTTTAGAAAGGGGGACGTCTATGGGGTAAATTGAATCGCTGCACACGCAACCAGAGGAATCTGGACACTTGTTCAGTGCTGGAACATTTGCATTGAACAAAATATAGATTATGTAGACAAGTTTGTGAGAGCTATTTGCAATAAATAATGCAAAATTACAAAATTTAAGTTGTCATTTGACTCACCTTCATACCTAATGCTTACATATTCCTGTCTCACATGATCAATAAAAAAATATAATTTGATGTTGCTTTCGACGATCTCACATGATGGTCTTTATTCTGTCTCAGTTATCTAATGTCTAACTAGAATTTACAGAAATAGTTATGAATTTTAAGTTACATGAACTCGTGCAAATTTAGGAAAATGCCTGTATCTCTGAAACTATTGGTGATAGGAAGCTCAAGTTTTGGGGATTAACTTCTTTTAATAGTATCTCCGAGCCCTCCAAATTTCATTGAAATCTGAGATGGTCGAGCATAACCTCTTGTTTATTTGGCATGGAATGACCCTATTGCATCTCAAACGATTAGAATATCATGAATAAGTTCAATAATTTCCATCAGATATTTAAGAAAGTGGAAAATTTAATATATTCTAGACTAAACTTTCTCAACCGGGGTGCCGCGGCACCCTGGGGTGCTGTCTGGCTTCGTTAGGAGTGCTGTCAAACAATTATATATTCTAACATTGAAATAAATAAAATGAATTAAAATTCCAAAAAATGATAGTTACGGTACACTAATGCAGATCATCGCCGCCTCATGCATCATCAAAATTTGTCTCATGGCCCCCTTTCCCGTGTCACAACGTCACTGCTGGGGTCAGCGTGACTGTGTATATTTTATATGGGGGTGCCTTGAGAATTTGCATACTTCTGAATGGTGCCATGACTGAAAAAAGGTTGAGAAACACTGTTCTAGACTCATGACACGTAAACTAAACTGTTTCAAGCATTTTTCTCTTTTAATTTTGATAATTATGGCTCACGGTGCAAAACAATTTAAAAGCCATCTCAAATTATTAGAATATTTAATTTCAAGTTTGAGTAAAACAGTATAAATGCCATGCACCTCTTGGTCTAGTTCAGTTCACACAACCACAATCAGGAGGAAGACTGCTGACTTGACAGTTGCCCAGAAGATGAGCATCGACACCCTCCACAAGGAGGGTCAGCCACAGAAGTTCATTGCTGAAAAGACTGGCTGGAAAAGGTGTAAAAGCAACAGAGATGAGTGCAGCCTTGAGAGGATTGTCAAGAAAAGTTGATTCAAGAACTTAGGAGAGCTTCACATGGAGTGGACTGAGGCTGGTGTCAGTGCATCAAGAGCCACCACACCCAGACATCTTCAGGAAAAGGGCTACAACTGTCACATTCCTAATATCAAGCCTCTCCTAAACCAGAGACAACATCAGAATTGTCTTACCCGGGCTAAGGAGACAAAGAACTGGACTGTTGCTCAGTGGTCCAAAGTCCTCTTTTCAGGTGAAAGTAAATTTTGCATTTCATTTGGAAATCAAGGTCCTAGAGTCTGGAGGAAGAGTAGAGAGGCACAGAATCCAAGGGGTTTGAAGTCCAGTGTGAAGTTTCTGCAGTATGTGATGATTTGAGGTGCCATGTCATCTGCTGGTGTTGGTCCACTGTGTTTTATCAAGTTCAAAGTCAACACAGCATCTACCATGAGGCTTCCATCTGCTGACAAGTTTTATGGAAATGTTGATTTCCTTTTCCAGCAGGACTTAGTACCTGCTCACAGTGTCAAAACTACTACCAAACTGACCATGATATTACTGTGCTTGATTGGCCAGCCGACTCACCTGACCTGAACCCCAGAGAGAATCTACGAGCTATTGTCAAGAGGAAGATGAGAAACACCCGACCCCAAAATACAGACGAGCCGAAGGCCACCATCAAAGCAACCTGGGCTTCAATAACACCTCAGCAGTGCCACAAGCTGATCACCTCCATGCCACGCCCCACTGATGCAGTAATTTGTGGTAAAGGAGCCCCAACCAAGTACTGAGTGTATAAATGAACATAGTTTTTAGAATTTGGACAGTTCTATATTGTAAATGCTTTCTTGATTGATCTTAGGAAATATTCTAATAATTTGAGATACTGGATTTCTGATTTTCATCAGCTATAAGCCATAATCATTTAAAAAAAAGGTCTGAAATATTTCACTTTACGTGTCTTGAATGTAGAATATATGAAAGTTTACCTTTTTGAATTAATTTCCAAAGAAAAACGAACTTTTTCATGACATTCTAGTTGTTTGAGACGCACTAGTAAATAAAGGTACACACTGAGGTTTTTAAAACATTTTATTTCGTACTTATACAGTCCAGCTCGGCGGCATGGTGGTGTAGTGGTTAACGCTGTCGCCTCACAGCAAGAAGGTCCGGGTTCGAGCCCCGTGGCCGGCGAGGGCCTTTCTGTGCGGAGTTTGCATGTTGTCTGTGTGGGTTTCCTCTGGGTGCTCTGGTTTCCCCCACAGTCCAAAGACATGCAGGTTAGGTTAACTGGTGACTTTAAATTGACTGTGAATGGTTGTATGTGTCAGCCCTGTGATGACCTGGTGACTTGTCCAGGGTGTACCCCGCCTTTCGCCCGTAGTCAGCTGGGATAGGCTCCAGCTCGCCTGCGACCCTGTAGAACAGGATAAAGCGGCTACAGATAATGAGATGAGACAGTCCAGCTCTTATAGGTCTTCTTGTCAGAAAATAAATTCATTACCTGGTTTAATTCTCCAGAAGTCTTCAATTTGTCTTCTTTCTCTTGCAACATTTCCACTTTTTTGAGTGTGTGTTTTTGTTCTTTTATATACTTTGCAGTTTGTGTGTGCGTTTTTTTTCTAGGTGTAAGAGCCAACACCTGTCTTAACCAGAGTCTGCTGATATTGTAGTTCTCTTTCTCTCTGTGTAGCCAGCTCGACACTTTTACAAGTTCTGAGCAGGATTTGAATGGAGGCCCCTAAGCCACAAACTTCGCTGCAGTTCCCTGTCAAAGTGACGGCAGAATAAACAACTTCCTTTGTCAGTGGTATCTCCACGCTTTAAACCAAATCGAATGTCATGTCTTCTTTGAAGAACAAACTCCAGGTCATTTATTTATTGAGGAACATGATCCTGTATTAGGGCGGCATGGTGGTGTAGTGGTTAGCGCTGTCGCCTCACAGCAAGAAGGTCCTGGGTTCGAGGGCCGGCGAGGGCCTTTCTGTGTGGAGTTTGCATGTTCTCCCCGTGTCTGCGTGGGTTTCCTCCGGGTGCTCTGGTTTCCCCCACAGTCCAAAGACATGCAGGTTAGGAGATCCTGTATTACATATTAAGTGAGTGTCAAAAGTATGGGAACCTTTGCTTTCAGTATCTGCTCTGAACCCCGTGTGCAGAAATAACTGCAGCTCAACGTTTGCAGGAACTGCAGCAGTTCTGTGTGTTACTTTTCTGAAATGTAACTTCAAGCCTCATTTAAATGAAGAGCGTACGTGCTGTTTTAGTCTTTTTCTCCATCCTGACTCGCTGCACTAGTGTAGGAGGTCAGCAATGACAAATTGACCAAATATATATTGCACTTCTACTTCTACTAGCTCATCAAAAACATTGCATGACTCTGAATCAGTGGAACAACAGAAGTCAAGAAAACAAACATGAAAACATGATGAAACTTTTATTGCATATAGATTTATTCAAGTCCTAATTTATAAATCTGGAATAAAAGATGCAGGGTGGTTAAGGCTTGGGGTTGTGGCAAGTTCATGTCAATTTGGGGTCATTTAGCAAAAATTAGAACAAATAGAACCTTATAAATATATTAATATACAGTACACTGGTTTATGTTCTGTATATATCCTGTTGTGGTTAGCGCTGTCGCCTCACAGCAAGAAGGTCCGGGTTCGAGCCCCGGGGCCGGCGAGGGCCTTTCTGTGCGGAGTTTGCATGTTCTCCCCGTGTCCGCGTGGGTTTCCTCCGGGTGCTCCGGTTTCCCCCACAGTCCAAAGACATGCAGGTTAGGTTAACTGGTGACTCTAAATTGAGCGTAGGTGTGAATGTGAGTGTGAATGGTTGTCTGTGTCTATGTGTCAGCCCTGTGATGACCTGGCGACTTGTCCAGGGTGAACCCCGCCTTTCGCCCGTAGTCAGCTGGGATAGGCTCCAGCTCGCCTGCGACCCTGTAGAACAGGATAAAGCGGCTAGAGATAATGAGATGAGATGAGATATCCTGTTGTAATATTTGGACTTAAATCATACAGACAGACTTCTGCTTTGTTGGATCCTTCCTTCTCTGTGTGTGTGTATACTACTGAGGACCAAATTTCCTCACAAGGATAGTAAAATCTGACAATTTGAGCTTGTGGGGACATTTGGATGGTCCCCACAAGGAAATTGCTGTTGTGGATTTTTTTTAAATAAAATAAAAAAATAAAAGAGCCAGAAAGTTTCGTTTTCTTTATTGAGATTAAGGTTAGGTTTAGGTGCAGGCACAGCATTAATTAACTGCAAAAATAATTATGTTAATGGAAAGTCCTCACAAGGATAGTGAGACAAACGTGTGTGTGTGTGTGTGTGTGTGGAGAGAGAGAGAAACCCTCTTATCAGCATGAGCATTAAACAGTCTGGAGAGGTTGCATTACAAAACACTGAGCACACACAAGCGACCAGTGTGTGTGTGTGTGTGTGTGTGTGTGTGTGTGTGAATTAAAGTGAGGACGCATGGGCTTTTCTGTATCAGCAGGGGACACACACACGTTTTGAATGTTCATATTTTATACCATTATATTAAACTAGCTCACTGTTACTGGCTCCACAACTCAAAGCCTTTCATTATTAGCAGGTTACTATGAGTTTTTCGATGATGACCCCATGCTGATCATAGCATACACTCCTGCACACAGTGTTTACATTCACATTATCATTTACTCATCTACAGTATCATGTGCTTGTAAAAAAAAAGTACATGTTCTTTAATCAGGTAAAAACTGTTGTGGACCAAGATGAAAAAAGAAACACTGCGGCATGTGATTTTATCAGAAAATAATTAATTCTGGGTCATCACATCACCTTGTAACTCAGTATTTTACTATTACATCATCATCACACACACAGTGTTTATTATTCACATAACACACTCAATTATCTGTGTAAGTATACAACATAATATTAACTATTTCAGATTTAATGATCACTGTCACATATTTGTGTATTGTTGCACGAAATTATAGTAACTGGATATTGTACAAGAATGTATGTGTTGGTTATGTGATCGAGTATTCATTTTCCTTTAATCCTGTAGGTGTGTCACCTGGTCAAATGGGATAATTGTAAACACTGGTGTTTCATTTCCTAATCACCGTCAGATGTGTTTAATGAACAGGTAGAGTCCATCCTGTGGGTCGATCTGTGTGTTCGACTAACACACACCATCATTACAGTGGTGCTTGAAAGTTTGTGAACCCTTTAGAATTTTCTATATTTCTGCATAAATATGACCTAAAACATCATCAGATTTTCACACAAGTCCTAAAAGTAGATAAAGAGAACCCAGTTAAACAAATGAGACAAAAATATTATACTTGGTCATTTATTTATTGAGGAAAATGATCTAATATTACATATCTGTGAGTGGCAAAAGTATGTGAACCTTGGCTTTCAGTATCCGGTGTGACCCCCTTGTGCAGCAATAACTGCAACTAAACGTTTGCGGTAACTGTTGATCAGTCCTGCACACCGGCTTGGAGGAATTTTAGCCCGTTCCTCCGTACAGAACAGCTTCAACTCTGGGATGTTGGTGGGTTTCCTCACATGAACTGCTCGCTTCAGGTCCTTCCACAACATTTCCATTGGATTAAGGTCAGGACTTTGACTTGGCCATTCCAAAACATTAACTTTATTCTTCTTTAACCATGCTTTGGTAGAACGACTTGTGTGCTTAGGGTCGTTGTCTTGCTGCATGACCCACCTTCTCTTGAGATTCAGTTCATGGACAGATGTCCTGACATTTTCCTTTAGAATTCGCTGGTATAATTCAGAATTCATTCTTCCATCCATGATGGCAAGCCGTCCTGGGCCAGCTGCAGCAAAACAGGCCCAAACCATGATACTACCACCACCATGTTTCACAGATGGGATAAGGTTCTTATGCTGGAATGCAGTGTTTTCCTTTCTCCAAACATAACACTTCTCATTTAAACCAAAAAGTTCTATTTTGGTCTCATCCGTCCACAAAGCATCTTTTCAATAGCCTTCTAGCTTGTCCACGTGATCTTTAGCAAACTGCAGACGAGCAGCAATGTTCTTTTTGGAGAGCAGTGGCTTTCTTCTTGCAACCCTGCCATGCACACCATTGTTGTTCAGTGTTCTCCTGATGGTGGACTCATGAACATTAACATTAGCCAATGTGAAAGAGGCCTTCAGTTGCTTAGAAGTTACCCTGGGGTCCTTTGTGACCTCGCCGACTATTACACGCCTTGCTCTTGGAGTGATCTTTGTTGGTCGACCACTCCTGGGGAGGGTAACAATGGTCTTGAATTTCCTCCATTTGTACACAATCTGTCTGACTGTGGATTGGTGGAGTCCAAACTCTTTAGAGATGGTTTTGTAACCTTTACTTTTGCCACTCACAGATATGTAATATTGGCTTAAACATTTCTTATACTTTCTCATTTCAGAAAAAGACCGATTTTGTGGTGAAATGTTTTAATCTTTTGAAAAATATGACATATATAATGTAATAGAAGTCCGTGTTGCAGCAGCGCCCTCTAGCGGCCACTGAAACCGCGGAAGTGCGCAGAGGGGCAGTGGGCGTGGCCCGGAAGTGGGAGTGTGGTGGCGGAGGGATCCAGTTCCGCCTCAGAGCGAACAGCACCGCTGCAGCCGGATCACAGCCTCTCTCTCTCTCCCTCTCTCTCTCTCAGACATGGTGAGCGACACTGACGGGCTGATACTTATTTAAATATCTATATATTTATCTGCACACTTTATGTCTGTTTATCGTGTTTGATGTTTTGCCGCTTCCTGTTTACCGCAGACAGATGTGTGGCCTGATTATAGTCCGCATCTGTCTGTGGGATTCATTCAGACATTAGAAAATAAAGCTGCAGTCCGAGAGGTTTATTAAGGATGATGTGATAAATGTGTAAAGAATGTGTTCGATAGCCGCAGCTGGGTTTAACTGCGGGATTTAAACACGCAACCTTTCGGTTTATCAGTGCTGATGGAGGAGTCACTCACTAATTAATCAACTAGGCATGGGATTTATTTTCCTCATTACAGTAATAAAGAACACAGGGTGTGTGTGAATCCAGACAGTTTATCTTTCAAAACTATCCAGAAGAGCCAGTGTGTTCCTCATAGGAAACGGGATTAGTGTATAGTGACCAGCGTGTGGTGAGCTGTGCGTAGTGACCAGCGTGTGGTGAGCTGTGTGTAGTGACCAGCGTGTGGTGAGCTGTGTGTAGTGACCAGCGTGTGGTGAGCTGTGTGTAGTGACCAGCGTGTGGTGAGCTGTGCGTAGTGACCAGCGTGTGGTGAGCTGTGTGTAGTGACCAGCGTGTGGTGAGCTGTGTGTAGTGACCAGCGTGTGGTGAGCTGTGTGTAGTGACCAGCGTGTGGTGAGCTGTGTGTAGTGACCAGCGTGTGGTGAGCTGTGTGTAGTGACCAGCGTGTGGTGAGCTGTGCGTAGTGACCAGCGTGTGGTGAGCTGTGCGTAGTGACCAGCGTGTGGTGAGCTGTGTGTAGTGACCAGCGTGTGGTGAGCTGTGTGTAGTGACCAGCGTGTGGTGAGCTGTGTGTAGTGACCAGCGTGTGGTGAGCTGTGCGTAGTGACCAGCGTGTGGTGAGCTGTGCGTAGTGACCAGCGTGTGGTGAGCTGTGTGTAGTGACCAGCGTGTGGTGAGCTGTGTGTAGTGACCAGCGTGTGGTGAGCTGTGTGTAGTGACCAGCGTGTGGTGAGCTGTGCGTAGTGACCAGCGTGTGGTGAGCTGTGCGTAGTGACCAGCGTGTGGTGAGCTGTGCGTAGTGACCAGCGTGTGGTGAGCTGTGTGTAGTGACCAGCGTGTGGTGAGCTGTGTGTAGTGACCAGCGTGTGGTGAGCTGTGCGTAGTGACCAGCGTGTGGTGAGCTGTGCGTAGTGACCAGCGTGTGGTGAGCTGTGCGTAGTGACCAGCGTGTGGTGAGCTGTGCGTAGTGACCAGCGTGTGGTGAGCTGTGCGTAGTGACCAGCGTGTGGTGAGCTGTGCGTAGTGACCAGCGTGTGGTGAGCTGTGCGTAGTGACCAGCGTGTGGTGAGCTGTGTGTAGTGACCAGCGTGTGGTGAGCTGTGCGTAGTGACCAGCGTGTGGTGAGCTGTGCGTAGTGACCAGCGTGTGGTGAGCTGTGCGTAGTGACCAGCGTGTGGTGAGCTGTGTATAGTGACCAGCGTGTGGTGAGCTGTGCGTAGTGACCAGCGTGTGGTGAGCTGTGCGTAGGGACCAGCGTGTGGCGAGCTGTGCGTAGTGACCAGCGTGTGGTGAGCTGTGTGTAGTGACCAGCGTGTGGTGAGCTGTGCGTAGTGACCAGCGTGTGGTGAGCTGTGTGTAGTGACCAGCGTGTGGTGAGCTGTGTGTAGTGACCAGCGTGTGGTGAGCTGTGCGTAGTGACCAGCGTGTGGTGAGCTGTGCGTAGGGACCAGCGTGTGGTGAGCTGTGCGTAGGGACCAGCGTGTGGTGAGCTGTGCGTAGGGACCAGCGTGTGGTGAGCTGTGCGTAGGAACCAGTGAAATGTACAGTGTTTAGTGAATTGTGTGTTGAGGTTGATTAGGTTTAAAATAGGGATGAGTCATGGTTTTGGAATATTTGAATAATCGTTAAACTATCAATAATAGAAGAGTTGATGTGACGATGGTCTTGTGTTCCGGGCCCCCAGGCTCCTGGAGTAAGTAACACGTTCCTGCTGCCTTAATGTCTGTAAACGCTGTGTGCCAGGCGCTGCTGATCAGCAGAAGGAGAACGCGGTGTGTGCCAGTGAAACGTGTGTAACGCTGTGAGGTTAGGAGACGCGTAAAGATTCCTACAGCAGTGAGACAGTTAAAACACCACAGGGAAATCTAGTGTTTAATCTGTCTGTCTGACTCTCTCTCTCTCTCTTTGTCTGTCTGCCTGTCTCTCTCTCTGTCTGCCTCTCTTTCTGTCTGTCTCTCTCTCTGTCTGTCTGTCTGTCTCTGTCTGTCTCTCTCTCTCTCTCTCTCTGTCTGTCTGTCTCTCTCTCTGTCTGCCTGTCTCTCTCTTTTGTCTGTCTGTCTGTCTCCCTCTCTTTGTCTGTCTGTCTCTCTCGCTCTCTCGTGTAAGACACTGTGACTCTCTCTGAAGGCTGTACTTATCTCTCTTGTTTTATTTACACCGTAGGTGAGGAATGACTGACTGACTGACTGACTGACTGACTAAAGCCAGCATGCATTTAAACCCTTGACCCAAAGATCATTAAAATATCAGAAGGAACATAAAGAATGAATAAAAGCGCAGCAGTGGCGTTTGGCCGCGCCGTGCGCGTGCAGCCCTGAGTTGGTATAACCGTGTGATGTAATGAGGGTCAGCGATCCAGCGCTCCGACTGCAGCCAGTTAATCCTGTAACAGGTCTGTGAAACAGAAACAGCCGAGCCATCCGTCCCTCAGCTGTGCTTACAGATGTTTACAGATGTGCTGTGAATACATTAGCGTGTGCTTCCAGGCTGTGTTGTGTATCGGTTCGATTCCGATCATCACTCCACTGTTAACACCGGATGCGCCTGATGCGAAAGATCTATCAGGAAGAGAAAATGCCAGATGAATGGAGAGCCAGTGTTCTAGTAGCTGTCTATAAGGAGAAGGGAGACATCCAGGACTGTGGCACTTACAGAGGTATAAAATTCTGAAGATCTGGGAAAGGTTAATAGAGAAAAGGCTGAGGATAGAAACATCAATAGGTGATGAACAGTTTGGTTTTAGGCCAGGTCGGGGAACCATGGATGCAGTTTTCACACTGAGGCAGCTAATGGAAAAACATCGGGAAAGAAGAAAGGGCTTGCACCTGGCATTCATCGACCGAGAAAAGGCATATGATGGAGTTCCTCGACAAGAATTATGGAGGTCCATGAGGATTAAAGGTGGGCCAGAAAAGTATGTGCGCTTAGTACAAGATATGTACTTGTGTGCTAGAACTCGGGTAAGGAGCAGCGGGGGCCTGACGGGATGGATTACTGTTCGAGTGGGCCTGCATCGGGGTCTTCGCCTAGCCTCTACCTTTTCCACTTAATAATGGATGCCATCTCTGAGGGAATAAGGGACCCATCTCCCTGGTGCATGCTGTTTGCTGATGATATTGTGATCTGCTGCATAAACAGATTGGAAGTCGGAAGGAAATTGGAGCTTTAGAAGAGGGAGGGTTAAAGATCAGCAGGAAGAAAACCGAATACCTGAGTTTCTGTGATGGAAGTGAGGGTGAGGTTAGTATGCGAGGGGAGTCCTTGAAAAGAGTGGAGAGCTTTAAATACCTGGGATCCACCGTGGCAAGTGATGGAGATTTAGGCGCTGAAATAACACACAGAATCCGGGCAGGTTGGAGGAATTGGGGGAAAAAGAAATCCGGAGTATTGTGCAACAGAAAAATAAATATAGGGACCAAGGGCAAGGTTTATAAGACAGTAATAAGTCCAGCACTGCTATACGTATAGAGAAGACGCAAGAGAAAAGACTGGATGTGGCTGAGATGAGAATGTTGAGATGGGCGTGTGGAGTAACGAAGATGGATAAGATCAGGAATGAAAGAATAAGAGGAACTATTTGGTGACTGAAGCTTTCAAGAAAGTGCAGGAGGGGAGACTGCAGTGGTATGGCCATGTAACGAGAAGGGAGGAGGAGCACGTTGGAAGGAGGGCGATGGAGACGGAAGTGCAGGGAACTCGAAGTCGTGGAAGACTGAAAAGAAGATGGATGGACAGTGTGAGGGAAGATCGAAGAAGAAAAGGACTCACGGGAGGAAGTGGAGGAGACGTGTCAGAAACGCCGACCCCACGTAGAAGTGGGAAAAGGTGGAAAGAAAGAAGACTCCACAGTTAACACCGGAGAGAAAAACCAGTGAAACGCTTAATTTACTGTAAAGCACTGAGGAGAACATCCAATAACAGGAAGATCTCGAGAACAAGATATAACTTAATTACTCCATAATTGAAAAGTGTGTGTGTGTTAGAGAAAGAAATGGCAAACAGTTAGACAGGAAACAACTGAACATCTATAATAATAATAAGTCTGATATAGTATTAGGGGGCGGCACGGTGGTGTAGTGGTTAGCGCTGTCGCCTCACAGCAAGAAGGTCCGGGTTCGAGCCCCGTGGCCGGCGAGGGCCTTTCTGTGTGGAGTTTGCATGTTCTCCCCGTGTCCGCGTGGGTTTCCTCCGGGTGCTCCGGTTTCCCCCACAGTCCAAAGACATGCAGGTTAGGTTAACTGGTGACTCTAAATTGACCGTAGGTGTGAATGGTTGTCTGTGTCAACCAAGTTCCCGGGGGTGCACGTCACAGACAACTTCACCTGGTCTGTGAACACCGCGTCACTGGTCAAGAAAGCACAGCAACGTCTGCACTTCCTACGTAGGATGAGGAGAGCCCACCTGCCCCCGCCCATCCTCATTACATTCTACAGAAGCACCATAGAGAGCGCTCTGACCAGCTGCATCTCTGTTATCCTTTTTCCACCAAATCAGTTCCAGGGCTGGTGCTGGTTCACAGCTCGTTCAACTTGCGAGCCAGCTGAGAACCAGTTTGCTTTTCCATAGCTCGCGGTGCTAAGGGGAGCCATGTCATTACGTCGCTGTATACGTCAGTTACGTCGCTACGTTTGCATAAACCTTGGCGCGAATATCGAAACAAAAAGAACACAGAAGCAGCAGCAACAACAACAATAGTAATAATAATAATGGCTGACTTTGCGTTTGTACAGCTGCGGCTTCTCGTCGCTTAAAAATGGCGATCTTTCGTGGTCTTGTTATTGTTGTCGGTCTTAACAACTCCGCGCCCCCCCCGCTGATGTAAGCGGTTCTTTCCTCTGGCCCAGCAGAGAGTTGGTGCTAGCCTGGAACCGGGTTTTCTGGCCCCAGAGCCAGTTCTTTGTCAGTGGAAACAGAAAACCCGGTTCCAAACTAAGCCCCGAACCAGCCCTGGAACTGCTTTGGTGGAAAAGGGGCAAAAATTGAGCATAGGTGTGAATGTGAGTGTGAATGGTTGTCTGTGTCTATGTGTCAGCCCTGTGATGACCTGGCGACTTGTCCAGGGTGAACCCCGCCTTTCACCTGTAGTCAGCTGGGATAGGATCCAGCTCGCCTGCGACCCTGTAGAACAGGATAAAGCGGCTACAGATAATGAGATGAGATATAGTATTAATAATAGATAATGATTAATAATGACCAATGAGCTGAAGTGTGTGTGTGTGTGTGTGTGTGTGTGTGTGTGTGTGTGTGTGTGTGTGTGTGTGTGTGTGTAAAACTCAAGCACAAGTCAAATGTAGGCATTTTAAAACCTGTTTAAGACCAAAAGGAGAAAACTGACTACGGTTCAAATCCAACACACACACTTTAACAGCTATAAGTTATTACAAACTGAATTATTTGTTTGTCCGTTATACCATGACACGCCTTGATAAAGTGTGAATAAATCACACATCAGCCCTATTCTCACTGGAATAGTTTACACGTGCAATGGAGTTATGAGCGGAGAATATCTGGGGTTTTAGTCCCATCTGTGACCTATGAGGGACAGATTGATCCGTATTCTACAGAACGAGCAGAATGCTAACTCCGGGTAGCATCCCGTTCTGAACAGATGTGCTGTTAACGATCGGGTTTTATTCTGTGGCCGAACAGGTTTTCCACTTCTCTTCAGAATAACACACACTCCAGGAATCACTGAATCTTTTCTCGCTTCTGTCGTCTCGAAAGCTGAAAGGATAAAACGCAGAACAGTCGGTGTTATATGACGTTTAAAAGGACGCGTCAGATTAACGTGATGATTACAGCGAGGAATGTTCACACAGATCAGTCTTCTCATTCATATTTCATATTAGTTTTAATTTTTAAATTGATTTTATGTTGCCTCAAACTGCAGTTTACAGCAAAAGTAAAAAACAAACAAAACCCCCTATTCAGACTGGATTAGTTTATCAGCGAAACATCTGAAATAAGTTTCATATAAAAACCTGGCGTCCACGCAGCGATAGAATGATGACAGGAGGAGGGTTACAGCAGGCGGTGTTTTATACGAACCCGGGCTTCTGTGTCGCGTCGGTTGTTAGACGTTTAACGAGCTGTTAGTTCTACAGCAAGGCATTATTTATATATACAGTTCTGATATGTATGTACGATATAATATGATTTCATTTTTCTATGATATTTAAAAAAATATATATTAAATGAAGAAAATTTTAATTGCAAAAAAGCAACATTTATTTTCCTATTATCAACTCATTTTGTTAAAGTAAAAAACAACAACTTGTTGTTTATTAGAAAATGAAACCAAATCATTATTTGTCCTCGTTTTCTAAAGGTTGGAGTAAAATATAATCACCTGTTAACTAGAATATTCCTTTTATTAAAAATGAACAAGAAGACCGAGTCGTGTGTTTCCCCCAGAGGTGGACAAAGAACCCGACTTCATTACTTAACTCGGAGTCCAGATCCCGCTGGTCAAATGTGACTCCGATACAAGTGAAAGTTGTCCAGTCAAATTTTTACTAAAGTTAAAGTACTGAAGTATTCGCTTTTAAAAATACTTAAGTATTAAAAGTGCATTTCCTGTCAGCGCATTGTTGTATTATTGCCACAACGCTTACAAAACCTAACGCCTCTGAAGCGACCGACTGGATTTACTGACTAACTTGTAGAACCTGGAGAATAAACGCCTGGTAGAGCATTACAACATGAAACACAACTGAACTGAAAAAGAGCCAGTGTCATTTTCATTTTTTGTAATTGTAACCCTCCTCCCCACCGCCACAAAGCAGCACGGTAGCGTTCTGCCCCGCCTCTGGCAGTGTGCACATGTACGGTATGTGTGTATCAGGGGTTTTTCTAGAAAAATTTAGTATGAGGGCGCTCACCATGGCGAGGGAGCGGGGGGGGGGATGGTGCCGGTTGTCCGTCCCCCCCTCCGCCGTGCAAAGCCTTTGAAAAATTGAGGCTACAATGGGACATTCTGAGGCTATCTGAGAGGGAAATTCTAACAAATTGTCAACATTGAAAAAGAAAAGTAATCATCTTCTGCCCCGGAAAGTCTTTGGCTTTCTTCCGTTTTGTGCCGCGGGATGACATCTTTAAGGCCATTATTAAAAAATGTTCTGTTTCCGGTCCACCGGCCAGGTGAGCGCCGTTTGTGCGGTTGAATTTTTTTTTTTTTTAACGCCGGTTTTTCGACATTTTTTTTCGGGTTCGTAAATGACAAATAAGTAGCCAGCCGGGGAGAGTAAACACAAAATAAACTCCTGTGCACGCAGTTCCCAGGATTAAATGTATTTTCCACAGACCATTTATTTATTCACTTTACTCAAATACTTTACTCAAATGGCAGTAAATCTTCTTTCTTTTCTTGCGTATTGCATCATGAGGCGTTCCTGGCTTGTAAATCTCTTATTTTCGGTGCATGACACATTCACGCAGCTGAGCATGCTATGAATTAACAACGACAACGGTCTGCAGTGGGGCGACACAATTACACACTCAGCCAACATTTCTCCATTTGTGTATGAAAATACACTCCAACCACTCAGTTTGGCTTCATTTACAACCAACGGTGTCTTTTGATGCCGGCACGTAATTGAACGAGAGAAGACTGGTTTACCGGAGACAAAATAAGCGTCATCTCTGCTTCTGTTCCCTCCGACACACTACTGCCTCCGCCGAGTGCGCGCGCACTCTGAACTGAATCAGCTCTGCGCATGCGCCGTGCGGCACAAAAAAATGTCCGCCACCATGAAGGAAGCAGATCCGGAGTTTTCAAACATTTGCTTAAGTGTGAAATCGCAAAATGGTATTCTAGCGAACAACAAAATAGTAAAGATTCAGAAAAACAAATCATTCAGTGATCATTTTAATAGTGTAATTTAATCCGAACTAGGCCTAACGCTCGATTTAGAACTACAAAAAGTCCGTGTGTCGGACATTTTAAGTACCTTTGTAAAAGTTTTGCAAATGTTGCAGTCAGCATTTAAAATGCTAACTTAAAGTTTTTGTACCAGTTTCAGTTGATTAAACTGTCATTTTATTAAATGTGTCTGCTTTTGTAATAAAAAAGTACTGAAAGAAAAAGCAAACACAACATTGCGATTTCTTATCCATCCATAAAAAAAAATAATAATAATAAAAAAAATAAATCCCTCCCTCCTGACTGAAAATTTTTTTGCTCACCCAGTGGACAGGAAACGGATTTTTTTTTTTTAAGGATGGCCTAAATGCCCAAGTGTCAACAAAAACAACTCGCGAACTACTTCTGTCAAAAGCTCCCGCGCCGGTGGGTGAAAGGTCATTCAGTCTCGAGAAATCTCGCTCTACAAGTCAGCTGACCTTGTATGTAACCCATGTCAAATCTCGCAAGAGCAGCCGCGACAAGTAAAGAACTAAACAACATGGCGTGTCAGTCTGGAAAACGCCAATTCGGATTGTTTTTGCACCGTCTGGCGGTGTATCTACTATGACTGTAATATTTTTGGAGTAATTATAACGTATTTGATGATCAGACACATTGTCACGTGGTGTTGCTGGGATGTTTTCACGGAGAAAAGATCGTTCTGAGAAAGATTGCATGTTGTGCAGTAGCATATAAGTGCATGGCCTAAGTGTGACTTGGGGTTCAATTGGCATTTCGGTAAGAGGGCGCAGCGCCCCGTTCCCCGGTTTAGACGAAAGCCTGGTGTATTAATCAGGAAGACAGTGGAATAGTTGTAAATGCAGCTTGCTCAGAAAATTAAAAAAAAAAAGACAATCCAACCTGATTAAAACCCAGATCCATACCTCGAGCTTAATAACAGCCCAACAGCAACTCTGCTTTAAGACAAAAAAAAAAGCACGAGATCATCATCTGACATCAAAACAAAAACAATTTGTTGTGACTGACTAGTACAATACTGTCCATCTCACAGGTCATTAGGGCTGTAACGATATGCGTATCGAAATCGCGATACGCAGAGCCACGATCCGTGTCACGATACAAGAAGGCAGAATCGCGGTACACCCTTTCAAACTTCTCCTCAGCCCAAAAACAGAGGCGCTTCCAAACTTCAATTTATGAATACTTTACTTTTTATTTAAATTACATTTTAAACTTACTTAAATTACTTTTATTTTTTATATCTATTAGTAAGTCGTTTTTTCGCTGACCTGTGACAATCTTCTGCGAGTCACTCAACGTCCACACTCGCCACTGGCAGAGCATTCATTTCTTTTAAGCGGTCGCCATTCTGGTTGCGACGCGGGGAGCGAATCTGTAAACAAGCAGCTCATTGGCTGGCTAGGTGTGCCACAAGCCAATCACAATCACTTGACCGGAAAGGCATGCAGTGTTGCCAGATTGGGCGGGTTTAGGTGCTTTTTGGCTGGTTTTGAACATATTTTGGGGTGGAAAACTTTAGCAATATCTGGCAACACTGAAGGCATGTCTGCTTGGGCGGAAGCCTTCTGCGGCAGTTACAGTTTGACACGCGAGCAATGTTTCACCATAAAAATTCCGTAATTTCCATCTGTTTTCCGCGATCACAGAAAATCATTGGCCCTATGAGAGTGAGACAGTGAGAGAGCCACCCCCCAAAAAAAAATTTTAACAGATTTACACGATTTGGAAAAATGACTTTTTCAGAACCGAAAAAAACAGAGCTTCCGGCTCAACAGTATTATTTTGAGAAATAAAACAGTCTTTGGATATACATTTGTTCATTTTTGCATACATATTACTCATTCTCTGCAGTGGTCTGAATTATTTGTTATTAAATAGTTAATGTAAGTAAGTAAATGTTAATAAGTCAAATTTACTACTTTAAAAAAACATTTTAAAAAAATCGTGGGCGTATCGAATCGTGGGTCAAAAATCGCGATACGAATCGAATCGTGAGTTGGGTGTATCGTTACAGCCCTACAGGTCATGTGCGTTTTCATGCATGTATGACTCTGCCTGTGGTTTAACGCTAAGCTAGCTCGTCAGTGAAGCGCCACCTGACATGCTAGCAAAATCTTTTCAAACTCAAAATCACATTGGGTAGCTAATGTTACTAGAAAAGAAAGATTTCTACATTTTGTTTATTTGGCAAGATTATGCTAAAACATTTCTGAAAGGACTTCAGATAAGTTAACGTTATTCATGTTAGCATAACTCTCTGTTTTTACATGCTAACTGCGTGTTAACGTTAACCGTAGACAAGGCTACAGCAACTTGGCGGGCAAATCCATAGAAAGTCATTTGACTAACCAGACTGCATAGCTGTTGCAACGTTATCGCTAGCTTTAAAAGCACAGACAACTTCACTGCAAGCTTTCTCTTGGAATAAAACGTTTATATCCCTCAGTATGCTTCCGCAGGTTGGACGGCGAGTTTTTGTGTGCTCCGTTTTAGGCAAACAAAGCGAACATTTAAAATGAAATGAATCTTTAATCCTTTCAGAAAACTGACGTGTTCTAGCTATAGCCATGAGTGCGTGCGTTCCCCAGATGAACCGCCTCCTTCCGTTCTGCCATCAACTGAACGTGTTCAAATAACGCTGCTGAGAAATCATTGAACTTGATTTTATACAGTCTGTGGACGTGACGTGACCCGAGTGATTACTGATCGGCTCTCGGTGTCACCTGGGAAAAAACAATCACGTTTTAGAAAAGAAAAGAAAAAAAACATCCACTTTCAAAGCTGCTTCATAGTAACGAGGAGCTTGATAGAAATGTAGTGGAGTGAAAAGTACGATATTTGTCTTTTAAATGTCGTGAAGTTAAAGTCATAAGTTGCCAAAAAAAAATTAATACTCAGGTAAAGTACAGATACTCAAAGTGTATTAAGTACAGTACTCAAGTAAATGTACTTGGTTACTGTCCACCTCTGATATCCCCCCTCCCCCCCAATATACCAACTATATACCAAGTTTCAAGATATTATTTGTCACATTTTTCAAGTTCTGCTGCAGGAAACCAACCTTCCCTCTTTACACTGACTTCAGCAGCCTATGCCATAAACCCACCGGACCTTTGGTCCAGGTGAGCTAAAAATGAAAATTTCTCACATTTCTTAGTATCAAACGGCACAAATAGATTACTGAATCAACACATATACCAACTTTCAACACCAAACCACTTGTAGTTTAAGTTCTGCTCCAGAAACAAAACCTGCTCCTAAGATTAACCTGAGAGACTAAGTCTGAAACTGTTTCCATGGGAACATTAAAAATTTAAATTTCTCAAATTTCTTAGTATGAAAAGGCACATCTACATCACCTTGTTAACATGTATACCAAGTTTCAGATCCGTATCATCAATAGTTTTGGATATATGCTCTAGAAACCAACATCGCTCTAAGAAACTAAGTCAAAATCTATTTTTTATGTAAAAATTTGAAAGATACTTTTTTTCAAAAATCCAAACTAGCAAAAGGCACCAGTTCACACGTTGCTTGATATTTATACAAAGTTTCATGAAGAAATCTTCAGTAGTTTTATAGATGTGGCCTGGAAACGAAAACGTGACCAGACGGATGGAACCCGTTTCTATTGAGGTATTTCACCTGACGTCACAGGGTCACGTGACGCCCCGGTGTCCACCATTTTGGACGGCAAGCTAGCTAATGTCAGCAACATAGTAGCTGGTATGTTACTGTAGCAATATTTACGTTCAGTCATTTGGATGACTGTTAAAACCTTTCAGTCTCAAGTTTTTCCTTTACTGGATTTACTAGTTTACTGAGCTAGCACGCGATGGCTCCCGGCTCGGCCGGCGAGCGCGCGATGGCTCAGTAAACTAGTAAATCCAGTAAAGGAAAAACTTGAGACTGAAAGGTTTTAACAGTCATCCAAATGACTGAACGTAAATATTGCTACAGTAACATACCAGCTACTATGTTGTTGACATTAGCTAGTGCTAACAGCTAGTTGCTAATACACTGCTACAACACAGACACCGACCCTAATAATACAGTTCTTGGTCATTGCCTGGTAACAGCAAATTTATAACGGGCCATGTCTCAACAGACTAAGAAGTTATTTCAATGACATTTAATAACATTTTGTTTATCCTGAGGACCGAAAGTAAATGAAAATGTGAACAAACCTTAGCTGTAATAAGATGGCAACCACCGGCTCCAGGGACGACCCGCTGATGTAGGCATGTTACCCAGCCTGACACAAAATATTTGTAGGCATCCAAACTCGTATACGCTTTCAGATCAATACCTGTGTATGGCGATGGGTTTTTAACGACATAGGTATACAGATCATGTGGGCTGAAGTCAGGTAAAGACGAGGGCTTCGTGTACTTCCGTACGTCAGTGAACAATCCTGGTGGAAGCAGGTAAACGTCGTTCTCTAAGCCTGCTAACCTCAATTTTTGCAAATCCCTCTCCCTCTGCTCGCCCTGTAAATGCCCTACGTCGCTGGATAGTGAAGGTGTTTTCTGCATCTCGCTCCTTTTTCTTTTATGTTTTTCGTTTGTCGCCTTCCTCGCATTCAAACTGATTCGAGCCGTGCCATCCAAAATGGCAGCGTCACATGACTTGGTCACGTGAGTGAAATACCTCAATATCCCCTGCTGAATTCTTTTGGGCAGGGGATAAAAAGTTAATAACAAATATTCCTTTTCTTAATAAACTTTTATGAACATTTGTTCTGCCTCCATTTGCTTCTCCTTTCTTTATCTTTCAGCAGTCTGTAAAGAGAGCGAGAGAGAGCGCGACGATTTCTTGTTAAATCTTTGTACACAATCGCACAACACCTCTTTGCCATTTTACATCTGTTTATTGTGTTTTTGTGGCATTAGAGCGGCGTTACTTCCACCTACAGTGAAGTCACGTATTTTGTTATTGCACCCCCTACTGTCTAATTGTACGATGAATGAAGATATCAGGCAGCGTCAGCACATGGAAGATGATGATGATGATGATGATGTGACCATCTTCCGAGAGGAGGACCGTTGGACCGTTCGAGCCTGTGTGTAGAATGAAGGATGACTGCTTGTTGAAGATAATCATGCTTGGTACAGTTGATGGAAGCAACAGAAAGAGGCTGGCCTAGACGGGCGGGGATTGGTGACATCACAGAATGGACAGATATGACCTTTCACTAGGTGACTGAGAACAGTGGAAGGCAGTGGGAAACGTCAGGAAACGAAGCACCAGCGGGGTTTTTTGAGCTCATGGACTATTGATTGATTGATTGCTGTCTAAACAACACAATTACAGCGAGGAAAATCTAAGAGATTACGCAGCCTGAATAATCAGGATTGGTGTTTTTACTCAGCCTCGGTTTGCGATGTAATCCTCCGTGGTTGAGCGGTCTAGAGCGCCGTGTAGGAAAGGAACGGCTTTTACAACGTGGAATCCTGGTGTCGACGAGTTTCTGAGTGGACTTTTTTTTTTTTTTCTATTTGTGTACCGTAGCTTCTGTCTCACGCTCAGACCTGCACAGGTCTCTAGTTCATGTGGGAAGTGTTTAATATCTTGGCGAGGGTCACTGATGCACACGCTACGAAACTAAACACGGTAAGATGCAGCAGTCAGACATCAGACGAGCTCCGAGAAGGTGATGGAGGACGGAGAAGAGCACCACCAAGGCCGTTCCTGATGGAAACGCAACTACAGAGGAGCTCCTGTAACCCAGGGAACGACCCCACAACCCTGTGTGTATTCACCCCGTCTGAATAGGGCTGGAGCGAGTGAAGGCGTGGCTGCTGTACGAAGGATGACTCATTATTCTGTGCTTATTAGAATATTAGACCACGCCCATCATAAAGGATTTTATTGCGTTTTAAATTAAATATTGCAGGATGTTTGTATAAAATACCTCCATGGTTGTATCCGTACCGTACCCGGCGTTCCCTCGGCTCACGAAATTGCAGCACGTTTTTCCATCCCGTTTGAGTTTTAACGGCGTTATGTTTACGCTTAATAAATCAGTGTTGATGAAACTGTGCTTTTAAACGCAGGTTTGACTGAGAGTGCAGTTTTCTTCACATAAACATTAAATTAATTTCAGATGCTGATCATTTCAGCTCTGTAATAATCCCATTTCCCTGTGTTTTGTGTTAAAGGCTGATCAGCTCACAGAGGAACAAATCGCAGGTAAGAGCTGACGACTGTCTTTAATCTGTACAACCGAGTGATCCACTTCTGCTTTTCTTTAGCGTTTCAATCTTCGTTCCCAGCACGAGAGCGCACACACACTCTCCCATCACGGAGTTTATTTTATATTTGTGTGTGTGTGTTACCCATAATGCACTGTGAGCGTACATCAGGTTGAACAGCCTGTACAGGTGTCTGTAGTGGAACTGGATCTCTAGTTATGCTGCGTTTCCTGAAGATCCAGTTTTACATAGTGTGAAAGAGAGAGAGGGGAAAAAAGGTGAAAGGGGGAAAAACCCTCCGTTTTAAAAGGGAAAATGTTGTTTAGAAAAGAAAAGAGATGAGGATAGAAAAATAAAAGGACAAAGTACATAAGAGGAATAAAAAGCAAGTGAGAATTAAAGAAGAAAAGATGAAAAAGGAATTGAAACTAGATGGAGACCGGGACTAAAGTCACAGAAATGTGCGCTGGCTGTTACAAACCGGGACGTCTGATCACCGTCCCCTGTAGCTCCAGAAAACTCAGAGTTATAAGTGATTGAAAAAAAAATAATTCTGTTTTTCATGGATCATTCCGGATCAGCGATCCTGATCAGCACCAAAAGTCCTAGCAATGTAACTCAGCCCAGAGGTGTTCTGTATGTGACGATTGGTTGAAAACTGATGGAGAAATAGCCTCCTAAAAATGTTAGAATAATAATAAAAAGAATGAAATAGAAAGCTCCTGGGTGAGAGTAATAATAATTTGTGCTAGTGCGAATTAATAACTGATAGAAAGTACAGGATGGATGGAGAGGAAGACAAGTAGAATAGAATGAGCAAAGAAAGAAGGAAAGTGAAAGTAGGAAAAAAGTAAGCTGAAAAAAGGCAGAAAAGAGGAGTCAAGTTCGAATAAAAGAAGGCGAAAAACAAGAGAGTAAATAAATAAATAAATGGATGTAGAGAGGAGAAATGTAGAGTAAACCGAATAGACATGAATAAAGAATAAGGGAAAGGTTATAAAGTGAGGGAGAGAAAGAAAGCAAATGAAGATGGCGCATATTAGACGCAACAAAGAAGAGAGAAATTCTGACTGACTGAAGAGAGGAAGAAAAGTAGACGAAGAGAAAGTGGAATCGCACTCGAAGCACGCAGACCTCCAGCAGGGACGAAGTCGACTCGCAGCTAGTTTATACGTCTGGATGAGTCGCACTTCAAAGCCATCGCAGCCCGATTTAATTGTTTCACATTAATCTATTTTGAACCCCGTGTGGTTTCCATGTGTGTTACGTTTGAGAAAATATCCTCCATGTGGATCTCGGAGAATTATTAGTACCTGTGATATGAAGTCGTCGTATTTCTACATTGACTGTTTTTTTTCTTTATTGAACTTTACTGCCATCTGCTGGATTTTATGATGTATGGCATCGTTGAGCACAGACTTTCGTCGAAGCTAAATGCTGTATCTTCCTTGGCCCGTGTTACACCTTTCCGCCAAGTTTCATGGAAACCTGGTCAGTAGGTTTTGCGCAAACCTGCGTACAGACAAACACTGAAACCAAAACCTCCTTGACGAAGGTAACAAACGAAGTGTGTTCTAGTTTATTAACGACATCACCTGATTGGAATCCACACTTCCCGCCATTCCTCAGTGTGTTTCAGGCTCGGATTAGATTCTGTTTTCTTTACCTTTGTTTAAACCGTAGTGTTTTTAAACTCCGCCCCCGGACTGTTTTTGTTTGTTTACAGAGTTTAAGGAGGCGTTCTCGCTGTTCGATAAGGACGGAGACGGCACCATCACGACTAAAGAGCTCGGAACGGTGATGCGCTCTCTGGGACAAAACCCCACCGAGGCTGAGCTGCAGGACATGATCAACGAGGTCGACGCTGACGGTGAGGGTTTAATTTAAAAAAAAAAAAATGGAATATTTTAACTTCTTCCACTCATTAATCAGCATGAGAGAGAGAGAGAGAGAGAGAGAGAGGTGTAGGGGAAAGGAAGTGAGAGAAAACGAAAAAAACTGATGGATGGAAAAAGAAATGTAGAATGAAATGAAGGAAGGAGTGGAATGGAGAGAAAAAGAAAAAAAACTAAAGATAAGAAAACGAGAACAAAAGGGAGAGAACAGAAATAAGCAAAAAAAGAGAAATCAGTAAAATGAAAGAAAGGAAAGAGGAATGACTATAAATAAAAGAAGAGAATAGAGAAAGGAAACCTTACATGTTGCCTGTTATTGAATGGATGAACAAAATTGTGCTTTAAAAAAAAGAAAAAATTGCTGAAGGAGTATTTTCAAGTTCCTTAAATTGACCAATTAAAATAAAAGTAATAAACCTGATTTAAATCTGAATTTACTTATTTGTATTAAGATTTATTTACCGAACATCAGGATCACTTTCAGGATCAAAACCTCCATAATTTCAACTAATTTATCATTTTAAATTACACAAATACACATTATTCCAAATAAACACGCTTCAGTTACATTGTGTCCGTGATCGTTTCCAGGGGGCCAATAATAGTGTTTGTTACAAATATATTTCTTGATGAGGGATTTGTTTTTCTCTGAATGCATTTATTTCAATTAAACGTTGGATTTTCTCTTTTTTTTTTTTCAGTGTGAGATGAAGCGACTTCACCAAAAGGTGGATTTGTTTTTTTACTGAGCTTTACAAAGGGTGCCAATAATTATGGAAGACACTGTAGGTCAGATGATGATAAGGAAATAAGTGATTACATAAGCCCCACTGCGCTCTTCACGCATGGAGATGAGAACGCCGCGAGTGGCAGGCATTCGGAGGAAAGGGTAGTTCAGGTGTTAACGTGGGAGGCGTGGCCTATAAAAGACACCTCAGTTTCACCGTGATGTCGGATTTGGGGAATCGATCCATGTCTGTCTGTTTCTGGTCTTATCTCTCTGCAAGAAAGGAAGGGGGAAAAACAACTGATGAAAGAAAGGAGAAAAAGATAGAAAGAAGTGAGAAGGAGAGGAAGAAAATCGAAAGGAAAAAAGACAAAATTAAAAGCAAGAAAGAGAATTAGAAGAAGAGACAGGACAGAAAGAAACAAAAAAGGAAAAATGTACACAACGAATGGGGAGAAGAAGAAATGTAGAATAAAATGAAGAAACAGAAATGAAGTCAGAAGGAGAGGTGTGTGTCTGAAGGAAACGGGTTCCGGTGCTGATCTCGGAGCTGGAACCCAGTGAGGAAACGAAATGTTTAAATTTGGTTTAATTCTTGTTGAAATCGCTGCAGGGGTGTTTCTGATTAACGTTGGGCGGAGCGGTGCAGGAGGGCGGAGCGGTGCAGGAGGGTGGAGCGGTGCAGTCCAGGACAAGCTCCTCTTTCCACCTCCAGGTCGTTGGATTTAAATGAGTTTGCAAAATGCAAAAACGAAGGTCACCTTTAACGGCGTCTCCACCCGAGAATTTCCCTGGAGGTGAAGGCGGAGCGTTTAACCGCTGGGACGTGAGCTTCTTTTGCATCTCCATACCAACGCGGCTGCTCCGGAACGCCACACGGGCCGCGTTCCAGATCCGCGTCAGCATCAGGGTGTCCCGTGTTTGTGGGTTAAAGACGAGGAAAACGACATGGCTCCAAAAATCTCTGATTCACAGCCGCACTGGTTTTATTTTCTACAATTCAACGTCTATTTTTATTTCTAGTTTTGCTTTTAATTTCAGTCGTTTTTATTTTATTTATTCACGGCTCCTGCTGTTGATCTGCAGTGGGTGCTGTAATATTAATTACAAAGCAAGAAAGCAAAAGAAATGAGGAAGGAAGAAAGAAAGAAAAAGAGAGAGAAATGAGGAACCAAGAAAGAGAGAGAAATTAGGAACCAAGAAAGAAAGAGAGAGAAAGAAAAAGAAATGAGAAAAAAGAAAAAGAAATGAGGAACCAAGAAAGAAAGAGAAATGAGGACGAAAGAAAGAGAGAATTGAGGAACCAAGAAAGAAAGAGAGAGAAATAAGGAACCAAAAAAGAGAGAGAAATGAGGAACCAAGAAAGAGAGAGAAAAAGAAATGAGGAACCAAGAAAGAAAGAGAAATGAGGACGAAAGAAAGAGAGAAATGAGGAACCAAGAAAGAAATGAGGAACCAATGAAAGAAGGAGAGAGAAATGAGGAACCAAGAAAGAAAGAGAGAGAATTGAGGAACCAAGAAAGAAAGAGAGAGAATTGAGGAACCAAGAAAGAAAGAGAGAATTGAGGAACCAAGAAAGAAAGAGAGAGAAATAAGGAACCAAAAAAGAGAGAAATGAGGAACCAAGAAAGAGAAAGAAAAAGAAATGAGAAAAAAGAAAAAGAAATGAGGAACCAAGAAAGAAAGAGAAATGAGGACGAAAGAAAGAGAGAAATGAGGAACCAAGAAAGAAATGAGGAACCAATGAAAGAAAGAGAGAGAAATGAGGAACCAAGAAAGAAAGAGAGAAATGAGGAACCAATGAAGGAGAGAGAGAGAAAGAAAAAGAAATGAGAAAAAAGAAAAATAAATGAGGAACCAAGAAAGAAAGAAAGAGAAATGAGGACGAAAGAAAGAAAGAGAAATGAGGAACCAAGAAAGAGAAACGAGGATCAGATATAGAAAGAAAGAAACAAAGAAAGAAAAAGAAATGAGGACCCGACAAAGAAAGAAAGAAAGAAATGAGGACCCGACAAAGAAAGAAAGAAAAAGAAATGAAGACCTGACAAAGAGAAATGAGGAGCCAAGAAAGAAAGTAAAAGAAATGAGCATTCAGAGAAAAGCAGAAAGAAATAAACAGAAAAGAGAAAAACAAAGAGGTGAGAAAAGAAAAAAGAAGAAGAAGAAAATCAAAAGAAAAGAAGACGACAAAATTACAAGTGAGAAAGAATTAAAAGAAGAGAAGAAACGGGACAGAAAGAACCAAAAAGGGAAAAGAATGAATGAAGAGGAGAAGAAATGTAGAATAAAATGAAGAAGCAGAAATGAAGTCCGAGGGAGAGAAGTGAAGACGCACGTTTTTAGGAAGCGTGTGAATATAAACTCCTGCAGTGGAAGCTCTGAACCTTCCCAGTGAGGAGACGAGGTCATGCTGAAGGTTGTGAATAAACGAAGGCGGTGAGCGGTGAGTTTGGTGAAGAGCGAAAAATGGAAGTGTGGTGTCCAATACGCAGCCCATAATAACCATAACAATAATAACCAGACCGCTTCCAAATATAGACGGGGGGGAGGGGCTCGGCTCGTTTACACTGATGGGGTTTGGGACACGCCCTTATCCTTTAGAGTCTCGAACAATAATTCCATCCTCGTGCTGGTTGATGAGCTCAGGGACGAAGGGTGACCTCAGTCTGAAAGCCCTGTTGGGAAGTAAATTAGGAGGCAAGAACACGAGGTTGATGTAACGTTCAGGTTCCAGAGTGCGTCCGTTCCGCTGGTTGGATAAACAGAAACCCGAGTCGCTGTGGTGGGATTTGAGTGGTGGAGTGAACACTGTATTATTGTACATTTCTGACTCTCAGGTAACGGAACAATCGACTTCCCCGAGTTCTTGACCATGATGGCCAGGAAGATGAAGGACACGGACAGTGAGGAGGAGATCCGTGAGGCCTTCCGGGTCTTCGATAAGGTTCGTTTGAACACATCAGCCTGTTTAAACGGCGCTCACGGGTCATGTGACATGTCTCGAGCCAGGTTCTGTCCCAGGTGTGTGAAAGACACTCTTTTCCTCTCTCTAGGATGGAAACGGCTACATCAGTGCTGCGGAACTGCGCCACGTCATGACGAACCTCGGCGAGAAGCTCACAGACGAGGAAGTGGACGAGATGATCAGAGAAGCCGATATCGACGGAGACGGGCAGGTGAACTACGAAGGTACGGAACTTATTCAGACTGGAGATGCTGTAAACAGGGCTCTAATCCCGATCTGCTAGATCGGACTGGATTCTGAGTTGGAGATTAGAATTAGCGGTGAAAGTTCATGATAAACCTCAGGAGTTAGTGGGTAGGGTTTAACGGTGGTTACTGCGAATAATTTAGGATCAGAGATTAGTCTCGAAGGGGTTAAATATAAAAGTTCATGAACATTCTACACTGCAGCCTCGCTATAGCGAACTCCTTGGGTGCGTCCAAATAACTCGTTATACCGACAAGTTCGTGATCCTGAAATGAAGCCACTCATCACACCAAACACTCAGTCTTACGTAAAACAATACCAACAGTGTTTCATTTATATTTACGCTTAATTCACTTCCACATTTACGAAGTAAAGGAAATACATTACGCTCGCCGTTGTTTGCTGGCTGCATCTTCTTTCTTTTCAGCTCGTCGTGTTGATCGCAGTTAAGGACGAAGTCTCGGAGTTCTTTTACTTTAAAAGTTGAAATAGAATTTTTCGGGATACTGTATTCTTTAGACAAATTCGTTGCTTTCTCACTGCTGCTCACGTACACGAACAAAGCACCATCAGGACTAATTACCCTGCACCTGTTCCGGATTAGAGTGCCATCACAGTGCGCACTTATAAGGACTCTCAGTACCCAGCGTCTCACATTACCAACCCTTTTGTACCACTGTGTTGATATTCTGGTTTCTGACTCTGGGTTTTTATTTTTATTTGATTTGATTTGATTTATTTTTGGATTTTGCCCTTTGTCTCCGCCTTTGATATCGTGTCTGTGCTTCGCTTGAGCGTTACCTGTTTCTCGACTCTGATTCGGAGCTGTTTGCCAACGTGTTTTTTAAATAAAACTCTTCCGGCGATTGCATCCGTCTGTCGCCTGTGTTTTCTGACGGACAGAGAGTATCTTATGTTTACGAGTTGCCATGACAACAGTGCTTACAGAGTAAAAACTCGAGTAAAGCTGATTTTTAGCTCGCAAAATAAAGTCCTTGAAGGAAATTGGTGCTCACCGTTCTCGATAATTGTTAGTGATCGACGCCTAAGCGAGGCTCGTTAAGCCTTTGTTTTATGGCGTGAACACATTTTGTTAACTTCACTGAGGACTTGATTACTTATTGTTTGTCTCTGAGGGGAAGAGGAGCGCGCGGCTCAGTGACGTTTTCTTTTGAAGACTCCGACTCGTCGTTGTTGTTAAAGGCGGAGACGCGATCTTGGTTTGTTAAATGCGAAAGTTCGTAGTGAGGGTTTGTTTTAGCACAGCTGCAGTGTATAAAGCCAGTTTGAAGTGTGATGTTTCCTGAATAAATGAAACACTCTTCATGTCTTGATTAACGGTTTATTAATAAATTATTTAACATCACCAGAACCACACTGCCTGACCATATTTATTTATTTATTTATTTAATCCCCCCAGAATTTGTACAGATGATGACTGCGAAGTGAAGCTTCCCGCCATCTTAGAAGAAAAGTTGTATTTACCTCTTATGGGAAATAAATATCCAGTTATTGAGAATTGTTTCTGTACAGAGAATGACAATGCTGAATTTAAAATCTCTTTCTTCTGTCCACACGGATATAAAATCAACAAACCTGCATGAAAACATTAGTGTTCCGTCCCTGCAGATCCCCCGTCTGTTCTTCACAAACTCCAAGAATCACCCTCCAGCTCACGACACACACACACACACACACACACACACACACACACACACACACACACGTATATCTGTAACACTCGGGCCATGTGTGATCTCTCCCCTTCTCTCCCTTTCTCTTCTTCCTGCATGCAGAGTGAGAATGAACGTCATGTCGGACTTTTTGTACATCAAGACAAACAGCTATCGATATTAGGCATGTGTTGATATTAATATTTACACATCTTACAATCATTACATCATATAGTTTAATTACGGTTTACCAAAAATTAACAGTATATTAATAACTGGGCATAAAGAAATCACGACCTTGTTAAAATGTTAAAGCTGAGTGTGAGAAAAAGATCTTAATAATAAAAGTATTGTCCGTTAAGTACAGTTTTATTATTATTATTATTATTATTATTATTATTATTATCACATGCCTAATAAATAAAAGCTGAGGGACTGTTACTGTATGGATGGAAATAAAAAATAAAATTGGTTAAAGTCTTAAACATTTGGCATGATTTGGTTTCAGTGCTTATTATTATCATTTTTATTTTTTAAAGGTTATTTTTGTGTTAATTTTTGCTTGGATGGCCCTCGTCCACTGTGGAGGAGAACCGCATGCAGAACACTTATTATTTTTATTATTATTATTATTATTATTATTGAATCCATTTTCTTTGCTAAATTACTGTTTACATCCATTCCAAGTTGTACATGCTATTCTTTTTTCCCTCTTTTTCAAATAAAAAAAACTCCATAAACAATGTGTGATTTGTTTATTTCTAATTATTTATGGCTATTTTTTAATTAAAGAAGAAGAAGCCTTTATTTGTCACATGCACACTTCAAGCACAGTGAAATTCATCCTCTGCATTTAACCCATCTGAAGCAGTGAAAACACACACACACACACTCACACACACACACACACTCAGAGCAGTGGGCAGCCACACCAGAGTGCCCGGGGAGCAGTCAGGGGTTCGGTACCTCGCTCAAGGGCACCTCAGCCCAAGGCCGCCCCACGTTAACCTAACTGCATGTCTTTGGACTGTGGGGGAAACCGGAGCACCCGGAGGAAACCCATGCGGACACGGGGAGAACATGCAAACTCCACACAGAGAGGGGCTCGAACCCGGACCTTCTTGCTGTGAGGCGACCGTGCTAACCACTACACCACCGTGCCGCCATTAATTAAGAATCTATCTGTCTTTCCTCCTCTCCATCCAAGTGTGAACCTGTCTTACAGCATTAATAAAGAAAGCTGTCTGTCCATCGGTCTGTCTCTGTTTAAAGCTGTCTCATAACCCGTTTATCTGTATAACCAATCTCTCTCTCTCCATCCACTCATCCTAATATCCATCTGTCTATCTGCCCGTGTGTCTATCCTTCTACTTGTCTGTTTTTACGGGTCTCTCTTATTTCCCTGCACAGTTGTCTTTCCCCTATTCTCTTAATAAAATAGAGCTGTCTGTCCAACTTTCTGTTCACCTGTCTGTCTATCCATCTAACTCTGTACTTCAACACTTCTCTTGGCCTGCCATCCATGTGTCTGTCTACCTTTCTATCTACTTCTAACTACCCAGTTACCCATCTCTCTCTACCCTTCTGTCTGTCTGTCAGCTATAAATAAAAAAAACTGTCTGTCCCATTAATCTGTATTTCTAACCATCTACCCATCCCATCCATTAATCTGTCTGTCTGCCCTTCTATCCCACTCTTTTCCTGAGTTTGCTTCCCTATGCACATATGTCTCCCCATCTACCTGTCTGTCTGTTTACCACTTGTTTATAGATCCGTCTCTCTCTCAGCATTAATATAAACAGCTGTCTGTTCATCGTTCTATCCATCAGCAGAGGGAAAGTAATAGAAAAAGGCAAAAACTCCAGTTTTCTTTAAAGATCGACTGACTTTCAGATTTTTCAAGTGTAGGTCATAAAAAGAATTTTCCCCGACACCCAGTTATTTTTGTTTAATGTCCGAAAGGGACTAAACTCAGCAAGGTGTGGCGGCCCCTGGAAGCTCTGCAGTTGTTAAACGCCCGGAGACGCGTTGTGAGCGGTCAGAGACATGTCATATCAAAAATATGCTTTAAAAGTAGGAACTTTCAAAACCATTTTATTAGTCACTGAAAGTGATATTGTCAGAGTTGCAGGTACAGTGGTGCTTGAAAGTTTGTGAACCCTTTAGAGTTTCCTATATTTCTGCACAAATATGACCTAAAACATCATCAGATTTTCACACAAGTCCTAAAAGTAGATAAAGAGAACCCAGTTAAACAAATGAGACAAAAATATTATACTTGGTCATTTATTTATTGAGGAAAATGATCCAATATTACATATCTGTGAGTGGCAAAAGTATGTGAACCTTTGCTTTCAGTATCTGGTGTGACCCCCTTGTGCAGCAATAACTGCAACTAAACGTTTGCGGTAACTGTTGATCAGTCCTGCACACCGGCTTGGAGGAATTTTAGCCCGTTCCTCTGTACAGAACAGCTTCAACTCTGGGATGTTGGTGGGTTTCCTCACATGAACTGCTCGCTTCAGGTCCTTCCACAACATTTCCATTGGATTAAGGTCAGGACTTTGACTTGGCCATTCCAAAACATTCACTTTATTCTTCTTTAACCATTCTTTGGTAGAATGACTTGTGTGCTTAGGGTCGTTGTCTTGCTGTATGACCCACCTTCTCTTGAGATTCAGTTCATGGACAGATGTCCTGACATTTTCCTTTAGAATTCACTGGTATAATTCAGAATTCATTGTTCCATCAATGATGGCAAGCCGTCCTGGCCCAGATGCCGCAAAACAGGCCCAAACCATGATACTACCACCACCATGTTTCACAGATGGGATAAGGTTCTTATGCTGGAATGCAGTGTTTTCCTTTCTCCAAACATGACACTTCCCATTTAAACCAAAAAGTTCTATTTTGGTCTCATCCGTCCTCGAAACATTTTTCCAATAGCCTTCTGGCTTGTCCACGTGATCTTTAGCAAACTGCAGATGAGCAGCAATGTTGTTTTTGGAGAGCAGTGGCTTTCTCCTTGCAACCCTGCCATGCACACCATTGTTGTTCAGTGTTCTCCTGATGGTGGATTCATGAACATTAACATTAGCCAATGTGAGAGAGGCCTTCAGTTGCTTAGAAGTTACCCTGGGGTCCTTTGTGACCTCGCCAACTATCACACGCCTTGCTCTTGGAGTGATCTTTGTTGGTCGACCACTCCTGGGGAGGGTAACAATGGTCTTGAATTTCCTCCATTTGTACACAATCTGTCTGACTGTGGATTGGTGGAGTCCAAACTCTTTAGAGATGGTTTTGTAACCTTTTCCAGCCTGATGAGCATCAACAACGCTTTTTCTGAGGTCCTCAGAAATCTCCTTTATTCGTACCATGATACACTTCCACAAACATGTGTTGTGAAGATCAGACTTTGATAGATCCCTGTTCTTTAAATAAAACAGGGTGCCCACTCACACCTGATTGTCATCCCATTGATTGAAAACACCCGACTCTAATTTCACCTTCAAATTAACTGCTAATCCTAGAGGTTCACATACTTTTGCCACTCACAGATATGTAATACTGGATCATTTTCCTCAATAAATAAATGACCAAGTATAATATTTTTTGTCTCATTTGTTTAACTGGGTTCTCTTTATCTACTTTTAGGACTTGTGTGAAAATCTGATGATGTTTTAGGTCATATTTATGCAGAAATATAGAAAATTCTAAAGGGTTCACAAACTTTCAAGCACCACTGTATATGCGTAGAACATAATTACAACTGATATATGGTTGTCTTTATGAACGTTGCATTGTTATATAATGCATTACCACATGACACACTACAGTGTAGAACACTGACCACAAAACACCTTCCGTCAGTAAATT
Organism: Neoarius graeffei; assembly: GCF_027579695.1. Classification (NCBI taxonomy): domain Eukaryota; kingdom Metazoa; phylum Chordata; class Actinopteri; order Siluriformes; family Ariidae; genus Neoarius; species Neoarius graeffei. Next base: position 3,523,739 of record NC_083571.1, read on the forward strand.
ATTACTGTTTTAGCCACTGCAGTCTGAGCTCCTGCTCAGGACAGTCAGTGTCCAGATAAGACGGTGATTATCCCCAGGGACACTGAGGGACTGTCAAGGCCCACTTAATACAGAACTCAATACCGAGAGAACTATAAACACAGACTGCAGGAGCTGCATGTCTGTAATACACAGTCAGTAACTGCAGTCTGAGCTCCTGAGTCGAACAGACTGAGAGAACGATACACCGATTGTGTGAGCTGCATCTGAACAAGTCCTATAATAAGTCTCAGTTCGCAAGATTCAAGGGATTTCAAGCAGATTTTCTTCAGAGCCACTGCAAAAATCAACATCTCTCACAGCTGCTGTTGGAAAAATCAAAGTGAGGCTCAGTTCCAAAATGGCACGTGTCCCATGTACATACACAGGGTATAGTGAGTACAGGGAGACCCTATTAATGAATACAAGCAGGAGCTGGACAGCCGACACGTGTGCGTATGCAGTAAGCCTGCTGCAGCATCTGATCATTTTGGCTTGTGAACCTGCATTTTAATGATACTATAAGCCAGGGGTTCCCAAACTTTTCCATGCCAAGGCCCCCCAAACAGCATTAGCTTCTGGCTGGGGACCCCCTTTGCAAACCCACAGACAATGCTACAAAATGTGTAAAGAAACATCAACTTTTAGAATGTTTTCTCTTACTTTTATTCAATAGTCAATAATTATTACATTTGTTTAGCACAAGAATATTATTAACTAACATGTTTTCAACACAAATATTTTTGCACTGAACAATAAACTGTATAACCTCCTGTAGTACCTGATTCAACTCGTTATCCATCCTTTTTGCGACCAGTGCCTCGCGATGGAGCATGCAGTGTGTGGCCCCTACATGCGGGGCCTTCTGCTTAATGAGAGCGGTCACTCCACTGATCTTCCCGGTCATTGCCGCGGCTCCGTCCGAACACACCCCCACACAACGGGTCCAGTTCAATCCGTTAGACTCTATGTAATCATCCAAAACTTGAAAAATGTCTTTCCCAGTAGTTCTTCTTTCAAGTGCTTTACAAAATAGTATTTCCTCCACAAATCTTTCCTGTGAAATAAATCTGATGTACACAAGCAGTTGGGCCTCAGCCATGTCACCAATCCGTCGGCTCATGGTGTTATCAGAGAGTAGGACAGCATCGATTTTTTTTGGCAGCATCCTCACCAAGCAATTCTCAGACAATGTCTTTGGTGGCTGGTAAAATCAAATCTTCTCCAATTGAGTGAGGTTTTTTAGCACGAGCAATGTGGTACGAGGCTAAAAATGATGCCTTCAGGGCCGCTCGGGGACAGTACGGTAGCTTGCTGGGTGAATGCAGCAGATTGCCTGACCAAATGCTCTTCTTTGTGTCTGAAGAAATCTACGTTTTTTTCGGCATCTATCGGATGTTTTTGTACCGAGTGACGCTGAAGTTTCGAAGGTTTTAAGCACTTGTTTGACAGGGTCTCCAGACAGAGGACGCATTTCGGGCAATCATGGCCATTTTTCTGTACGGCTGTAAAGCCATACTTAATGTATGCTGCCTCATATTTTCGGATTTTAGTTGGCCAGGACTTCTTAGTTTTTTTCGCAGCAGTGTCCTCCACAGCAGGGCTGTTGGTTTGTTCCTTCGGTCTCTTCTTCAAAAACCTGTCCATTTTGCACTAGCAATACTAGCTTGAGGAGCAAAGCAGCTTGATAAATGACGCAAACCGCAACGTCACAGGCAATCGGAGAGATGAGCATGGCAAACAACGTTTCGATATGATGTATTATTATTAATAATTATATTTTATAGTAATGATTAAAAAACTAATTACAATATATTTAATAATAATTATTTTTAAAAAGTATACATTTTTTGTTATCGTCCCTCCAACTTTCTGAGGCCCCCCTAGTGTCCCCTGGCAGGGCCCCCACTTTGAAAACCACTGCTATAAGCACATAAGGATGGCACACACCCTTTACATGGAGTCTACAGTGCAGTCTGGGAATACAGTATGTTATTATGTCGATGCACGAAGTTCCCGCACCCTGTTAAAATCCAACAGGACTCGCCCAGCTCACTTTTCACTGCATTCATGTCATGAGCGAAAAAAAACAACAACTAAGCTATAGGACCTACTATTAAATATAAATTTATACCATAAACGCTTCAGCTCAATCCCACATAATGATTCATTTTGTTTATTTTTTTAAACCTTATTAATTAAATAAAAACCAGCGAGCATATGTCGGTATCTGCAATACTAAAACCATTTCTTTTATTGGGGGGGGGTTGTGTGTGTGCACCTCCCTCTCAAATCCACGCCAGTCTTCTAGAACATCTCCGCTTTTGGCCTGAGCCCGTCTTAATGTGATCCACAAAACAATACGTGAGGCGTCTGCTGAAATCTGGTAGATGTTTCGGTTTGGGTTTTTTTTTTCTGTCTTTTTTTTCAGGTCTGTCAGTTGTGGTTAAAAACAGGGACATTTCCAGGAACAGCTCCAGCCGGGGACAGGCCACCAAAAATGGGGACTGTCCCCAGAAAACGGGGACGTCTGATCACCCTAGAGAACAAGCATTTATAGCTGCTGTAACATCAGCGAGAGCAGGAGCTCACTTGTTTCACAGGCGTTCCACAACCTTAAATGTAACTACAAACTGATAAAACGTCAAACATGGTGGTGTTTAACAAATCCATAATTGTAATGGTTGGCCATGTGCTGTGGTGTAGGAGGAATAAAACACTTGGGGACATGCTGTAATGGGAAAATAATCCACACCAGGGTCATAACAGTAACTGCACATCATCCTACTCAGTACTGCAGAACAGCGCCACACAGTGGACTGTTCCTGACTCCAAACACATTCATGCTTATACCCCACTGGTCTATTAGACACATCTTTATCTGGTAGATCTATAAATACTTTTAAGGAAAAGATCAAAGTGTGTAGCTTTGTGATCATGAAGAGGCAGTAACAGGAAGTCATCGTGTGTGTGTGTGTGAAAGAGAGAGAGAGAGAGAGAGAGAGAGTTGTTTCCACAGAAAAATGTGTCTGTGAAATGTGATTTTTCATGGAGATATTCAGACGAGGGCGGCACGGCGGTGTAGTGGTTAGCGCTGTTGCCTCACAGCAAGAAGTTCCGGGTTCGAGCCCCGTGGCCGGTGAGGGCCTTTCTGTGCGGAGTTTGCATGTTCTCCCCGTGTCCGCGTGGGTTTCCTCCGGGTGCTCCGGTTTCCCCCACAGTCCAAAGACATGCAGGTTAGGTTAACTGGTGACTCTAAATTGAGCGTAGGTGTGAATGTGAGTGTGAATGGTTGTCTGTGTCTATGTGTCAGCCCTGTGATGACCTGGCGACTTGTCCAGGGTGAACCCCGCCTTTCGCCCGTAGTCAGCTGGGATAGGATCCAGCTCGCCTGCGACCCTGTAGGACAGGATTAGCGCCTACAGATAATGGATGGATGGATATTCAGACGTTTCAGCTCCAACTTGCCCCCTCGTGGACAAACGGTTTACTGCACTACTGATATTCTCTCTCTCACACACACACACAAAATTAACATTACTGCTGCATTAATGTGTATGTTGTCTTTTACTGCTGTAGGTGTTTAAGGTTGAGATAATTTAATTAATTTATATACTGTTGGATCATTTAATCTACAGCAAAGCATCAAATTTTACAAGATCATCATATGTTTGTGGCATCGCTGTCCTGTGGGAACCACGTAGCGTCTCTCTACACACTCAGCTTTTCACGAGCTCAGAGAAACAGCCCTGTTTTCATCTTTGTGATGATGCATTTTTCATCTAATCCAATAGGGTTATTAAATAGTTTATTTCACTTAAGAAGTAGGACAGTTTTCTTAACCATTAAAGGAACATTTAATCCTTCAGTTTATCACAAACATTCAAAATCACCACACTGGGAGATACACAGTTTTCACTGGATAGATAGATACATACATACTTTATTCATCCATCCATCATCTGTAGCCGCTTTATCCTGTCCTACAGGGTCGCAGGCGAGCTGGAGTCTATCCCAGCTGACTACGGGCGAAAGGCGGGGTACACCCTGGACAAGTCGCCAGGTCATCACAGGGCTGACACATAGACATAGACAACCATTCACACTCACATTCACACCTACGCTCAATTTAGAGTCACCAGTTAACCTAACCTGCATGTCTTTGGACTGTGGGGGAAACCGGAGCACCCGGAGGAAACCCACGCAGACACGGGGAGAACATGCAAACTCCGCACAGAAAGGCCCTTGCCGGCCGCTGGGCTCGAACCCGGACCTTCTTGCTGTGAGGCGACAGCGCTAACCACTACACCACCGTGCCGCCCACACACATACAAATGAAAACTGGAGAAAAAAAACCCCTCTAACTCACAGAATTGACAGTTGTGAGATGATCACAGATTCTCAGCTGTATGCAGAGTGGAAGTGGTGCAATAGGATGCTGTGGTAGAACAGAATGTGTACCATGGCAGTCCTGCCAAAAAAAGTGAACAATGCAGGGATATATCAGTGCAATTACTCTATCTGAAACAAAATACAAATACACAATATACCAATACAAGAATGTAAACAGCAATAGAAGTTAACTCTACAAATCCTTTAATACTCTGTAAACAAGTCCTAGAATTAAAAGATAAAAACAACAGGTTAAAATTTCGGACAATACAGACAGTCAAGATTTAAAAATAAGCAAAAGGTTTGTGTGTAGGGTGTGTTTGTGTGCCAATATAGCCAGTAAAAGAAAAAAAATGACAGTCTGGGTGTAGGCTGGTATGATGTGGTGGGGACAGACTGAGGTAGACTCATGCCCAAAAGTCCATTTCACCCCTCCCCTTCTGTGCTGAGTTGAACAGTTGGATGGCCCTGGGGACAAAGGACCTCTTCAACCTGTCTGTTGAGCATGACAGCAACAGAAGTCTGCCACTAAACATGCTCCTCTGTCTGGTGAATATACTGTACAGGGGGTGGCGGTCATTGTCCATTACTGACAGCAGCTTGTTCAGGGTCCTCTTCTCCAGCTCAATGTCAACAACAGAGCCAGCCTTTCTCATCAACCTGTCCAGTCACCCAGCATCTCTCTTTCTAGTGCTGCCTCCCCAACACACCACAACATAGAAGAGGACACTGACCATGACAGACAGGAAGGTCATGGAAGATTATAATCTGAAAAGTAGCTAGGGAAGCCATGCCCTAATTGTTAGAGAAGCAGCTTTGGGAACAAAAGGTCACTGGTTCAATTCCCTGGACCAGCAGGAATGGCTGAAGTGCCCTTGAGGAAGGCACCTAACCCCCAACTGCTCCCCAGGCTGCTCTGGGTATGTTGTATAAGAATGTCTGCTAAATGCCATTAATGTCTTGTAACTAGGAGATAAAGCTGTCAGACAAATGTTGTGAAGTAAAAGCATAAAGTTACATAAAATGGAAATGTACAAGTACCTTCAGTTTGTAGTTACATAGCTGTTAGACTGTGAGTTGGCCTAGTGGTTAGTGTGTCTGCCTCCCGACCGGGAGATCATCACTGGGGGTCACACCAAAGACCATCATAAAAATGGTTCCTTCTGCCATCTGGCAAGGCACGCTACCAGAGGGACTGCCCCCCACCGTAACCCTAGCTATGGAAATGGAGATCGGCACTGCACCCATGCACCTCAAAGAGTTGGTTAGTACTGGGACAGGAGACTGCCTGGGAAGACCAGATCCTGGTGTGGAAGGGACCTTGACTTGACATAGCTCTCACTCTCATATCTGTTTAATAGAAAGTAGAATACGCCTACCAGCTGCCTACCCTGCCAGAGGTTGACCAGTCCTGGATTGCCAAGTGGTCATGCTTTGATCCATGCAAAGGTGGAAAAATGTGTTGGTGTCCACCTCAGCCATTGCCGACCCCCAGTGCCACACCAGCATTGGAATGGCACTTTGGGCACCAACTGTTCCTGTGGATGCCAAGGAATCTTTGGCATGTGTGACTAATCTGTCCATATCCAGACTGTGGCCAGTCAGAGCTCACATCTGCTGGACTACACCAGAGGGTCAGGCATGTGGTTGGTGTCAGCAGCTCTTTCTACATGGCATCTGAATATCTTGCCTGTGAGAGCTGCAAAAGACTGGTCATCAGCTGGAGCAACACCATCATCTCCCAGCTTGACATTAGCTACTGTGTGTTCTGATACTTCTGCTTCAAAAGCAGCTGGAGGAGCAGCGTGTAGAGATCTTCAGTTCCCCTCTGATTAAAGACGAGTTGCACATGCTGTCTCCTCGGGGCTGATTTCATCTTGTTGGGGGACTTGCCAGCTGTGCCTGCAGTGTCAAAACATTGCTGGCTGATGCAGGTGATGATGATGATGGACTTATAAAGCACCATTTCAGTGAGTTTAATAGCGCTGAAGACAAGTTACAATTTAAAGGCCTGATTAAACAAACGCGTCTTGAGTTTTCGTTTAAAGCAGTTGATGTTAGTTTAGTCCTTGATATCTTCAGGTAAGTTGTTCCACAGTTCAGGAGCAGCAATACAATAAAGCATGGCTTCCGTAGGTCTTGAGATTGAAGGAAGGTTTCTTTAAGGGATTCCTACTGGAGAAACAGAGGGAATGTGATGGCTTGTAAGGAGTAATTAGATTCTTGAGGTAGTCAGGAGCCATGTCATGAAGTGTCTTGTAGGTCAGCAGCCTGAATTGAGTATTGGGGAAAGTGGAATTACCCCTTAAGCACCATTTCTCCCAGGCCCACTCTGACCTGGAGTGGTAGCACCTGCCTGAGTTCCAGCTATGGGTTAAATAGTACGTTACTAATAAGGTGCTGGCAGCAGGGCACTTTTCAGTGCAATGTAGCAGATGAACCCAACAGGGTCAATGGCACACCACCAGATGGCATGCAGAAGAGCCACTCAGATGGCCAATGGATGGCATCACTCAGCAGGTCACTTGTCACTGCTGGGCAACTTCTATACCCATCAGGTCTCTGGCACTTTTGTGTACCACTTGGCATAAGGTCTGGAGGTCCAGAGAGACAACACGATGAGGACACGACATTATTTGTCTTACTTTACTGTGCAAGGCGCTTCATTGGGAGAGGAGAATAGTATGCAGGAGCTCACAGGGCCAGACATTCCATGGCGGCTTGGCCAGGCCATTCGTACTGCTGCTGCAGACGGCTCTGTCGCTCTGGTGCGGGTCTCACGGCCAATCTGTGTTTCTGTGCATCCTAATGAAGCATTCATCATCATTAGTGATGGACAGCCGTCGATGACATGTAGGTCAGGATCAGAATTTTAAACTTTACACGATAATCCACAGGGAGCCAGTGAAGTTCCTGAAGGATTGTCGTTACATGATCAAACTTGGTATGTGCCTAGGATATCCCCAGCAGGCTGGATGAACTTAAGGCCTCCATCACATCACTCTTTGTCCAGGTTATTAAGATGGACTCAACAAAGAAAACTGTGAGGAAGCTGGCAGGTCAGGCCCAGTTCACAGCTGCTTGAGCCACCAATGTCTCCAGTGAGCAATAGAGAAATAAGGGTATCAGTTCTGTACCCAAAGGTACATTTGTCAGAAAAGTTCCTGTATGGTACAGAAACAGTGATAACTGTGTTACCAATGTTTAATTTTAAAGGTACAAAATAATTACTGACAGTTACATAACGGGTACATGATGGTGCTTTTAACGAGCTTAATATATAAGCAAATGATGCAAAAAATCACTCTTGACTTAAATAGAGAGTTGGGTTTATTGAAATAAAGTAGGCTACTGGTACATTTCTGTTCAGTCCTTGCTCTATGTGGCCTGGGGATAATTTAATGAGCTTCAATTAATAACTTAGCTGGGTGTTCATATTGGTGATTTCTGCTCGTCTTTACATTGCATTGTTATTATGTAAATGACAACTGAATAGTTTAAAAAATTTTTTTTTGTAGGCTCCTGTGTGGGTGGCACAGTGGTGTAGTGGTCAGTGCTGTTGCCTCACAGCAAGAAGGTCTTGGGTTGGAGCCCCGTGGCCGGCGAGGGCCTTTCTGTGTGGAGTTTGCATGTTGTCCGTGTGGGTTTCCTCCAGGTGCTCCGGTTTCCCCCAAAGACATGCAGGTTAGGTTAACTGGTGACTCTAAATTGAGTGTGAATGGTTGTCTATGTGTCAGCCCTGTGATGACCTGGTGACTTGTCCAGGGTGTACCCCGCCTTTCGCCTGTAGTCAGCTGGGATAGGATCCAGCTTGCCTGCGACCCTGTAGAACAGGATAAAGTGGCTAGAGTTGATGAGGATCCTGTGTGTGAGATGTGTGTTTTTCATTCAACTGTCAACAGGCTCTCACTCTCATGTCATTACTTTTAAAGACCAGTAGGGGTCAGTGTTCCAGCTCATCCCCATTGTGTTCCTGTCTTCAGGGACATGAGATGGCACCCAAGGCAGTGAAAATGCTGGTTACTTTTCCTGCTTCTTAGTCGAGCTTGTCCACAGAATAATTAATTTAAAAAAGTGAAGTTGGAAAACAAATGAACTAAGAAGAGTTAAGGAAATTCAGTGGTAAGTAATCTAACCTTAATGTTCTGTTAATGCTACTATTAGGTAGCTAGCTAACTTTAACACGCCTGAGGTAACTTCACTATTAGCTAGAGCGCTGGCTACAGTTATCGACAGTTCATTGACACCCTTTCAGATTTACCAATAAAAAACAATTTTACAAAGGTGAGTTTCAGTTACAACAGTTATTATTGGTTAATTAATCGACCAGAAGACCCACCTCACCCTTTGATTTTGTTGTCTGATGACACAGCTCGTTACCTGAGATGGAATTTATTTAGCACAATCAGCAATTTTTCGGAAAACCCGGACATTATCATCGCAGGTAAGCATGGTGGAAAGATCATGAACATGTTTTTACTGATCAAATTCACCGATATTTCACGATCTCCTCGTCGAAACCTACTTCGTTTCTTACTCTCATTTGACAGTCGCCATTTTGTATCTAAACGCGCGTTTGAGAATCACGTGAGGTGTCGATAATAGTGATCACTTTCACCAGTGTCCACCATTATCGACATCCTGTGGGATTAAGGGACATTTACAACTGTTATGGATCGATCTTTGTGTAACATTTCTGAAGTAGAACAATGAAGTACTTTAAAAAATAAAAGTGCTGTGATTTATAATAATTTTTTTTCTGATTCATAACAGAATGGAATGTTTATATACTAGTGCATCTCAAAAAATTAGAATAACATGAAAAAGTTCCTCATCTCATCTCATTATCTCTAGCTGCTTTATCCTGTTCTACAGGGTCGCGGGCAAGCTGGAGCCTATCCCAGCTGACTACGGGTGAAAGGCGGGGTACACCCTGGACAAGTCGCCAGGTCATCACAGGGCTGACACATAGACACAGACAACCATTCACACTCACATTCACACCTACGCTCAATATAGAGTCACCAGTTAACCTAACCTGCATGTCTTTGGACTGTGGGGGAAACCGGAGCACCCGGAGGAAACCCACGCGGACACGGGGAGAACATGCAAACTCCGCACAGAAAGGCCCTCGCCGGCCACGGGGCTCGAACCCGGACCTTCTTGCTGTGAGGCGACAGCGCTAACCACTACACCACCGTGCCACCTGAAAAAGTTCCTTTTTTTCATAATTTAATTCAAAAAGGTAAACTTTCATATATTCTATATTCATTACATGTAAAGTGAAATATTTAAAGCCTTTTTTGTTTTAATTTTGATGATTATGGCTTATAGCTCATGAAAATCAGAAATCCAGTATCTCAAATTATTAGAATATTCTCTAAGATCAATCAAAAAAATGACTTACAATACAGAAATGTCCAACTTCTGAAAAGTATATTCATTTATACACTCAATACTTGGTTGGGGCTCCTTTACCATGAATTACTGTATTAATGCGGTGTGGCAAGGAGGTGATCAGTCTGTGGCACTGCTGAGGTGTTATTGAAGCCCAGGTTGCTTTGATAGTGGCCTTCAGCGTATCTGTATTTTTGGGTCGGGTGTTTCTCATCTTCCTCTTGACAATACCCCATAGATTCTCTATGGGGTTCAGGTCAGGCAAGTTGGCTGGCCAATCAAACACAGTAATATCATGGTCAGCAAACCATTTGGTAGTAGTTTTGGCACTGTGGGTAGGTGCTAAGTCCTGCTGGAAAAGGAAATCAGCATCTCCAAAAAGCTCGTCAGCAGATGGAAGCATGAAGTGCTCTAAAATCTCCTGGTAGATGGCTGTGTTGACTTTGGACTTGATAAAATACAGTGGACCAACACCAGCAGATGACATGGCACCCCAAATCATCACAGACTGTGGAAACTTCACACTGGGCTTCAAACACCTTGGATTCTGTGCCTCTCCACTCTTCCTCCAGACTCTAGGACCGTGATTTCCAAATTAAATGCAAAATGTACTTTCATCTGAAAAGAGGACTTTGGACCACTGAGCAACAGTCCATTTCTTTCTCTCCTTAGCCCAGATAAGACACTTCTGACATTGTCTCTGGCTCAGGAGTAGCTTGATATTAGGAATGCGAAAGTTGTATCCCCTTTCTTGAAGATGTCTGTTCGTGATGGGTCTTGATACACTGACACCAGCCTCAGTCCACTCCTTGTGAAGCTCTCCCAAGTTCTTGAATCAACTTTTCTTGACAATCCTCTCAAGACTGCGGCCATCCCTGTTGCTTGTGCACCTTTTCCAGCCACCCTTTTCAGCAATGACCTTTTGTGGCTTACCCTCCTTGTGGAGGGCATCAGTGATCATCTTCTGGACAACAGTCAAGTCAGCAGTCTTCCCCATGATTGTAGTTGTGTGTACTGAACTAGACCGAGAGATGCACTGTGTTCATACTGTTTTACTCAAACTCGAAATGAAATATTCTAATATTTTGAGATGGGTTTTTTATGTTTTTGTACTGTATGCCATACTGATTAAAATTAAAATAGAAAAATGCTTGAAACATTTTAGTTTATGTGTAATGAGTCTATAATATTGAACTTTTTCACAATATTCTAATTTTTTGAGATGCACTAGTATGTTTATATTTGGAATCTGATTGCAATAAATAGAATTAGAGCAGAATTAAATTCCAAGCGTATAAAAAATTACATGCTTGAAATATTCAGATTTTCCTATTCCATTCAGAAAATATTTTTGCAGTTTGTTGTAAATATCTACCACATATTAAAATATCAGGAGACATTTTATATTCTGGTTTGAGGAATGATGTGCGACCTTTGACCTGGATTGTCATGTGGTTACAGTGACGATTTCCTGTTGAGATTTATCGGTAAACGACAAAACTAGAAATTAATACAAACAACAACGAATGATGAACAAAATGTGATCTATGAAAATATTTAGAAAGTGGAACAAAAAGATTTTCTGACGCAGGTTAAACGTTATCAGTTAATTTGTTTACAAACATTAGAATTACTTCCTCATTTACGTAAACACCGACATCCATATATTTATATAAAAAATATTTTGGAGTAAATATAAGTCTATGGAAAAGACATTTTAAATAAAAACTATGTTTTGTTAACTTAATACCACATACCAATTTTTTTTTAAATAAATAATCATCTGCATGTTGATAATTGTGGACAAAGGTGTCGATAATTGTGGAACGGTGTCACGTGATCTGATACGCTAAGTAATCGGGAATCAACTCATTTTTTTCCAGTGGAAGTTTGAGTAATTATTCATGCACAATTTATGTATTGAAAATCTTTTCTACTTTTGCAACGGCCAAAAGATCGTTAAGGTGTCGATAATTGTAGCCGCTGCTCTATCTACTTTAGGCACGTTATGGCTTGTTGCTCGATAGAGTACTCTATTATTAGCTATTTTAGGGTGATTTTTGGTCTTTTTGATAAGATATTTTGTGATAGGATACTTTTTTCAGAGTGATTTTTGTTTATTTAATCAAGTAAATGAACTGTCAGTGTAACAGAGTGAAATGCTTCCACTTACCATCAGCGTTACTCTCTATTTTAGTTATTTATTACAGAGTATTTTCACTGTTGATCTATTTTGATATTCTTTGTATTCCTCCACAGGGATTTGTTTTTAGAAGAAGAAGAAGAAGAAGCATTCTCTGTATTGATTTATTTGAATCTTTGGCGCTCCCTTATGGAGCCGTGTCCCCGTGTATACTGTGGCATGGCCGCTTGGTAAACTGGCTTGTAGGTACTAGGGATGGGAATGTAATGCCTTAGCATGGCTTTTCTGATTAGTGGTGGAACAAGATGCAAAACAATGAAATTATGATTTTGCTTTTCACTTCACACAGTGAAAAACAACGACTGATACGCCTTACATTACAGACACTCTTATCCAGAACGACATACGGTACAATATACTCAGAGCAGCCTGTGGTCAGATACCTTGCTCAAGAGCACTTCATCTGTTCCTGGGAATTGAACTGGTGACCTTTTGGTCCCAAAGCTGCTAATCTAACCTTTAGGCCATGACTTCCACATGGTATTGCCACATGGCACAATTTCTGTGTACCATGAGCCGGCCTAGTGGTTAGTGTGTCCGCCTCTCGCAGTTGGGTCATACAGTGGAGGAAATAATTATTTGATCCCTTGCTGATTTTGTAAGTTTGTCCACTGACAAAGAAATGAACAGTCTATAGTTTTAATGGTAGGTTTATTTTAACTGTAAGAGACAAAACATCAAAAAGAAATTCCAGAAAATAACTTCATATAAAAGATATAAACTGATTTGCATTTCTTTGAGTGAAATAAGTATTTGAACCCTCTAGCAAACAAGACTTAGTATTTGGTGGCAAAACCCTTGTTGGCAAGCACAGCGGTCAGACGTTTCTTGTAGTTGATGACCAGGTTTGCGCACGTCAGGAGGAATTTTGGTCCACTCCTCTTTGCAGATCATCTCTAGATCATTAAGGTTTTGAGGCTGTCGCTTCGCAACTCGGAGCTTCAGCTCCCTCCATAGGTTTTCTATGAGATTAAGATCCGGAGACTGGCGAGGCCACTCCATGACCTTAATGTGCTTCTTCTTGAGCCACTCCTTTGTTGCCTTGGCTGTATGTTTTGGGTCATTGTCGTGCTGGAAGACCCATCCACGACCCATTTTCAGTGTCCTGGCAGAGGGAAGGAGGTTGTCACTCAGGATTTTACGGTACATGGCTGCGTCCATTCTTCCGTTGATGTGGTGAAGTAGTCCTGTGCCCTTAGCAGAGAAACACCCCCAAAGCATAATGTTTCCACCTCCATGCTTGACAGTGGGGATGGCGTTCTTCGGGTCATAGTCAGCATTTTTCTTCCTCCAAACACGGCGAGTTGAGTTAATGCCAAAGAGCTCGATTTTGGTCTCATCTGACCACAGCACCTTCTCCCAATCACTCTCAGAATCATTCAGGTGTTCATTGGCAAACTTCAGATGGGCCTGCACATGTGCCTTCTTGAGCAGGGGGACCTTGCGGGCATTGCAGGATTTTAATCCATTACAGCGTAATGCGTTACCAATGGTTTTCTTGGTGCATACCTGCAAACTAGTCACTTTTCGGCAAAACTCGCCGTTTTGCAAACAAAATATGTCATTCTTGTGATTCATCTAGATCCGAAGAGTTTTTTTTTTTTTTTGGGGGGGGGGGGGGGGAGATCAGCGGTGGATGGGACTTTCAGTAAAATGGGATTGCCATCTTCACAAGAGTCATTTGGCCAATCACAAACATCCAAGTCAATCCATCTTTCCCACGGCGAACTAAACCTTTGCCTGACTAAACCACAGACAGTAAACATACAACCTGCGTCAGAGACTTCAGAGATCTATGGACACTAGCGACAGACTTGAGGTAAGTCTTGTTATCTGCCAACAATGTACGTGTAATATGCTGTGTAAATTAAACTTGGTTTGTCAAAGATAATCCTACTTTAGCAACGTTACGTGTGTCATGACATGAGACCTTTTCCAACATGTTTAACGTTATACATAATGCAAAGTTTTTCAGCTTGTATGCTAACGTTAGCTAGGATGTCAGCTAACATCAGTGACTTGTGTGTTAACGTTAACCTTTCATGCCAGTCGGTTCAGTTTGAATAATTTTTGTGAAGGCTATCTCTACTGCATCCATACTGTTATCTGATGATAATGCGACATTGTCACAAGATGAGGAATGAAAACGAACACGTAACATTAACGTTAGTACACTGGCGTTTTTTAAAGGTGTCATTGCATCATTTTTTCGTTAATTGTGCGGTGGTCTCTAGTATGAATGAATGCCCTGTGAGCCGGTTTTGGTGAAAAAAATGCTGTGGTTCTCCTGTTTCAGGCTGTTCTAGTTTGGTGGAGGAGTGGGTGGGGAGAGAACGACAGGATTTCAGCTCTTGCTCATGAATATTCATGACATGTAAACATATCGCTTCTGATTGGCTAACAGCACTGTGACGCTCCCTCCAGTGGGTTATGGGCGGGGCCATGACTACTAATTTTTGAAGTGACGCAAGTTCGTAGGGCTTTTTCTAATTCGCTCGTTTTTCTGTCTCTTTTCTTTCATAGGCTCATACAGGGAATGGGGGTAGAAGAACATTTTCACGTGCAGCATGCATACACAACTCGGAGTGAACTATGGTATTTCAAAAAGAGCAAGTATTAAACGGTTTGTCGTGGAATGACACATACATGTCAACCTTTGGTCAATCAAACCTGTATAACCAACCTCCAAAATCCGTATTTCCCTTATAAAATCCTTATAAGATGCAAATTAAAATAATTTACCTAAAATTTGAATGATAATTAACAATGATATATCCAAGTTACTTTTTATTCAATATTAATAACAATAAACCTTCAGAATGGGTGGCACGGTGGTGTAGTGGTTAGCGCTGTCGCCTCAGAGCAAGAAGGTCCAGGTTCGAGCCCCGTGGCCGGCGAGGGCCTTTCTGTGTGGAGTTTGCATGTTCTCCCCGTGTCCGCGTGGGTTTCCTCCGGGTGCTCCGGTTTCCCCCACAGTCCAAAGACATGCAGGTTAGGTTAACTGGTGACTCTAAATTGAGCGTAGGTGTGAATGTGAGTGTGAATGGTTGTCTGTGTCTATGTGTCAGCCCTGTGATGACCTGGCGACTTGTCCAGGGTGTACCCCGCCTTTCGCCCGTAGTCAGCTGGGATAGGCTCCAGCTCGCCTGCGACCCTGTAGAAGGATAAAGCGGCTACAGATAATGAGATGAGATGAAACCTTCAGAATGAATACAAAGCTCCAATGTTCGACAAAAACACAAAGTGTCACTCTAATGTTCTGAATTGTACTCCATGACAGCTTTTTTAGCAGTCTGCACCAATACCTCACGAGGCTGCATGTCACAGCAATTGTCTGTGTTGATCTTGCCGGAGTGCCCATTCAGAATCTTTTCAGTCGCTAGTGAAAGTCGCTCAGGTGGAAATATGTGTTTCAAACAAAATGTTACTTCCCGGTTGGCGGGATTCTCGCAATGCGGCGTGCGCATGATCAAAAGTGGAACAAAGTCTTGCTACCACAAGATAACGCGCGATTTCATAAGACTCTTTACTGGCTGTTTGTGCTTTGTGGTGTACAGTACGTTTGTAAATGTTATGCGCTCTTTTATCATCGTGGGAATTGATTATAGCTCTAAATAAATATTGAAGTTTTTTTAAAGAATCCGTATAACTTTATTTGTACGCCTGTATACTACGTTTATTGAATCAAATCTGTATAAAATACGGACATTCCATATAGGTTGACATGTATGACCACACCTTTAAGTAATTGAAACAACTTCTCCGGCGGATCATTTAACATGGATGGATGTAGTTAGAGTTAGCCTTTACAAATGTTTATGGTAACAAAAGGAGCCCTGACCCAGCCGATAACATTTGGTCAATTCTTTTCCAGAATGAGGGAGCTTAAAGAGGAAGACGCTGTTTATGTAGCAAAGCTTGATGCAGGTCTGAGGTGCAGGTGGAGCTGGGCCTGGCGAACAATCCAGGTCAAGACTGAAGTGAAGGGAGTTCAGCACAGCTTCCTGCTGTCACAGTTTTTTCATAAGATAGACAAAGCCGGGTATTCAAAACGCAGCCTTTGCCAAAAAGAAATAAATTACAGCAACAAAGGCTCTCATGCTCTTTTGGCACACTGCCAAACAGAGGTGCACCGTCAAAAAGTGTGCACTGTTATGACCACATCCAGTGTCCTTCCAGTCCCAGAGCAAAGTGCTTCCAAGGGGCCTGATGTTATGAGGGAGCGAGTTAGGGTGCCTGTACCTACATTTCAGCGAGTTGCCAATGCAGAGGTGTGTACAGATTAGGCTAAATAGGCTAGGCTTGCCTCATCTCATCTCATTATCTGTAGCCGCTTTATCCTGTTCTACAGGGTCGCAGGCAAGCTGGATCCTATCCCAGCTGACTACGGGCGAAAGGCGGGGTTCACCCTGGACAAGTCGCCAGGTCATCACAGGGCTGACACATAGACACAGACAACCATTCACACTCACATTCACACCTACGGTCAATTTAGAGTCACCAGTTAACCTAACCTGCATGTCTTTGGACTGTGGGGGAAACCGGAGCACCCGGAGGAAACCCACGCGGACATGGGGAGAACATGCAAACTCCACACAGAAAGGCCCTCGCCGGCCACAGGGCTCGAACCCAGACCTTCTTGCTGTGAGGTGACAGCGCTAACCACTACACCACCGTGCCACCCCCCAGTACGCTAATGTTAGGCAAAATAGGAGTAGACTAGCCTACATTACCAAAAAATATTGTACATTGCATGTTTAGTTAATTTAGAGATTAACTACCGTAGCCTAGATCATGTCTATTGGAATGAGGATCCAGTCTTAATGACTTTGCAATAGCAGTGGAAGTTTGTAATATTCACAATGAAGAAATGAGATTTACTATTAGTAAATTACTCAACTTGACATTGTTGTTACTTGATTATGGTTGATTTTGTTGATTGACCATCAGCCATTTTGCACTGATTGACCAAAAAACAAGGTTATGTTAATAAACAGGTTTTTTGTTTACCTGTAGCTGCGTTGCACCTTTTTTTCGGAGAGGGGGCGGGCTCGGGTTTTGGTTTACGTCGGGGGGGTAAAAAAGTTTGTCACCTTTTTCAGACCT
The DNA here is from genome assembly GCF_027579695.1 of Neoarius graeffei. Lineage (NCBI taxonomy): Eukaryota > Metazoa > Chordata > Actinopteri > Siluriformes > Ariidae > Neoarius > Neoarius graeffei. The sequence continues at coordinate 3,540,855 of NC_083571.1, forward strand.
TCTGAGTTTGCAGGTATGTTGGTGACTGTGGTCCCAGCTGCCTTAAGATCATTCACAAGCTCCTCCTGTGTAGTTCTAGGCTGATCTCTCACCTTTCTCGTGATCATTGATACCCCACGAGGTGAGATCTTGCGTGGGGCCCCAGACCGAGGTCGATTGATGGTCATTTTGTATTTCTTCCATTTTCGAACTATTGCACCAACAGTTGTCTCCTTCTCACCCAGCTTCTTGCTTATGGTTTTGTAGCCCAGTCCAGCCTTGTGCAGCTCTACAATCTTGTCCCTGACATCCTTAGACAGCTCTTTGGTCTTGCCCATGTTGGAGAGGTTGGAGTCTGATTGATTGATTGATTGATTGATTCTGTGGACAGGTGTCTTTTATACAGGTGTCAATTTAAGACAGCTGTCTTTAATGAAGGTAACGAGTTGATTAGGAGTGTCTAACGGGTCTGTGGGAGCCAGAACTCTTAATGGTTGGTAGGGGATCAAATAGTTATTTCACTCAATGAAATGCAAATCAATTTATATATTTTATAAAATGTGATTTTTCTGGATTTTCTTTTTGATATTCTATCTCTCACTGTTAAAATAAACCTACCCTTAAAATTATAGACTGTTCATATCTTTGCCAGTGGGCAAACTTACAAAATCAGCAAGGGATCAAATAATTATTTCCTCCACTGTACCAAAGACCATCATAAAAATGCTACCTGCTGCCGTCTGGTAAGGCACGCCGCAATAGAGATGCGAGTGGGGAGTCAAACTCTCGCGGTTACCAGAAGACCCACCCCACACTTTAACCCCTTGCCCTATAGTAAGCAAGAGGCTGAGGGCTATAGAAGCAGAGATCTGTGCCACCTTAAGGGCCTGGTTAGTACTGGGGTGGGAGACTGCCTGGGAAAACCAGGTCCTGGCACGGCAGGGACTTTAACTTTTTTTTTGACGGTTTCTGCATGCTGCTCTGTAAAACAGTACGTCATGGTGATTGTTTTTCCCCTCATCTTAACCATTTTGTTTGCATTTCAAGGTGGAATGAAAGCTTCTCCACAATTCTCCCACCGTCATGGAGGCTTGTTGGAATTTTTTTTCAAGTATTATATTTTGACCTGAGATAAAAGTCATCAGATAGAGCTCGAAAATACTTTTCCATTGATATATATGGTATAGAAAAAAAGTGATGGCAAAATGAACTTGGTTAAATAGCATCGATTTTGATTTTGACATTTGCATAGAAACAAGGAAAAATCTGTGACCGTTGTCTTTGGCTAAAGGCTTGAAAATGATCCTAACTTTCTTAACTGAGTAAACTTCAGGAAATTTTCAGGAGATGTCCAGAATTTCATGTGCTGGTTCAGAGCAGCCACAAAACAGGACAGGAACAGACTGCAGTGAACAGTAAGATGAGCAGAAAGGATCATCGGCGTTCCCCTGCCCAGCCTCCAGGATTTATACATCTCACGAACCAGGAAGTGGGCAGAGAAAACCATTAAGGACTCCTCACACCCTGGTCACATCCTTTTCGCACAAACTCCTCCCCTCCAGCAGGCTCTATAGAGCACTGCAAACCAGAACCACCAGACAGAAGAGCAGCTTCTTTCCCCGTGCCATCAACGTCATAAATATCTGACCTGAACCATCCTTTTGAACTATTATACCTCCTGTACACTCCTGTTTGCACAGCCTCACTGCACTCTGTGTGTACTCTGACTGTTGTGTCTAATTTTAGTACAACCCCGATTCCAAAAAAGTTGGGACAAAGTACAAATTGTAAATAAAAACGGAATGCAATGATGTGGAAGTTTCAAAATTCCATATTTTATTCAGAATAGAACATAGATGACATATCAAATGTTTAAACTGAGAAAATGTATCATTTAAAGAGAAAAATTAGGTGATTTTAAATTTCATGACAACAACACATCTCAAAAAAGTTGGGACAAGGCCATGTTTCCCACTGTGAGACATCCCCTTTTCTCTTTACAACAGTCTGTAAACGTCTGGGGACTGAGGAGACAAGTTGCTCAAGTTTAGGGATAGGAATGTTAACCCATTCTTAGGATTCTAGTTGCTCAACTGCCTTAGGTCTTTTTTGTCGTATCTTCCGTTTTATGATGCGCCAAATGTTTTCTATGGGTGAAAGATCTGGACCGCAGGCTGGCCAGTTCAGTACCCGGACCCTTCTTCTATGCAGCCATGATGCTGTAATTGATGCAGTATGTGGTTTGGCATTGTCATGTTGGGAAATGCAAGGTCTTCCCTGAAAGAGACGTCGTCTGGATGGGAGCATATGTTGCTCTAGAACCTGGATATACCTTTCAGCATTGATGGTGTCTTTCCAGATGTGTAAGCTGCCCATGCCACACACACTAATGCAACCCCATACCATCAGAGATGCAGGCTTCTGAACTGAGCGCTGATAACAACTTGGGTCGTCCTTCTCCTCTTTAGTCCGAATGACACGGCGTCCCTGATTTCCATAAAGAACTTCATATTTTGATTCGTCTGACCACAGAACAGTTTTCCACTTTGCCACAGTCCATTTTAAATGAGCCTTGGCCCAGAGAAGACGTCTGCGCTTCTGGATCATGTTTAGATACGGCTTCTTCTTTGAACTATAGAGTTTTAGGTGGCGACGGCGGATGGCATGGTGAATTGTGTTCACAGATAATGTTCTCTGGAAATATTCCTGAGCCCATTTTGTGATTTCCAATACAGAAGCATGCCTGTATATGCAGTGCCGTCTAAGGGCCCGAAGATCACGGGCACCCAGTATGGTTTTCTGGCCTTGACCCTTACGCACAGAGATTCTTCCAGATTCTCTGAATCTTTTGATGATATTATGCACTGTAGATGATGATATGTTCAAACTCTTTGCAATTTTACACTGTCGAACTCCTTTCTGATATTGCTCCACTATTTGTTGGCGCAGAATTAGGGGGATTGGTGATCCTCTTCCCATCTTTACTTCTGAGAGCCGCTGCCACTCCAAGATGCTCTTTTTATACCCAGTCATGTTAATGACCTATTGCCAATTGACCTAATGAGTTGCAATTTGGTCCTCCAGCTGTTCCTTTTTTGTACCTTTAACTTTTCCAGCCTCTTATTGCCCCGTCCCAACTTTTTTGAGATGTGTTGCTGTCATGAAATTTCAAATGAGCCAATATTTGGCATGAAATTTCAAAATGTCTCACTTTCGACATTTGATATGTTGTCTATGTTCTATTGTGAATACAATATCAGTTTTTGAGATTTGTAAATTATTGCATTCCGTTTTTATTTACAATTTGTACTTTGTCCCAACTTTTTTGGAATCGGGGTTGTATTTTTAGTATTTTGTGGCTTGTCTATAAATATCCTGCATATTGTCTGTATATGGTGTACTGTTTTTATTGTTGATAGCGTACATATTTATAATGTATACTTAACAGTTATTCCACGAAATTGAGTCGTACATGAGCTGATAGCTGACGAGGCGCGTAGCACCAAGATTGAGTGGAATAACTGTTTTATTTTATCCACATTCACTGGATTTTGAGAAACAGCATTTTTATTTTTTTGCAAATTCTATAAATAAAAACTTTACACAAAACGTCCAACAAAATAATTTCCGCTTAGAATGTAAACAAACTGGTGAAATGACAGGAGAAATTTGTGAAAAATGCAATAATAATAATAATTCTTGAAAAATAAAAAAGATACGTTCTTTCCATCAAATACTTTTATTATATTTTGTTGCGATGACACGGTGGTGTAGTGGTTAGCGCTGTCACCTCACAGCAAGAAGGTCCAGGTTTGAGCCCCGTGGCCGGCGAGGGCCTTTCTGTGTGGAGTTTGCATGTTCTCCCCGTGTCTGCGTGGGTTTCCTCCGGGTGCTCCGGTTTCCCCCACAGTCCAAAGACATGCAGGTTAGGATAATTGATGGCTCTAAATTGACTGTGAATGTGAATGGTTGTTTGTCTCTGTGTATCAACCCTGCGATAACCTGGCGACTTGTCCAGGGTGTACCCCGCCTTTCGCCCGTAGTCAGCTGGGATAGGCTCCAGCTTGCCTGCGACCCTGTAGAACAGGATAAGCGGCTACAGATAATGGATGGATATATTTTGTTGCTTTTTTTGGGGTTTCATTTTCAAGTAGACTTTATTCCGTCCCCGGTTGGTTCAGCTCTGCCATTTTGTTTTTCTCTCCTCACGGTATATGAGCTGTAGTAGTAGAGTCGCCAATCAGAGTGCACCATATCCAGTGAATGTGGATCTCATCTCATCTCATTATCTGTAGCCGCTTTATCCTGTTCTACAGGGTCGCAGGCAAGCTGGAGCCTATCCCAGCCAGGGGTGCAGATCCGATGTCAGGATTGGGGGGGACACAAAAGTGATTTTTTTTTTTTTTTGCCCGTATGCAACTCATACCATGCAACCATAAATCACAACTTCGTAGAGGCTCGCCAAATCATTCAAAAAGTACTGCACAGGGAATCATTTGTCTGAAAATACATTTGTTTGTACAATTTTGAATAATTTAGGGGATTTTTATTGGGGGGAACAATTCATGTTTTTCAGAAATTTGGGGGGGGGTCATGTCCCCCCCGTCATCTGCACCCATGATCCCAGCTGACTACGGGCGAAAGGCGGGGTACACCCTGGACAAGTCGCCAGGTCATCACAGGGCTGACACATAGACACAGACAACCATTCACACTCACATTCACACCTACGCTCAATTTAGAGTCACCAGTTAACCTAACCTGCATGTCTTTGGACTGTGGGGGAAACCGGAGCACCCGGAGGAAACCCACGCGGACACGGGGAGAACATGCAAACTCCACACAGAAAGGCCCTCGCCGGCCACGGGGCTCGAACCCAGGACCTTCTTGCTGTGAGGCGACAGCGCTAACCACTACACCACCGTGGTGAATGTGGATAGAATAATGTATATAGTGTTTATTATAGATATTTAAATGACAGATAGATATTTTAGGCATATTGTGTGTGTATAATGTAGGTATGGTATATTATATATAATAGTTATAACAATTATTGTAGACTGCATATTTATTATATATACACAGAGATATACATTTTTCTTTTGTTTGAGAGACGCCAATGGCCGGAACCAAATTCCTTGTATGTGTCAACATTCTCGGCCAATCAACATGATTCTGACTCCGAGTCGGATTCTGATAGCCAATCACAGCGCTCGGGACGGATCTCTACTTGACCAATCCTGATGCACGATAGGGATCCGAGGAAGAGCGAGAGCGCGTAGTTTCGAAGTTCTCGCGATACTTGGCGCGAAGCCCGCTTCCAGCCCGTGCCCTATGGTCTCGCGCATCCTCAGGTCGGTATATAAAGGCGGAACAGCGACGGGAGCAGGACGGCTGGGACCGAGCAGCCCCGGGACTGAGATCTGTACACACTATAGCGCGCGTAAAACAGCTGGGTGCTTTATTTATTTATTTTTTAATGTGTCTCCGACTACTTTTAGCTATTTTTTGTTTCCTTCTCGGTTGTTTTGTTGTTTTTTAAACACTACGGTAGTTAAAATGGCGAGCTCGGCCAACTCGAACCCAGTGGTAAGGATCCCGATCTGAATACTGACCAAAACAAACCACCGTCAAAGCATTGCCGATGGTAGTCAGGTTTCTAATTAAAATAAAATAATAAAAAAGAAACAGCTCTTGGGGTTCCCATTAGTGTTAATATTAATAAAACACGGCTAGCCACACGGAATCGGCCATTTTAACTCTCTCTCTCTCTGAAGGAAGCAGCTGTTCTTTTAAATGGGGCTCAACATTTAATCTGGTTTAAGTTGCTGCGTGTTACTGTGGATAAATACATGCTTGTTTTTCAGGGTTAATGAGGCTGTGGAGTGTTAAAGATGGCGGAAATAAAACCTCACAGTGCAGACTAGTCTCATGATCAGGATTGGAGCCACTGCAGCAGCTTCACTTTTACTTCAAACAGTTTAATTTTAAGTTTGAGCCAGAATGCCTGAGGAGGCTGCGGTGTGGTGTTCTCTGTGGGACTCGGCTGGAGTCAGCACAGGCCACTTTGCGCCATGTTGGTTTCTGACTGAACCGCCGCCATGTTTGTTTTCCCTCAATACACACAGCGCTGAGGACTTTAAAGCCAAAATGAAATAAAATCGGAAGCAGATCCGTGATGGAGTGTGTGTCCTTCAGAGAGAGAGAGTGTGTGTGTGTGTCTCCTCCTTTCCGCAGGCTGCTTTTATACACACACACACACACACACTGACTGACTAATATAGTCTGAGGGAAGATGGGAAGGAGTGTGACGTCACACGCGTCACGTCCCACACTCGCGCGCCATATAACAAGCCCCTCCCCCCGGCTCTTTAAATAGGGCAGCCCGGGCTCGCGCGCGCATCCTGAGCCAGGGCTGAGTGGGGGTTGTTTGTTTGTTTATTTATTTATTCATTTAAATGCTAAATTGTGATTTTGGAGTGTTTTAGAATTTTTTAAATGTTTTTATTATATAATTAAGGTGAGAGAGAGAAACAGCATTTCGGTTCTCCTGGATATATTTTTATATTTAAAAACTATTTTTATGCATACTTATATTTGTTTATAGAGGATTATTTATGTATATAGAGGGCTTTCGCGTGACCGCACCGCGAGATTTTGTTAGGGTGCCATATTGGAAGACTAAGTACACATCTATAGGGGTGTTCACACAGCAACTTTTACTCCAGTGTAGCACCGGGGCTGCCCCGGTAGAGCGTTCACAGTGGAGCCCCTGAAAGCTGCTTAAACCGGTGCAAATCTAACTCTGCTCGGGAGGCGGTTTAAGAAATTCACTCCAGAGTAAATGCTAGTTTGCGGTAGCCTGGGCCCGCCCATCCTAAGCGTGACGCAACATGAGGGCCTGTTGCAAGCTTAGTCTGGCCAGGCAAGCTATCTACAGCTCTTCCAAGCTCCGGAAAAATCGGGAACCAATCAACTTTGAGCATCTCCAACGGCCCTGGGTAGAGGCGTGTTCAAGGCAGTGACGTAGTAGAACTGCGACCGGGAGCCATAGATTGTTTACAGAATCATGCTGTATTGAAAGCATTCAATGGGAAGTTCTAATTGAAAACGGAGCAAAGAGCAGCCCTGGAGGTATTTATTAAAAGGAAGGACGTTTTCGCCTTGCTCCCGACTGGCTTCGGTAAGAGTTTAATCTACCAGTTAGCCCCATCGCATCGCATATGTCAGAGGAAAGAGTGATGTGATTGGTTTAAGCTTCGTCACAGCCTTTTCTGGCTTCAACCAGTAGCAAACTGAGGCATTTCAGGGAGGCGGGTCAGCCACGCGCTTTGGGAAACGGTTGGGCTTAAATATCTTGGCCAGACCAATAGCTCGTAGAGCTTTGCAGTCGCATTAGCCAGACTAAGTTTGCGGGGCAGCACCGATATAAAATGGGCCGTCTGAATGCTACAGGGGTAGACTCGCTACGCGTGAGGAGAGTTGATTACATACGGGCATTGCATAATTTGCATCCTGGTATTTTGCGCTTCCAAAATGGCAAATATCAACAACAGAACTGCGTGTCTTCCAGTGTTGCCAGATTGGGCGGTTTTGAGTGCATTTTGGCGGATTTGAACATATTTTGGGCTGGAAAACGTCAGCAGTATCTGGCAACACTGGTGTCTTCATCCACGTTGTTTTCCCGGCGCTTGGTGATGCCATGACAACCGGGAAAAAGAAATACATTTTCACGCATGCGCATATTTCATTTCCGCATTATTACTATCGTATAGCACGGTCGCAAAAACTGCTGGGTGAACGCAAGTGGGGCTGCACCGGTGCTAACACGCTTCTGTCTAGTAAGCAGGTTTGTGACGTGTGAACGCTCCACAAAATTTACCCCGGTGTAAGATATATCGCAACAAAATACATCGGTGCAGCATCGATGCAAATATGTGCCGTGTGAACACCCCTTATGCAAGTACATACATAAAAGAAACTACACCTGAAATGTAGCAGCAAATTTTCTTTTATTAACATAAGTGTTTTCTTTACTACATTAACAGTTGTTCCATTCTATGAAAGACCTGTTCAGAATTTGTTCATTTATATTTCATATAATAATCAGTGCAGATTAAATGAAATTCTCCACTATCATGTTAAAAAAAAATTATAGCACTTGACCATTATTGCAATCTGTATTCATGCTGTTATGGATTTTTTTATTTCATAATTTATTTTTAATTTACTACTTATCTGTTTTTATTTATATATATTTGAATTATTTGGACATGGGGAAAAACTATATTTAAAATCCAAAGAGGGATGGAGGGAGGAAAATTAAAACAAAAGAAAGAAATGAAATATATAACATAAATGTGATAAAATTTAAGGATGTTTTTATTCAGTAAACATTTAAAAAAAATGTTCTACAACACTCTAGCCTAGTGACTTACCAGTAACAAAATGGTCTGAACATATTCTGTTGTAGATTTGAAGTATTCAGATCCGCTCTGCGTAAAGCAGCTAAATCCTCTCTCTGTCTCCTGGCAGAAAGCTCCTTGGTTTGCTCCCCTTGTGTCTCAGTCACAGCTGGTATTCTGTAGAAAGACTTCTTTTCACCTTTCCCATCAGCTTTGTTAGAACCCTAACACAGCACAAAAATTTACCATTGTAGGTTTTTGATGATCCAAGTGCCTCGTGGGTTCACATACCGCACGCTGCCATTATTTCCCCCTAATCACGAGTTTGTTGGTCTTCCAATATGGCGCAGGGTTTGTTTACTTCCGGTTTCGGGTGACGTCAGTGAAAGGGGTCTATATTGCCGCTTTTCCACTACAAACGCGGCTGAGTCGGGCTGAGCCGTGCCGTGCTGAGTCGAGCTGAGTGGGGCTGTTGGAGTTGCATTTCGACTACAACCGCGCTGAACCGTGCTGGCTGGAAGTGGGTGGACACATTGGGTGGAGTTAGCGAAAGTGGGTGGACGTCACGTGATGTCGTTAAGCAGCGCAAACAGTGACATCAGTGAGCTTTTAAGCGGTAGTCTCACGACCCGAATAGTAAACAATAAACATGGAGGACATGGAGTCGTTAGTGTTGCTGGTCTTGGTGCTGTGGCTTGTTGTCACCGACAACGCGGACAGATACTGGCAAGAGCGTATAGATGAGGCGAGGCGCATAAGGCTCCAGAAATTCTCGTAATTCTTCTTCTTCCGGGTTTACGGTGTTTACAGATCCCAGCGTGCTCACAGGGCGTGTGTGGGCATGTGAGGACACTCCTCCTCACCAATCAGTGCACAGGGGAGTGTCCCCCAGCCTCACTCGGCTTGCTTCAGCCCCACTCCAAAACCGTGCTAGTTTTGGGGGCTAAGCAGGGCTGAAGCAAGCCGAGTCGTGCTGTTCTTTGGTAGTTGAAACGCGAGCCGTGTCGGGCTGAAGTGAGCTGAAAAAGGATAGTGGAAAAGGGCCATATGTGTGTGTATATATACAGAGTCTACCTGTAATGTGCAGTTTTTCCGAGCCTCTCAATAAGGCAATTTTTTCTATACTTTTTCACGGTAGATAATGCAAATAGCCCTCTGTATTTAATCCTTCGTTTGTCTAATTTTTATTTCAGTTTTATGTTATCTGTTTGACATTTTCTTGCTACTGTAACATGTGAATTTCCCCGATGTGGGATGAATAAAGTGAATCTAATCTAATATAGAGTGAACATACATGTCAACCCTAAATAGGCGTCACCTGTACTACAGTGTCTCAAAATCCTTACTTTCTATGAAAAATCCGTAGTAACTACTAACATAACTGTGCATGAAATAAGGTAATCTTACCTCCATTTGTTTCAGCAATAACTATTAAACTGTGATATGTTGCACACTGCATTTAATCCAAAATGATGCACGATAAAATTGCAGAACACAACTTCGGATTTCACTACATTGTCACTACCAACGTTTCTGAGCAAGAAAATGTATTGCCTGCTGATTCCTTCTCTGTTACCCCTTTTCCACCAAATCGGGGCTGGTGCTGGTTCACAACTCGTTCAACTTGCGAGCCAGCTGAGAACCAGTTTGCTTTTCCATCGCTCACGGTGCTAAGCGGAGCCATGTCAGTTACGTCACTGTATACGTCAGTTACGTCGCTACGTTTGCATAAACCTTAGCGCGAATATCTAAGCAAAAACAACACGGAAGAAGCAGCGGCAATAATAATAATAATGGCTGACTTCGCGTTTGTACAGCTGCTGCTTCTCGTCGCTTAAAAATGGCGATCTTTCGCGGTCTTGTTATTGTTGTTGGTCTTACCAACTCCGCCCCCCCGCTGACGTAAGCGGTTCTTTCCTCTGGCCCAGCAGAGAGTCGGTGCTAGCCTGGAACCGGTTTTTCTGACCCCAGAGCCAGTTCTTTGTCAGTGGAAACAGAAAACCCGGTTCCAAACTAAGCACTGGCCCCGAACCAGCCCTGGAACTGCTTTGGTGGAAAAGGGGCATGAGTTACCGTTCGCTGATGAAGCTTTGATTTCATTCATTCTTTTAGGTCATACAACCCCAATGCCATAACCTTAACGTCCCAATTACAAAGTGAACAATCGGCATCATCACTTCCTAGTTTTGATGGAAGAATAATGCCATCAAACATTTACATCCATTCTGTTAGAAAACGACCCCCTGGTTTTGTCTTCAATCATTTCTTTGGTGGAACCTCCACCATAACTCGCCTTGTGTGCTTGAAAAATTCGTGCTCAGCTGGAAGGTGACTACTCGTGCAACTGCGCATGTGTGGACATTCGGATCGATTCGTGTTATTTCAGAAATGCAGATCAAGTAATTCCAAATGTAAATGAAGGCGTCTTTTCTGCGTGTACTAAAACTTTGAAAATATTTTTTTTAGTGTAAAAGCATAATTTCCGTAGTATTTTACCAATACGCCCGTATTAATTTCAAACACCCAAAATCCGTACTAAATATGGATAAACTGTCGGGATTGACATGTATGAGTGAATTGACAATAAAAAAATCGTTTTGAAATCTTATCGTAGACCATGATACAAGAATAGCAGCGCGTGGATAAACAGGAAACACCAGATTGCACACAGTATGCACGATAGCTGTGATTTGAAATGCGATTCATGTCTGATATTCTCATTTTTTTTCGCGGTCCAAATCCTGTGCTCTGATTGGCTGGCGAGCGGGTCCGTATCCTATGATATGGACCCTGGTTACGGACCTCTGGCGACTCGCTTGTTCACAACAACAAATAATGTAGTAGCATTTTTTTGTCAACGTTTATCCTTTTTTTTAAATAAGATTTATTTATTTATAAGATTATCAAAAATCTTATAAATATTTGCCAGCATTTCTCAGGAGAATAGCATTAATTGTACAGCATGGATAGCGATAACGACAGTGTTCACAGCGAAAGTGAGTTTTACTACCCTGAGGAAGAAGAAATAAAAGAAAACATTTCAGGAGAAAGCTAAAAACCTCTAACTGTTGCTAACGCCGAGCAAAAACATGGCTGAATCCTGAATGACTCCTATTTGTATAAATAGGGGACTACATAGGCGGCAAAATGTAGTTTTTTTCCTGCCATGGAAGTGCACTTGTATAACGAGGAGGAAGCCATTTGCATTACAGCCGTGAATGAGGATTCAAAATGGCGGCTCGGCTAATATATTATTTATCAGCTTAAGGTCGGTCCGTATGGTGAAATACCGTGACCTCAGAGTCAGACTTGGAAGACACTCTGGATTCTTACAGTAATGCTTTTATAGCTGAGGACTGCAGTTGACTTGCTAACTTTAAAGTGCATGTTCTGGATCAATTTTTTTTTTTAAACGTATGAAAGTCTGTCCCTTTACACACTCATCCAGAAGGGTAATTTTGCACAAGGCCATCTCTTGACAGCGGAAAAAAATAAAATAACAAAACGCGTCTGGAAAAATCTCAAGCGAGTCTGGAGTCAGATTTGTGACGTCACCTGCGGAAGCGCCAGCAGGCTGCGAGAGCTTTGCACGGTTTCAGTGCACAGCCTGTGTAGACCAAGCGCTCCCGTTTCTCTCTCATCGTCCGGTCTTTTGGGAAACGGTGAGTACTAATCCCATCAGGATTGGTGTTGCTACACCCTCCTACGATGCGTCCGTTAACCATTTTAATAATTACGCGATAATGTTGAAGAAATTTGCAGAAAACCACCAGGTCGTTTTCTCATAAACAAACCAGCGCTGACGTAGGATTCAGAGGGAGGCGTCCCGCACGCGACGTCACGAAAATCAATGTTTCCCGGGAAATCCAAATGCCAAGTTTTTTCAGAGGCAGACCAATTCGCCTCGAATGGCTTGATTACAACTGAATTTTTCTGGTATTGCACAAAATGTTACAGATATTTGACCAAAGTTTAATATAAAATAGGAGAATTACACTGATCTCACTCCTGAATTTACCCGCGATGTGCACTTTAAGGCTGCAGTTGTCATGAACAGTTTTGCACTCAAGTTTCCATCAACGAAACTGACTTCATGTTAAAACTCTTATAGTCAGGCTGTCTGTTGTTGCCCAAATGAGGATGGGTTCCCTTTTGAGTCTGGTTCCTCATGTCGTCTGAGGGAGTTTTTCCTTGCCACCGTCACCACAGGCTTCATCATTGGGGATCGATTAGGGATAAAATTCGCTCATGTTTAAAGTCGTTCAAATTCTGTAAAGCTGCTTTGGGACGATGTTTATTGTTAAAAGCGCGATACAGATAAACTTTGTCATTCAGTCTGCAACAAGTGGACACTGAACGAAATTTTGTTGCGATTTGGCTCAGCACGGAATTAAATATGAAGTGTATTAAATTAAACTATGCAGCAGCAGAAATATTATAAAGTGACCTGTGGAATTTGGAATGTTCAAGTTATAAATAGAAGTTTTGGGTTTGGAGTTCAGCAGTCTGGTGACCTGGGGGGAAAAGCCGCTGCAGAACCTGGTGGTCCTGCACCGAATGCTGCGGAACCTCTTTCCAGAGGCCAGAGGGGAGAACAGCCCATAGTGAGGGTGTGAGGGGTCACTGATGATGATTCTGGCTGGAGTGCAATGTCCTGAATGGAAGGAAGAGAAGTCCCAATGATTTTCTCTGCTGTCCTCACAGTCTTCCAGTCAGAGGCACTGCAGCCTCCACACCTCGCATGCCCCTTTTCCACCAAAGCAGTTCCAGGGCTGGTTCGGGGCTTAGTTTGGAACCGGGTTTTCTGTTTCCACTGACAAAGAACTGGCTCTGGGGCCAGAAAAACTGGTTCCAGGCTAGCACCAACTCTCTGCTGGGCCAGAGGAAAGAACCGCTTACATCAGTGGGGGGGGGGCGGAGTTGTTAAGACCAACAACAATAACAAGACCGCGAAAGATCGCCATTTTTAAGCGACGAGAAGCAGCAGCTGTACAAACGCAAAGTCATCCATTATTATTATTGTTGTTGCTGCTGCTGCTTCTTCCGTGTTGTTTTTGTTTCGATATTCGCGCCAAGGTTTATGCAAACGTAGCGACGTAACTGACGTATACAGCGACATAATGACGTGGCTTCCCTTAGCACCGCGAGCTATGGAAAAGCAAACTGGTTCTCAGCTGGCTCGCAAGTTGAATGAGTTGTGAACCAGCACTGGAACTGATTTGGTGGAAAAGGGGTAAGAGAGATGCAGCTGGTCAGAGCACTCTCTGTGGTGCTTCTGTAGAATGTAATGAGGATGGGCGGGGGCAGGTGGGCTCTCCTCATCCTACGCAGGAAGTGCAGACGTTGCTGTGCTTTCTTGACCAGTGATGTTGTCCGTGACGTGCACCCCCAGGAACTTGGTGCTGTTGACCACCTCCACGGCCGTGTTGTTGATGAGAAGTGGCGCGTGGCTGGGTTGGTTTTTCCTGAAGTCAACAGTGATCTCTGTAGTTTTGTTCAGGATCAGGTTGTTTTCCCTGCACCAGCTGCTCCACCTCCTCTCTGTAGGCCAGGTCGTTACCGTCCCTGATGAGGCCCTTGTGTCGTAGTGTACGAGAAGTCTGATGGCAGTCGTTTATTCTTCGTCTGATATTCCCCGTTTGTGATAATTTTGCGTTCAGATATTTGACACGCGATTGTGCGACATTATCAGCACCATGCTTAAAAAAAAAAAGCATCGTTTTTCATTTCAGTATTCTGTATACGTTTTTTTTTTAACGTTCGTTGATTGACGTTAGCTAAAACCTGTCGGTGGTGTAGCCTGTGATGAACGGACATGTACGTGTAGAGAAATTTAAGTTCAGAGTGTTTTGTCATATACGCAGTAAGGATATGAACTCTTGCACGATGAAATTCTTTTTTGTGATCAAAATTTTCTTTTAAGAAAAAATATAGATAGGTACATGCATGTTAGGAAAATAAAGCAGCAATATGCATTCTTATACATACCCATACATATTCGTATATACAGATATATGAACAAACAACTAAAGTAATAATAAATAAATATAAAAAAAAGGGGGGAGAAGAAAAAAAAAAACACAAAACACACACACAAATGTAACCCACCCACCCCCTGGATCCAGATCTTCTGATCTCAGTCGCGTTACTCCTGAAACCCACGGAGGATAGTTAGTAGAGCCTCCTATTTTCCGTTTCAAAAAACATTAAATTCCGTTTCAGACAATGGCTAATTCCGTTTCAGACAATCTGTTTGTTATATGCTCAAATGACAACTAAATTGGCATTTTTAGATTTTCAACATAAAATTTACACACAGCTGAGTGTTGTGGATTATAGCCTTAGTAAAGTATTACACACGTCAAATAGAAATACACTATTATAATTATTATTATCCTCCTTCACATTATAATGAATCGGAGAGAAATGGATTCGTTTGCTGTTCGGTTTGGTTTCACACTGCATGGATTTAAAAACGAGGAAAAAGGAGGGGGGAAATTTGAATAAATAAATAAATAAACCCATTGCCCGAGGGATGTGTACGACTGAAAACATACTCGTAAACTCATTCGTTTGTCTGAAATACGCAGACAGAGAAAAAGGTTTAAAAAGAAAAGAAAGAACCACAACACCCTTCGCAGGTGCACGGACAAATCACAAAACCCACCCGAGCATGGAGAACACAGACCTGGCGCTTGGCAAGTGATTAGGTTATTATATAAATAACTAGTTTCAAACATCGTTCATTTCCTTTTTTGTTCAGTGGTCCAAATATCCAGAACACGCGGCATTTCTGTAGCATGACAGCTCAGTTTAGTGGCTTACATCCACCAAACCGAAACACACAGCACGCTCGAGTCGCTTCCTGCACGCGAGTCGATTCAGAGTCGAATCGATTCGTCACTGTGAGCAAGTCACACTGGAGGTTGTTCAGAAGATGAGACCAATGCAGTCGTGTCATGTTCTCACCTGGACAATCAAATCAGTCGCACCAAAGGACTAATTGACGGATTTTAATTCCGAAAAAAGTTTTGAAAAGGTCAGACTGTGTAGATTCCATTTCTGTCCGCGATTTCCGTCCGTTTTCCGCGATCGCGGAAAATCGGAGGCGCTAAGTTAGGAGTGAATTCCAAGCCTCTATTACTGACTCTTTCGCTCCGTGGACTCTAGCGGTCGACAACTCCAAATAAACAATATCCACAGGTGTTAAACCCCATGCTCGAAAAGAGAGTGAATGTGGAGGTTTCCAACGTGTGGCAACAAGTTTTGTTTTTTTTTGCAGCCGTAAGTCCAGCTAACGATGCTCTTTTCTTGACCAGCGTCAAACCCAGCCTTGACAGGTCGTTCAAAATGAGTGTAGCAGGCGAACACGGCAGTCTGACCTTAAACAATTTATGCTGTGTTCACACTTATACCGGTACGATAGTGGTATAACTGTATCGATACAAAGTATACCGGTACAGTTTAGTGCATCTGTCCACACTAGCGAGAAATGTTTGCGGTTTTCTTTCACGGTAGTTGAAATGCGCGTGCACGAAATGTTTCCGTGGTTACCGAGTATCTTCCTTCCGAGAATATGGCGGATGAAACAATGTGCGTGTGCTTTTTGTTGTCAATGTACAGTCTGTATTTCTGGTGGTCATTTATTCAGTCGAATTGTATAAAACGTGCGAGGCAGTTGAGAAAGAAACAAACGAATCTCCGTTCTTCACTATTTTATTCAGCGAAGACATCGATTGAGGTGTGTGACTTTGCACATGCGCATTATATTTGTATCGATACAGAGCCGCTTCATCTGTCCACGCTACAGTACCGATACTGTACCGGTACAAAACCCATACATTTGTGGGTTTCGTACCGCTACAGTTATACCGCTACAGTACCGGTATAGTTGCTAGTGTGGACAGGTGTTGCGGTACGAAAGTAGTTTCATATCGGTACAAAATCCCTAGTGTGGACAGGGTATTAGAGAGATTAAAGGCAACCATCTTCCAAAATTCAGCCACTGGGGTACACTCCCAAAACATATGAAAGTAGGCACCAGTAATCTCGGAAGAACAGAAAGTACAAGTAGGATCATTAATAACCTTCACTGAATGAAGCTTCCTGGGAGTTAAATAAACTGTATGTATATAATTCTAACGTATTTGCTGATGATCAGGATTTCTGGATGCTAAGCCCACACTAGTCCAGACTTTATCCCAGTCAAATGTAGGTTCCAAATCTGGAAGATCTCTCCTCCACATCGTGTCCAATGCCAGAGGACTGTAAGGATGCTGCAATAAGAACCAATCGAGTCTTGATACGAAACCGCTTGTGCTCCCCGCAGAGTAAAACACTTTTTTTTTTTTTATGACGTGGATGTGGTGCGAGAGGGCCCTGTAAGGGGACTCCACTGCCTTTTAATGTCAATCTCAACTGCAAATAAAAGAAAAAGGAGGTATGTGGTATACTATGCTTAATACATATGTTCTGAAAAGTAAGTAACCCGTCCTCCCCATAAATATCACCAAGTGTACAAATGTTTGTTTTCCCAGTCAGGAAAACGAATAGGATGACCAACAATCTCTGGTTGTTAAATATTCGAAAGTGTGGGCCGAACAACCAGCTAATTTCTCCACCCTCCTCCATACTGATAAGTATGAAATAATAGGACCAAATCTCGAGCGACAGTGATGGAGAGAGATATTCGAATACAGAAAGTTATTGAAAGAATATGGAGCAATCGTCTGCTCCTCCAGAGCTCGCCATGACACTTGAGCATCAGACTGTAACCAAGTTAGGAGCGGTCTCAGGCCCTGTCCACACGGCAACGGATTCAGGTGAATCTGATAAAATTGTTTATCGTTTCGGCCTGGCGTCCACACGGCACCGGCGTTTTGGGTGACCCAAAACGAAATCTTTTGAAAACGGGTTCCAGAGTGAAAATATCTGGCAACGGCGCCGTTGTGAAGTCGTCTGGATGAGTAGAACGGATTTGTTTACGATGACGTCACAACCACGTGACTGTCAGTGCTTCACGCCGGGTAGAAGTGTAACAAACTCGATGCGAGTTGTCAACAAATCCTATAACTTGGTTCATGAAACGCGCTTACAAAATATTTTCACTGTGAATATTTATTGTGTAATGGTGCAAAGTGAGAGAGAGAGAGAGAGAGAGAGAGAATAGCCCTTAGGGCAGAGTCAATCCCGCCAGCAAAAATAGGGAAAAAAAAGGAGTGGTCTCACCTCTTCAGATGTTGGTTTAAGTCCGACAATACATTCCTCAAAAAGGGCGTAGAAGAACAAAGTAATCCATCAATGTGTAGCATTCAATTTATTCCGGACCATTAAAGAATTCTGGAGGATATCAGAATGTTGGCGTACCGGCTTCCATCTACCCCCCGTTCATTCCTCTCTCTCTCTCCATCTACCCCCATTCATTCCTCTTTCCGCGTCTCCATTCAAAAAATGAGCACGTGATTTAAAGGGACTATAGCCATAGGATAGGGAGTGAGAAAGTGTGTACGTGTGACAGGGATAGTCACTGTAACTGCACATGCGTCTACTTCTATTGTTCTGGTGTCTCCGAAGGGACCGTTTTACAGCGCACGTAGAGGTGTGGCATGTGTATTGCATCGTTTTCAGCAAGCGTTGCGTTGCCATATGAACCTGATATTTTACTGATCCGTTGCCCATGTGGATGCGATATTTAAAAAAAAAAAATCTCGTTGACATTGTCATGTGGATGTAGCCTAAGTGTAAAGGCCTACCCATAAAACTTGACGTTTGGGAGAGACGGGCCACCGACCTGCCTCTCTCGCTGCGTTGTAGTAAGTTTAATGCGAGGTCGTTTGCCGTGCCAAATAAATTTAGTTATTGCAGACTGTATTTTGTTCCAAAATTGAGGGGGCGGGGGAAGGCGGAGCATCAAACTAACAAAATTGACTCTGGGTAGGATATTCATTTTAATTATGGCTACCCTGCCATGACGTGAATTAGGCAGGTTAAACCACCTGTCTAGATCCGCCATGACTTTGTGAAGTGTGTTACAAAAATTGTGTTTAACTATTGTCTGTATGGAGGACGGGATATCTATCCCCAGGTAGGTGAAGTTCTTAGTAACTGGAATAGTGGCGGGGATGGGAGCATCACACACAGCCTGATTCAAAGGGAGCAACGCTGATTTCTGCAAATTTATTTTGAAACCTGAAAGCTTGCCGTAATCAAAGTAGAGCCCTGCACTCCCGCAGGCCCCGACGCAAAGCAGTGCGGCGCAGGACAAATTTTGAAAGCTCATTGTGGGCGCGGGCGGGAGGGGGAGGTGATAAGCTGCAGTCTCGCTAACTAAAAACGTGTTTAAAATAAAATTTATAAATTATTAATTTGTCTATCGTATATAATTTGTGCTGGATATTTTATTTGGCATTAATAAAAACCATTTTAAGATGCCTAAATTTGCGGATATGGTCTAATCTCGCGTACGTTTCCGATTCCTTTCCGCTCTTCCGTGTTTGAGATCTCCGATCATGGCAGAAGAGCAGAGCTCCTCTAGTGAAGCTCACAGTGCTTCAGAAGTAAGTGCTGCTTTAAAAAGAGGTACATTTACCGTTAAAAAGTCAAGAGTCCTGAAATCGGACATATGGAAGTCGTTCTCACTCGTGTACGACGCAGAGGGAAATCAGCTGCACTTTGCTTGTTGTGATAAGTGCCAAAAGGCTCCGACATACAACGGCCATAAATCAGGTACATCAGGCCTGAATCGCCATACGTGTCCTGTCTTAAAAGGACAACAATTGTTGGAGTTCAGAGGGAACAACGTAAAAGTGACAGATGCGTTGAAGGCAAAGACCGTGGAGAAATGCGTTGATTTTGTTGCTGTGAACCCCCGCCCGTATGACCGCACCGCTGGTCGGGGATTAGTTGAGTTAGCCCAACACTTAGTTGGCACGGCAGCCACAATAGGCAAATTTGATGTGCGAGACATTCTGCCCCATCCAACAATTGTCACGTCATGTAGATGACGGCACTCAAATTTAGAAGAGCTGTTGTTGATGACAAGAACTTTCGTGAGAAATAACGCGAACGTCTGCATCATACGGGATTTGCGGGCGGGAGCGGGACTGAAAATCATAATTCTTGGTGGGAGCGGGACTGAAAATTCTGTCCCGCGCAGACCTCCAGCTCAAAGGCTGATAAACCGTGGGATACGTTGCACTGGGTCGTTTCTATACAATAAAACATCAGCATACAGTGAGATGTGATGATGTATTCCTCTAATAGAGATTGTGGGTGAGCTGCGGATGGCTTGTGCTAGTGGTTCGAGAGAGAGGGCGAATAACAGAGGGCTGAGAGGACAGCCTCGTCTCGAACCTCTCGCGATAGGAAAGGGCGGAGAGCTAGTTTTGCCTTAATCATATTAATGAATGGCAAACCAAACCCCATAAACTCAAGCACTGACCACAGAAAAGGCCGTTCCAGGCGGTCAGAGGCCTCCATTGCATCTAGTGAAAGGACAGCAGCAGGGGAACCCAAGCCCCGGGCACCATCTAGAACATGTACCGTAATAATCTTCTAACATTATCAGTTAGACTTTATGAAGCCTGTCTGATCACTAAGCTCCGTCATGTGACCTTGAAGCCGTCGGGCCAGTAATTTCGCGTAAATCTTTAAATCTGCATTTAAAAGCGAGAGGTGCCTGTACGGTAACTGGAGCACTCGACCGGATCCTTTCCCTTTTTGAGAAGCAGTGAAATTAATGCACTGCACGATGAAATTCTTAGCTTGCTGTCCACCATGAATGCCAGTTACAAACAAATAAATAGGCGGAAGAAATAATACAAAGTAAGGCAATATAGTGCAAAATAAAGGTAAATGTAGTTCAAAAATAAGTGGCGTAATACAAAATAAGGCAATGATGAGATGTAAACAGTCAAGGACAGTTTACAGGGAGGCATTTGATGGTTCTAGACGCCTGTCAGCTGCTCAGGAGTCTGATGGCGGTGGGAAAGAATGAGTTCTGACAGTCATTTAGACGTGGAACCGACCTGTGCGCACTGCTGTTTTCTTGGTTATGACTTGAAGCATGTTTTTCTTGAATCTTCTGACATTGTCTTGTAAGTTATATTCAATTTGTAGCGTAATTAGCAGCTAATGTCAAGTGTAATTTGGCAGCATGGTGGTATACTGTAAGTGGTTAGCACTGTCGACTCACAGCAAGAAGGTTCTGGGGGCCTTTCTGCGTGGGGTTTGCAGTCCAAAGACATGCGGTTAGGTTAATATGGGACGGCCTTGAGCGAGGCACCGAACTCCCTAGCCTGGGCTAGTGTGTCGCAACACGGGGGCCTGTTGCGAACTTAGTCTGGCAAGGCAAGCTATCTACAGCTCTTCCAAGCTCCCGAAAAATCGGGAGCCAATCAACTTTGAGCATCTCCAACGGCCCTGGGTAGAGGCGTGTTCAAGGCAGTGACGTAGTAGAACTGCGACCGGAAGCCATAGATTGTTTACAGAATCTATGCCAGAAGTGCTTCATTCACTAGAAACATTACGAACATGGAGCAAGTTCTCATTGAAAACGGAGCAAAGAGCAGCCCTGGAGGTATTTATTGAAAGGAAGGACGTTTTCGCCTTGCTCCCGACCGGCTTCAGTAAGGGTTTAATCTACCAGTTAGCCCTGTCGCGTCACATACATCAGAGGAAAGAGTGATGTGATTGGTTTAAGCTTTGTCACAGCCTTTTCTGGCTTCGACCAGTAGCAAGCTGAGGCATTTCAGGGAGGCAGGTCAACCACGGGCTCTGGGAAACGGTTGGGCTTAATATCTTGGCCAGACCAATGCTCGCAGAGCTTTGAAGTTGCGTTAGCCAGACTACGAACTCCCAACTGCTCCCTGGGCGCTGTTAGCATGGCCGCCGACTGCTGTGTGTGTGTGTGTGTGTGTGTGTGTGTGTGTGTGTTCACTGCTTCAGATGCAGAGAGGAATTTCACAAGTGTGTGATGTTCTTCTTTGAAGATCACAAAAATGTGCCTGGAAATAGCTGAGAAGCCATCTCCAGGCATCTAAAGCCCTTCAGCTTTTAAGTTGGGTTCCGGACAGGCTGAAATCTGGACAGACGGACAGACAGCGCTCCGGACTTGCCTGTGTTGTGACAGTCTGCTTAAAATTTCCTTATTTCCCACACTGCTACTGTATAGGGGTGGGTATTGCCAACAACCTCGCGATACGATAGCTACACATCACGATACAGGGGTCACGATACGATACGTATTGCGATACATGTGCATCCCGATACATGGCCTTCAAGGCGATACATATCCTGATATTTCACATTACTTAACATACGTTTTTAAGAAAACAGACATGTGTATACCCAAATGTTATTTTTTATTTTGCTGTAGAGCAACAGTTACACTGTAGTGCATGTAAAACATGACCTTAACAAGGCTGTAGTGCAAAAAAAAGATGGCTTTGATAAAAGTAAACTTAAAACATGGACTTTACTTGCGAAATGCTAGCGTGATGTCGGGTCATGTGGAGGTGCAGATGTGTAGTATTGCCACAGTACTTAACTTTCATTCAGCAGTGTTTGTATACTGCGTGTGTCATGTCCAGGTCCACCTTTACCTGTTTGGTAAATCCAAAATGCTTCCAAATCCGTGCCTTGAATTTGGCTGGGGGCGAAAATATTTTTTCTTCACCGTCTTCGTCTATGTTGTGTGTGTGTGTGTGTGTTCACTTCTACTCTTGGGGCCTCTGCATGCTCTTGCGACAAGGCTTTCGCAGATAGCTTTTCGCAGACAGTTGTAATTTATCGTTGAGCGGGGAGTAATAGGCGTGCGCGATGTTATTCACCGCCACAACACAAGGGGGCGCGAAGTCGCGAAATCGCTAGGAGTAGTTGGTGGGTGTGGTTAGTGGAGTGTTTATCCTCCGGTTACTTATAATGACTAGAACTGGAGTCGTATAGATGTACGTACTTCCTCACTTCCTCGATCAACCGCTCTTCGTGCTGCTCCATCTGCGGTCGTGTTTTTAAAAATGGCGGTCGTGAAAACAAACCAAACCGGGAAAGTAGGGAAGCGGAAGTGCGTGTACAGCGGATGTAGAGTGGACCAATCAGAGCCCTCTTGTCTGCGACGCTGTCTGCGAGGCTTCTGCGGTGGTCACAATTTTTGGGAGGTGCGCGCAGAGCGTCTGCGAAGGTGGGGGGGCTACGCAGACGCCATCTGCGAGGACTGCATTGTCAGCATAAATTGGCCTTTAGCAGCGCTGTCGCTTACGGCGCTACCGCCTTGTGTGGTTGAAATGCGCATTGCATAACAAGGAGCAGTTGTCAGATGCAGTTTTCAGAAACTTGATAAACTAATTGTTTGTTGCACGTGAAATATCGATACTGACGCCGCCGTATCGATGCGTGTATCGTGAAGAGGCCTGCGACGATGTATCCCCGTATTGATATTTTGAACACACCCCTACTACTGTAGCCTTGTTTCTGAAAGTGAACCTGGGCGTCTCGTGTTAAAGGGAAAGGTTAAAGTGCATCTCACGGGTAAGTTCAGGAGCAAGATCAATGTAATTCTCTTATTTTATATTAAACTTTGGTCAAATATCTGTCGCATTTTGTGCAATTTTTTTTACCTTGCGCAATACCAGAAGAATTCAGTTGAAATCAATCAAGCCATTTGAGGCGAATTGGTCCGCCTCTGAAAAAACTTGGCATTTGGATTTCCCGGGAAACACTGATTTTCGTGACGTCGCGTGCGGGACGCCTCCCTCTGAATCCTACGCCAGCGCTGGTTTGTTTATGAGAAAGCGACCGTATTATGTCCATCCCCGGTGTTGTCTCCGTCGTCTTCACTACTTAATCATCATCAAATCCAAACAGATGAAGCCCCAGTTCTGACGTTCTTCATCCAAAGGTGAAGTCACATTGCACTCAGGTGACAATTTCAATGCAAAATCGCTCGCTGCTAAACTTGGTCTACACAGGCTGTGCACTGAAACCCTGCAAAGCTCGCGCAGCCTGCTGGCGCTTCCGCACGTGACGTCACGAATCTGGCTCCAGACTCGCTTGGGATTTTCCCACACGCGTTTTATTTTATTTTTTCTGCTGTAGACAGATGGCCTTGTGCAAAATTGCCCTTCTGGATGAGTGTGTAAAGGGACAGACTTTCATATAAAAAAAAAAAAAAAAACCCCGAAATGGTCCAGGATATGCACTTTAAGCAAGTTTTAAATTAAATCTACATTTTTGCTCACTTGTTACCAAACGAAGTGTTGAATTCTGAGTCAGCCGACTTCTCTGATCTGAAGCATGTTGCTCCGACACTGCAGCGGTTTACCAAGAATTTAAAGATTTTATCCATTTGTGGTTCCATTTAAACTTTTTATTATCCTTGTTAAAGACAGTGGAACATCCTCGAAACAAAAGTTTCCACTCTCGCGTCGCGTTATGGCAGCGATAAACAGCTGTTCCCTCACCAGCCTCTTTTTCCGTCTCACTTGAAGTTAATAAAGACAAAAAAAAAATCAAGTTAGTCACTGAAAACCCATGGAGAGTAAACTCCTTTGTCCTGAAGGTGTCTGAAAACCGTTTTCTTGACCTCTGACTGTTATGAAGAGCTGATTCTGGAGACTCCATCCCTGTGAATGATTCACTGTTGCTATAGAAATGATCACGTTAATACAGTTAGGTCCATATATATTTGGACACTGACACATATTTTTTTTTTTTACCTGTTTACTGAAACATATTCAAGTTAGTTATATAATGGACATGGATATAAAGTCCAGACTTCCAGCTTTCATTTGAGGGTATCCACATTAAAATCGGATGAAGGGTTTAGGAGTTTCAGCTCCTTAACATGTGCCACCCTGTTTTTAAAGGGACCAAAAGTAATTGGACAATTGACTCCAAGGCTATTTCATGGGCAGGTGTGGGCAATTCCTTCATTATGTCATTCTCAATTAAGCAGATTAAAGGCCTGGAGTTGATTTGAGGTGTGGTGCTTGCATTTGGAAGATTTTGCTGTGAAGAATACATGCGGTCAAAGGAGCTCTCCATGCAGGTGAAACAAGCCATCCTTAAGCTGCGAAAACAGAAAAAACCCATCCGAGAAATTGCTACAATATTAGGAGTGGAAAAATCTACAGTTTGGTACATCCTGAGAAAGAAAGAAAGCACTGGTGAACTCATCAATGCAAAAAGACCTGGACGCCCACAGAAGACAACAGTGGTGGATGATCGCAGAATAATTTCCATGGTGAAGAGAAACCCCTTCACAACAGCCAACCAAGTGAACAACACTCTCCAGGAGGTAGGTGTATCAATATCCAAATCTACCATAAAGAGAAGACTGCATGAAAGTAAATACAGAGGGTTCACTGCACAGTGCAAGCCACTCATAAGCCTCAAGAATAAAAAGGCTAGATTGGACTTTGCTAAAAAAAAAAAAAAGCATCTAAAAAAGCCAGCACAGTTCTGGAAGAACATTCTTTGGACAGATGAAACCAAGATCAACCTCTACCAGAATGATGGCAAGAAAAAAGTATGGCGAAGGCGTGGTACAGCTCATGATCCAAAGCATATCACATCATCTGTAAAACACGGCGGAGGCAGTGTGATGGCTTGGGCATGCATGGCTGCCAGTGGCACTGGGTCACTAGTGTTTATTGATGATGTGACACAGGACAGAAGCAGCCGGATGAATTCTGAGGTATTCAGAGACATACTGTGTGCTCAAATCCAGCTAAACTGATTGGTCGGCATTTCATAATACAGATGGACAATGACCCAAAACATAAACTCCTGGGTTGCTTTGGCTTTATTAAAGCAAAGAAGTGGAATATTCTTAATGGCCAAGTCAGTCACCTGATCTCAACCCAATTGAGCAGCATTTCACTTGTTAAAGACTAAACTTCAGACAGAAAGGCCCACAAACAAACAGCAACTGAAAACCGCTGCAGTAAAGGCCTGGCAGAGCATTAAAAAGGAGGAAACACAGCGTCTGGTGATGTCCATGAGTTCAAGACTTCAGGCAGTCATTGCCAACAAAGGGTTTTCAACCAAGTATTAGAAATGAACATTTTATTTACAATTATTTAATTTGTCCAATTACTTTTGAGCCCCTGAAATGAAGGGATTGTGTTTAAAAAATGCTTTAGTTCCTCACATTTTTATGCAATCATTTTGTTCAACCCACTGAATTAAAGCTGAAAGTCTGAACTTCAACTGCATCTGAATTGTTTTGTTCACAATTCATTGTGGTAATGTACAGAACCAAAATTAGAAAAATGCTGCCTCTGTCCAAATATTTATGGACCTAACTGTATAAATCTGCACTTCCTTCAGAGCTGCTGCTGCTATAGAAAATTGATCAACACTTCCTGACCAATCACGATCCAACAGCGCTGTGGGAGGTTTTTTTTTTTTAATTCTCCTGACCTCTCTTATTTTTCTTCAATGGTCTCCTTTGTATTGCAGCCTAAACTGTATAAAACTGTGATGGAGGATGTGATTAATGAAGTTCGGGAGCTCTTCCTGGATGAAGGTGTGGACGAACAAGTTCTCCTCGAGCTCAAAACAGTAAGTGTAGAACATCTGGTGTGAGTGATGCTTGTGTATGGATGAGCAGTGCGATTGGATAATATTTATATTGTGGTATTGAGCCACAATACTTTTTTCCTAGGGTTTTTAAATACATTTTTAAATATCAATTACAAACTCATTGGAAGCAGCTGATTTTGTATTGAGTCTTTAATATTGTGAAAAACGTTCCTGAATTTATTTATTTAAAACCGGACTGTTTAATGTTGAAAGTTTCATTGAACTCAGTTTTTCATGTATCGTGCGATCTGGTGCCTTACCCACACCTCATACTGTGTTCAGCGGTTACACGGATTATTTTTAAACCCCGAATATTATAATTTGCAATCCAGTTTCATTGGGCCTCGTTTATCAGTCCCCCCCCAGGATTTCGTGGGCCTTTTTTGTGATTGTTGCGGGCCAAAACATCTGATGTTGCGGGGGTTTTCCAAAAAATTGCGATGAAAGTTGCGGTGTTTTTTAGGTTTTTGTTGCGATTACATTGCGGGAGGAAGTGAAAGTTGTGAGAAATTGTTGCGATTTTCTCTTTTTGTGATTAAAATTGAGTGATATGTTAAATATTGTTATTACCGAAAAACTATTGATTAAAAAAAGCAGACACTGAGAAATGGTCCTATAAACAACTTTACCAATATAAAAGATTACCAGGACTACAAAAATGCAGAAAAATAGGCTTTACTTATCCAAATGCACCTGTTGGTTCAAAAGTTAAAGTGCAGAGAACCTCACAGCACAACATGAAGTTACCTTAAAATATAATATAAATGCCTCAGCTTTCATGTAAGAAAAAAAACCTATTAATACTAGTACTGTGTGCAGGCAGTCTCTCCTGAAGACTAAACTAAACAATAATTATAAACTAATAAAATAAATGGCTCAGGCTTCATAGAAGAAAAAAAACAATTTGAACAGAATCTCACAGTATGATGCTGAAGCTGCCCAAACAATGGAAAATAAAATACCATTTTGGCAAAAATGTTGGCATCCATTAATTTCTTGTATTAAGTAAAAAATAATGTACAGTGCGCACAGTCCTTCACTGTAAACATCACACACTTTCAGTAACAGAATTTAAGCCTACATAAACACTGACTCGCACATGCTGCTTCTCTTGAACGGAAACACGGAAGTAAGGCGGAAGGTAGTTTGTCGACGTCACCTCAAGACGACGCCAACGATTGGTCAAATTTGCGGGGAAGTTGCGGTGATTGGATATAATTTGCAACACCGCCCTGAATTCGCGGGGATTGGTTGAATTTGCGTTGAAGTTGCAAATCGCAACATCGTGAAATCCTGGAGGGTCTGGTCTTTTAGTCACGCTATCAGGTCTCGACTTTACAGTGCCTTGCAAAAGTATTCATACCCCTTGAACTTTTTCACCTTTTTCCACCTTACAACCACGAACTTAAAAGTTTTTTATTGAGATTTTATGTGATAGACCAACACAGAGTAGCACATAATTGTGAAGTGAAACGAAAATGATAAATGGTCTTCAAAATTTTAAACAAATAAAAATCTGAAAAATGTGATGTGCATTAGTATTCAGCCCCCCTGCGTCAATACTTTGTAGAGCCACCTTTTGCTGCAATTACAGCTGCAAGTCTTTTGTGGTATGTCTCTACCAGCTTTGCACATCTAGACACTGAAATTTTTGCCCATTCTTCTTTGCAAAATAGCTCAAGCTCAGCCAGATTGGATGGAGAGCGTCTGTGAACAGCAATTTTCAAGTCTTGCCACAGATGCTCAATGGGATTTAGGGCTGGACTTTGACTGGGCCATTCTAACACATGAATATTCTTTGATCTAAACCACTCCATTGTAGCTCTGGCTGTATGTTTAGGGTCGTTGTCTTGCTGGAAGGTGAATCTCCTTCCCAGTCTCAAGTCTTTTGCAGCCTCCAACAGGTTTTCTTCCAGGATTGCCCTGTATTTAGCTCCATCCATCTTCCCATCAACTCTGACCAGCTTCCCTGTCCCTGCTGAAGAAAAGCATCCCCCGACCATGTTTCACAGTGGGGATGGTGTGTGCAGGGTGATGAGCAGTGTTAGTTTTCTGCCACACATAGCACTTTGCATTTAGGCCAAAAAGTTCAACTTTGGTCTCATCTGACCAAAGCACCTTCTTCCACATGTTTGCTGTGTCCCCTACATGGCTTCTTATGCCTGTCTTTCAACAATGGCTTTCTTCTTGCCACTCTTCCAAAAAGGCCAGATTTGTGGAGTGTACGACTTATAGTTGTCCTGTGCACAGATTCTCCCACCTGAGCTGTGGATTTCTGCAGCTCGTCCAGAGTGATCATGGGCCTCTTGGCTGCTTCTCTGACCAGTGCTCTCCTTGCTCGCTCTGTCAGTTTAGGTGGACGGCCATGTCTTGGTAGGTTTGCAGTTGTGCCATACT
Organism: Neoarius graeffei; assembly: GCF_027579695.1. Classification (NCBI taxonomy): domain Eukaryota; kingdom Metazoa; phylum Chordata; class Actinopteri; order Siluriformes; family Ariidae; genus Neoarius; species Neoarius graeffei. The sequence goes on from NC_083571.1 coordinate 3,569,219, forward strand.
TTTTCCATTTTTGAATGATGGATTGAACAGTGCTTCTTGAGATGTTCAGAGCTTGGGATATTTTTTTATAACCTAACCCTGCTTTAAACTTCTCCAGAACTTTATCCCTGACCTGTCTGGTGAGTTCTTTGGTCTTCATGATGCTGTTTGTTCTTCAGTGTTCTCTAACAAACCACTGAGGCCTTCACAGAACAAGTGTATTTATGCTGAGAGTACATTACACACAGTAGGACTCTATTAACTAATTAGATGACTTCTGAAGGCAATTGATTGCACTGGATTGTATTTAGAGGTATCAGAGGACAGGGGGCTGAATACTAATGCACACCACATTTTTCAGATTTTTATTTGTTTAAAATTTTGAAGACCATTTATCATTTTCGTTTCACTTCACAATTCTGTGCTACTCTGTGTTGGTCTATCACATAAAATCTCAATAAAAAACGTTTAAGTTCGTGGTTGTAAGGTGGAAAAATGTGAAAAAGTTCAAGGGGTATGAATACTTTTGCAAGGCACTGTAACTCTTTAATCCAGTCAGACGAGCGGGAAGATTTTCCACTCGTCCTGACCATAACCTTTTTATTCCTGTGTATTTACTGGTTCAAAGAAAGGAATGTGATTAATAAACAGGGATGAGAGTTTTCGGCAGATTTCCGCTTTTTCTGAGCAAAAATCGATATTCTGCCAAATCCGTTGAGATGTTTTTTTTCATTGAGGGGGGTTGGGGTATGTTCCTTTGTGATACTCAAGCGTACGATGATGTTACATGTTTACATTTTCGCCATCTTTAGTCTCGCTAAGTCTCGCGGTAGAATGCGTGTTATCTACAATGTTAATTGGCCAAAACATCGCTGGCGAGCGCAAGAGTTCAGCAGCCCGAACTCTTTTAGAAACTATGTTGTAGGATTTCTGTGTAAACTACTCAAAACCTGCTACGATATAGAGACCGTGCACCTGGTCCGCCGTCCGATCTTGCGCGTGCCATCAAACTTGGCGCACTGACTTTATTATAAATCATATTTATCATAAATGTACGTGTTGTGAACAATAGTTTCATGATTTCACTTTTTTATTGTTAAAAGTGGGCGGTACCTCGCATGGGTTTTCCCGTTCGTGCTGACCCCTTTGGGTGACATTACCTTTTTTTCCTTTTTGTAAATTTTTTGTGTAATTTATTATGTATTTTATACGGTTAATGTTCCCAATAAAGCTGAAAAAAAAAAGATGGCCAATCATAACAGTTCTTACAAAAGTACCCGCATCGTTCTATTTTATCGAAACTTGCACATGTTCATCGTCGCTGCGCTTCAAAAATACGTTTCTCTTTCGTATCGGCTTTTTTACTCAAAATGCCGAATACAATTGACAAGCAAGACGAAGCGAAGGTACGTGAAATCGATGCTGGTATAAAAAACAGAGAGAGGACTGACCAGCTCTTGTCTTTGGCCCAAAAGGCTGAAGAAGTCGTCGAAATGATTAAATGAAAATGAGAAGTGACTGAACTATAAATAGTTGTATAAAGTGTACATAGACATTATCCCATAAACTTAGCATTCGTTTGATTTAATACATTGAACATGTATATGATGGTCAGTAAATCTGAATTAATGCTGACAGTTTTGAAAATTTAAATATTTCAAAAGACTTTTTGAAATCATATGCAACTAATGAGGACACAGGGAGACTGACCTTTTCTCCCTAAGAAATTGTATTTAATATATGAACATTTTGATAATTAATAAAACTTACGTTTAACGTGAATTTAGTTTGTCATTTTTGTTGATCATAAATGATAACCATACCCTTGAATGTAGAATGTGATTTTATTTTGAATTCAAACAATACTCCTATTGATTTGAAACACATTTTCATGTAAATATATATAAAAAAAAGTTTTTTATCTACTACAGCTCAGATTGCAGGAAAAGTGGTTTGTAAGGCCTTATTTTTCAAAATTTTCCTGGGGGGTATCCCTCCCAGACCTCTGGCTTCGGGCGCCATCTTGTTTTCTGCTTTTTTGGTGACCACCCACTCTCATCCCTGAATAAAGTTGATCAAAAAGCAGCTCGGGTTATGATGATTTAATGATTTATAATTTTTCAATAAAACTCAAACTTTAACTGTAACAGTAAACGGAAACGATCCAAAGCCCCGTTATGGTGCGTGTGTTTTCTAACCCATTACCTGATCTGCAGTTTTAAGAGTTAGACTCCCCCCAAATTCAAAGCTTCTGGAGGAAATAAAGCTAAATGTTCATGAAGTAAAACCTGAAGTATAAATCAGTGTTGTAGTCGAGTCACTCAACCTCAAGTCCGAGTCATTAAAAAAAAATTGAGCCGAGTCCAGGACTCCACCCGCACCATGTGAATGTGCTTCTCTTTATCAGGGAGTGTGAAGTATTCTGTCCGAGACGGATGGAAGTGCAGAAGGTGTGTTTATTAATCCAAGTGAATATGGTAAACAATCCACAGGCAAAATCGTAAAACGGTGAAACAGGCGATGGGTCGAGCAAACAGGCTATCGTAGACTCGGCAGAATCAAAGACGAGAAACAGGAAATCAGGGATCAGGAACCCAAACAAGGAAATAAGGCTCGGTAACGTATCAGCAACGTGACTCAATACTTCGCAAAGCAAGTGTGTTTGTGCGGTTTTTATATCAGCGCACTGATTGCGCCTTAATCCTGTGCAGGTGTGAGTCACTTGCGGTGTGCGCGTTGTCCGGACTGTCTCTGGTTAACTGTCGTTTCTGCAGTTAAACTGCCCGTTGCTGCGGTTTGATTTGTTTTTTTAATTTTCTCCCTGAAGCTGTGGGAGAGTAAACTGATGCAGTCGAAGGCTGTGGACGGTTTCCACTCGGAGGAGCAGCAGGCCCTTCAGGCTCCGCAGACGCAGGCTACGCAGGTCCAGCAGAGCCAACCGACGACGCAACCTCAACAGGTCCTCCTTCCTCCGGCACAGCAAGGTCAGGACTTCTCCAAAAGCAAACAAATAAATTCCTCAAACACTGAAGGTCTGGTCATAAAATAGATTTTTTTTTAAAAGTGTGGGTTTTTTTTTCGTTTATTTATGTTCAGGTTTATTTCCAGTCAGAAATGTACATTGGAAGCAGAAATTGAGAATTTTACTTTGATTTTGTAGATCAGCAATACTACGGTCAAATCTTTTGGTTCACGACTTGTAAATTATTTATTTATTTAGTTAAAAATGTTGATGTTGGGCCTGATTTTGAATTCTACATTTACAGCTGTAATTTATAGATTATTTTCTACTTTTAGGATCAGTGTGTTTTTAATATCTTTTTGTTTATTCATTTTTTTTAAATGTATTTTTAGTCTTTATCGGAAATTGTTCATTGGATGCAAAAGAAAAAGGAGAAATATATTTGTCAGCAATTTTATGGTCAAATGTCATTTCCTTTTGACTTTTATATATAAAATATTTTCCCCTGCCCTGTCTCCCGCTCCAGCCCAGCAGCAGCAGGTGATCATCCAGGACCCCAAAATCCTGCAGCACATGAGCTCCACAGGCATGGTGAGAGCATCACTCACGCCGTCGTCTTTAAAGGTTGATCTAAACACATCTGGTTCTAATTGGTGTGTGTGTGTGTGTGTGTGTGTGTGTTTAGAGTGCAGCTGCCACTGCAGCGACTTTGGCGTTGCCCACTGGAGTTGCAGGTGTCACACCCTACCAACAGCTCATCACCACTAATCAAGGTTAATCATCTCAATATCCACACACACCAAAAATCTACAACAGTCAAGTTACAGCTATTGATTGTTTAGATTCCACAGTATTGTTTCCATATTTGCTGCAACCCTGTTATTACAAACTAGGTTCGTGTTCCCGTCTTTAGTGACGAGTCAGAGTCTGAAAGAAACCCGTTGCTGAGCCATGCGCTCCTCCTCCCCCGAGACAAACAATAAGTAATCAAGTTCACAAAATGTCTTGATGCCATAAAACAAAGGCTTAACGAGCCTCGCTTAGGTGTTGATCACTAACAGTTATTGCGAATGGTGATCGCTGACTTAAAATCCCTTAAAAAGGCTTTATTTTACAGGCTAAAAGTAGTTTTACTTGGGGGCCCGTCCACACGAGTACGCGGCCTCACCCAATACGCTGTCGTTTTGAAAAAAATCTCCGTAAACACGGCGTCGTTTCCATAAATATCTGCGTCCACATGGATTCACTGGAAACGACCCAAAACGCTGGAGTACATATGCCAGGCCTGTTTGTGGCGCTGTGACGCCGCCACACCAATACACTGAAACCGAAAGAGAAGCCATGGAGCATGCGTATAAAGGTCACATGCTGTTTACAAACAAGCTCATAACACGAGAAGAGGACGATCATGGCCAGCGCAACTCTGAGTTGTTTCTGCAGTCCGAGCACAAGCCTGTAGTCCGCCATTGTTGTTGTTATGACGCGTCTAGCGGCGGCAGCTGAGGTTAAAGGTTAGAGAGGCGGGGCTTGTACGCCAGTTTCTGAAAAAATCCGCATTCGCTGTCCAGACGACTCTGGGCTATCCGGCGTTTTAGGATTTTCCCACTCTGGGACCCGTTTTCAAAAAATGCCGGTTTCACACCTCGAAAAAGCCAGATCCGTCTGGACGCGAGGCCGAAACGATATGTGGATTCGACAAAAACGTACTCTTGTGAACAGGCCCTGAGTCTTTACTCTGTAAGCGTTGTTGTCATATCCACAAGGACTGATTACAATGCACCTGTTCTGAATTAGAGTGCAATCACCGCGCGTGCTGATCAGGACTTTGTAAACACGCAGACTTTGTGAAGTATACACTCTGGACCCAGCGTCTCACATTACCAAGCCTTTGTATCCGTGTAGTGTGTTATTGATTTTGACTCACATTTTGTATTTTGCCTTTGTGATTAACTCTGATATTCTGTTTGTGCCTCGCTGCACCATTTCCGTTCCACGTCCCAGCCTTTGTTTTACGTTTTTGAACTGTTTTCCTGCCTGTTGTGGTTTTTTTTTTTTTTTTTTTTTTAATAAACGCTCTTCCTGTGATTCCATCCGCCTTCATTACATGACACTCGTGAATGTAAGATCCTCTCTATCGAAGACAAACTTCACATCCTGGAGCGTCTAAAGTGCGGTGAGAAAGCAACAGATTTGTCTAAAGCACATTAGTGTGCCGTGAGAGATCATCAGGTGTACCATGGGAAATTATCCAATTTCACTTAATTGTTCTGAAAATTATTTATTTACTGCGAATAATTTTTCGTTCGTCTATGCCAGCGACGTATAGTGACAGGCAGAACAATTAAATACTCTTCCACTAGATGGCAGCAGGTAGCTAATTAACCTGTGTATCTACCTGTTGCCATTCAAACAATAGAATTAGTAATGCTTCAGGTGTGACAGCGGTGATGGCGATGGATAAATATTTGAAAAGGAAAAGTACACAACCCAAACTGGGTCCTGACCCAGATGAAGGCCCTAGTATGAGTAGAGGTTAGAAGAAAGCAAAAAAGGTGATTTTCCACAACCTATCTATGTGAGCTGGGCTTTTCAAGCATGACTGCTATAAAAACTAAAAAAAAAAGAGACTCGGAGCTGTTGAGGAAGATCTTCGTGTGTGTTTTTCTTCAATTCCTGCGAGTATATCAGCTTTGTGTTCAACTAAACAGGCCCAGGTTTCACACTGTGTAAGTAAATTGAGACTAGATGATCATTATGTATACTTTTTGTGATATCTTTGTTTCTTGGTGTGCCATGGGATTTTTCGAAAGGTTGGGAAACACTGGTCTAAAGAATATGGTTGCCCAAAAAATTCTATTTCAACTTTCAAAGAAAAAGAGCTGCGATTGACACGACTAGCTGAAAAGTGGAATGTGAAATGTGGCGAACGAACGACGGCGAGTGCAATTTATTTCCTTTACTTCGTAAATCTGTAAGTGAATTAAGCGTAAATATAAATTGAACATGTATGGGCTCGTTTTACATCAGAGTGAGTGTTTGGCGTGACGAGTGGCTCTGTTTCGCTATAACGAACTATTCGGAAACCAACCCCTCCCCCCCAAGGAGTTAATTGTCACGGTGTTGCTATAAAAGCAGTATGTTTTGTACGTCGTTAATCAGATCCTCCGTCAGTTTTTATAGTGTTCATGCAGGAATCACACAGCTGAATAAAATGACAAGTACGAAGATTTAAAAAAAAAAAATCCTATACCGGAGTGTTTTGGATCCTGATTGGTCAGAAAATTTTGGTTAATTGATTTGCTTTAACAGCGATGCAGCTTTAAATTACAGGTTTATTCTGTATATTAATGCACTCGTTCTGACGTGTACAGCAGACGCACCAGTGACGATAGATGGAATAAAAATGTGTGTAACTGTTGATATGGTGAGGTTTTCTTTAAGGAGAAATGTGTGTGGAAGGAGTCTCCAGTGTCCGCGCTGTGTACCGGCGCTCCTGTCCCCCCCGACGTAATCCGGACACAAGTTTGCACTTTTTTGTGGTTTCTTATTGAACATATTTTCTAACTTTTGTAAAAATCAGACACGAAGTTGATTGTGTGGACTTTCACTGTTGCACATTCTCGCGCGCTAAACTTGAACGGAGTTGAATTTCTGATGCTGCTGTTGTGCTTGTGTGATAAAACTGATGTAAAGTCAACTAAAAAAAAAAAAAAGAGCAATTGCTAATGGTGACTGGTTTCAAAGCAAGAAGATATTTTGAAGCATCGTTCGTCCTGTAAGCGTTTATGTAATGCAAGGAGTAAAAAGGTGTCCACTAGGGGGCAGAGCAAACATCTAGCCAGTTTTTGGGGGTTGGTTCAGTTCCAGGTTTTACGCTTTGGAATTTTAGTCGCTTTAATACATGCAAAGCCTCAAAGTAAGTGTGTGCGCGCGCATGTTTGTTCAGGTCAGATCCTACAGGTGCTGAGAACTGCTAATGGAGCTCAGTACCTCATTCAGCCTCAGCAGCCCATCATGGTGCAGCAGCAGGTCCTGCCCCAGATCCAGACCAGTGGGGTGCAGGCTCCGGTTATACAGCAGGTACGTACACACACACACACACACACACACACACACACACACACACACACACATACATACATATGTTATTAAATGATGGTATAAATAAAATGTAATAGATGGGACGGTGATGTGTGCAACTGCAAAACCTGAGATACTTCGTTAATAAGGTGTGTGTGTGTGTGTAGGTGCTGGCCCCGCTGCAGGGTGGTCTTCCTCAGCAGACCGGTGTGATCATTCAGCCCCAGCAGATCGTCCTCACGCCTAATAAAGTGCAGCAGAACACTCAGGTCTCCTCACACTCTACACACACCCGTGTTTATTTTCCTACAGCAGCGTGCCCTGAAGTGTGTTGTGCGGTTTTTTTTTTTTTTTTAAATTCCTATCATACCACAGCAAACATTTGATCTTCCTTTTATTTATGAACAATGCATCATTACTTTTTATCCATTTCTAGTTACAGTTAATGTTTGTGAAAGATGGGGCTGGGTATCAGTCAATTTCCTAGATCGATTCGATTTCGATTCTTAGGGTTTTAAATTGATTAATCACGATTCGATTCAGTCTGAATCAATTCAGTCCGCTCTTAAATAATGTAAATATCTCCATACAATACGTTGCAAAATACACCGAGTGAGCGAGCGACAGTTCTGTGGGTGGAAGCAAACGCCTCGATGGTGAAAGGGTCCGAGATCAGAAAACGGACAGATTCGTGTTTCGAGCTTTTTTTTTTTTTTTTTTTGCCAGCAAGGATACAGGAACTCCTATAATCACTCTTTACAGCCGTGGTGAGCAGAAAAGCATCTCAGCATGCAACAGCAGAACTTTGGTGACTGGTTGAAACCTGAGGGAGAAATGGCGTCCTAAAAACATTACGAGAATAATACAAATAATAAAGTTGAAAGATCTTGAGTAGTGCTGCCACCAACGACGAATCTTTCGACTAATTTTTCGATTAGTCGACTAATCTTAACGACGACTTTCCAAGAAAATCAAGCGATTGCGGTTTCATTTGAGTTCTTTTTATTTTGTAAATTTGACGGTTCATACGTAACTGTAAACAAAACTGTCTTATCTTCCTGTAATTAAAAAAGTTTTGCAAACTACCTTGGTTTTATCAAGCTCTTCGTCCGTTGTTTTAAATTTGAAACGATTCCACACGGCAGATTTCATTTGAGACGGCTCGCCGAGCAGCGTTTTCCCTGCCATGGCTCTGGCCTCGGCCATTTTGTGTGCGTGCTTGAACGTCACGACGTACGACTGCGCAGCTGCGTCATCACGCACGAGACGGCTGAGGGAGGAAAATCACACAACACACGAGATTGTGTTGTGGAAAAAAAAAAAAAACCCTCGATCTCATGCCCTGTGAATCGATAGTGCGAAATTTAAATGAAATCGATCCAAAATCGATTTTTTTTTTTTTTTTTACCCAGCCCTAGTGAAAGAAGTTAGTTCCTGTTCTGAAGTATGTTACTACAGGTAATTAACAACTAATCAACATTTTAGAATCGTGTGTGTGTGTGTGTGTGTTTCAGGTGATGCAGGCAACCATGGCTCAAGGACAGACTCAAACACAAACGCAGCCCCAAACACACACACAAACTCCAGCGCAGCCACAGACAGCAGCGCAGCAGCCTCAGCAGCAGCAGCCACAAGCTCCCATGATGCTCCAGGTGGACGGAGCTGGAGACACGTCGTCAGAGGACGACGAGGATGAGGAGGATGAATACGACGAGGATGAAGATGAGGACAAGGACAAAGACGGAGGAGAGGACGGACAAGTGGAGGAGGTGTGTGTGTGTGTTTTATTAATTTGGGAACTGTGACTCGGATTGGTCTGAAGGTTGTAGTTGGCGTCTGGGATTTTGCTCATGTTTGTAAACACACACAGTTTATCTCACGGTCACACTTTGTTCTTGCAGGAGCCTCTGAACAGCGGCGACGACGTGAGCGATGAGGAGGATCAGGAGCTGTTCGACACCGAGAACGTCGTCGTGTGTCAGTATGATAAGGTGTGTGCAGGGAATCTTGCGCTAACTTGTCGCTGTATTCCCAGGAGAAGTTAGCATCCCATGCTGACGTCACAGCGAGACATTGTTCTCGCTAGCGTAGCTTTTTAATCATGGATGCAAACGGCGCACCTTTTGGCGGATGCCGCCTTTTTCACGGCTGTCTGGGGGGCTTGTGTGAATTGTGCAGATCCGACAAATTTTTTTTTGGGGGGGGGCGTTGGAGTGTCTGATTATAATTTCATCAGAGTAAATTCTGCATTAAAATTACTAAATAAGCAAATGCCGTTACAGTCCATGAAACAGGAAGTATAAGTATGAGAAGAAAACAGTAAAGCCGATAGGCTGCGCGCCATTACCTGCTGCTGGCTGCACTTCACTGCACGCGCAAGGATTTCCATCAGTCCAACGCAAGTTACGTAATTGGCTTTACGTGTGCAGCTTTCTGATTTACTGTTTTCTTCTCATACTTCCTATGTTTCATGGACTGTAACGGCATTTGCTTATTTAGTCATTTTAATGCAGAATTTACTCTGATGAAATTATAATCAGACACTGCTGGGGTTTTCACACACAACAGTCTCTCGAGTTTACACAGAATGGTGCAGAAAACAAAAAACGCCGAGTGAGCGAGCGACAGTTCTGTGGGTGGAAACAAATGCCTCGATGGTGAAAGGGTCCGAGATCAGAAAATGGACAGATTCGTGTTTCGAGCTTTTTTTTTTGCCAGCAAGGATACAGGAACTCCTATAATCACTCTTTACAGCCGTGGTGAGCAGAAAAGCATCTCAGCATGCAACAGCAGAACTTGGTGACTGGTTGAAACCTGAGGGAGAAATGGCGTCCTAAAAACATTACGAGAATAATACAAATAATAAAGTTGAAAGATCCTGAGTAGTGCTGCCACTAACGACTAATTTTCTCACGACTAATCTTTCGACTAGTCGACTAATCTTAACGACTAATTTCCAAAAAAATCAAGCGATTTGCTGTTTCATTCGAGTTCTTTTTATTTTGAATGTAACTCAAGGGCCAAAACATAAAATGTCACTTGTACCAAAGTAAAAAGTAAACATAACATAAATTAAATATTTAATAAATAAAATAAAATGCAATAAAATGGGAGAATGTCTTCCTGCGGAAGCCGCGAGAGGCCCTTCATATAATCCTTTTTTTATTCACCTTGTTATCCCGAGATAACGACATAATTAATTCAGGATCTCGAGAAAACAAAACCGTTATTCCGTGATCTCAAGTAAACAGCTGAGAAATGGTTCATTCAGGTGCGCCAAGAGACTTGTGATATGCTGACTTTGGGGCTATTTCTCATTCTGTATAGACGCAACTTTGGTCATTAGAATGTCTGGAATAATCGATCACCTCATAAGGCAATATTTTGATCAGGGGTTGACACAGGGAGAGATTGCATTAAGTCTTTTAATAAGGGATAATCTCTCTCTCAAGGCATCGTAAAAAGCCATTTCTGCTCTGTTACATGTCCGCCAATTTCTAAGTCTTCGTTGTCTGACCCACAGGGGGCGCAGCTCTGCTAGAAATCTCAGCTGTTTTCTCGATCATGAAGTAATTTTGTTTTTTTTGAGATCTTGAATTAGTTGTGTTGTGGTGTTTACTCGAGATCCTGAATTACCGTATTTTTCGGACTATACGTCGCTCCGGAGTTTAAGTCGCATCAGCCAAAAAATGCATTATGAGGACGAAAAAAAAACATACATACATCGCACCGGACTACAAGTCGCACTTTTTTGAAGGGTTATTCTATCCATAGAATCTGTGATTCTATCTGATAAGCGGCGCGTCTGCATTGTTTATTTAATAAACGAACAGCTGAGCAGTGATAACGCGCCCTTTGCCCTGTAAGTAGCCTAGTCTGATTATTTTAAATATCTACTACTATCTTTAATACTATTACTATCGTTATTACTAATAGCCCATATTATTATTATTATTATTATTATTATTATTATTATTATTATTATTATAACTAATATTAGTAGCCTATTACTGATGCATTAATCAGTTTGCTTTTAGGATATTTTTACCGGTAGGGCTTATTATCGCCCCATGGCTCTTTCATCTGTGTTATTAAAAGCTGTAGTCATCAACGAGGAGTGTCATTCTTCATTTTTGTCAAATTTTATTTAATCAAATCAGACTTATTAAAAAAAAAGTGCGACTTATAGTCCGAAAAATACGGTAATTATGTCGTTATCTCGGGATAACAAGGTGAATTAAAGCCGCAAGCGGCCTCGACGGGCCCTCGCGCCAGCGGCCAAGGGGGGCGGGGGCATGCGTCCCCGCGAAAGACCTTCCACAGCTTCTTCGGCAAGAGACATTACTCCCACAATGGCGACAAAGCACAGAATTGGACACAGAGTACACGGTGCGCTGAGATGTTGTCATGGACAGAACATTTTATGCCATGGCTTCCCAACCAAATTAATGTATTTACCTCATCAGTCACCAAGCTACAGCTACATAGGATTGTCTTCTGTTAGACATCTATTAGTCTGTATGTAACGCTACAACACTTGCTCCCGACTGCCTACCCATCCCCCACAAGTCATGTGTGTTTAAGGCAACCAAAAGAACATACTCCTGGTGCCTCATGATTGTAAACACCTCTCCTGCAACTGCTACAGCGCAATGAGCGCCCCCAGTGGTGAAAGTTCACCAAATTTGGTATACATGTCAAGGGACCTATGAAGAGTTATTGTGTCAAGTTTGATCAAGTTTGACCAATCAGAAGCCGAGATATAAATTGTTGCCTGAAAACAGCGCCCCCAGTGGCAAAAGTTCACAAAATTTGGGAGAGATGTCAGGTGACCTGTTAAGAGTGTGCCTATCAAGTTTGATCAAGATTGAGTAAATAGAAGACGAGATATTGATTTTTGAAGAATAAATGTTTTGGTTTTTCCCATGTCAGTAGGTGGCGCTATGCTGTACATGAGCGATTATGAGTTGGAAAAATAAGTGTCTACAACAGCAACGTACTATCACAAGGTAGTGGCGTGAAGGAAAAGCATAATGGAATTATTTACCAAAAACCCGTTTTGGAGCAATAGCGTCGGCCAAAAACAGCGCCCCCCATGGACGAAAATTCCCAAAATGTGGTATACATGACATGGGAGGTAGTAAGAGGGTGGCCGTGAAGTTTGACCAAATTTGAGGAAAGATTGGAATATTTGCCCAAAAATAGCGCCCCCAGTGGCGAAATATCACAGAAATTGGGTAGCATGTCAGAAGCCCAATGAGTGATTTGTGTGTGAAGTATGAGCAGTTTTGAGCAATTAGAAGATTTGTTATGAATTTTTAAGCATGTAAAATTTTGCATTGAAAATTGATTGACGTATAACTTCTGAACGGCTTATCCTACGTGAAACGTATTTAGGAACTTTTGTCAGCCATGTCTGTAGATGATGTCGATCAATTTTGGTGACATTCCTATGAACGGCCTAGGAGGAGTTGTGCCGTCTTCGTGGCCATGCATTTCGCACAGAAGTGAAATTACCTCACTTCCTGTTGGGCGTGGCTAATGCATTGGCATTACATTTTTGTCCGGCTTAGTGAGATACATACGCGTACCAAATGGCATGCCACTACTACAAACTACATGGCACCCAGGCACCTTTATGCGGGAGGCCAAAATCACAACGACTTAGGGGGCGCTAAAGAGGCCCTGAGGCCCGCCTGGATCTGGGCTTCTGGTTCTCAGTAGCGGTGGCAGTCTAAGAAAAAGGAGCCAAATTTCGTGCGTTGTCGACCATGGCAAGCGCCCCAATAAGGGTCTTCTAAAGAGTTTGCTTGCCAAGTTTGACAAATCAGAAGCTGCAATATCATTTTTGCCATAACCAGCACCCCCAGGGGCGAAAGTGCACAAAATTTGGCGTATATGTCAGGCGAGCTATGAAGAGTTTGGGTATGAAGTTTGATGACAATTGAGTAAATAGAAGATGAGATATAGATTTTTGAAGAATAAATTTTTTTGTTTTTCCCATGTCAGTAGGTGGCGCTATGCTGTACATGAGCAATTATGAGTTGGAAAAATAAGTGTCTACAACAGCAACATACCATCACAAGGTAGTGGTGTGAAGGGAAAGCATTATGGAATTATTTACCAAAAACCCATTTTGGAGCAATTGCATCGGCCAAAAACAGTGCCCCCCATGGACGAAAATTCCCAAAATGTGGTATACATGACATGGGAGGTAGTAAGAGGGTGGCCGTGAAGTTTGACCAAATTTGAGGAAAGATTGGATTTTTTGCCCAAAAATAGCGCCCCCAGTGGCGAAATATCACAGAAATTGGGTAACATGTCAGAAGCCCAATGAGTGATTTGCGTGTGAAGTATGAGCAGTTTTGAGCAATCAGAAGATTTGTTATGAATTTTTAAGCATGTAAAATTTTGAAGTGAAAATTGATTGACGTATAACTTCTGAACGGTTTATCCTACGTGAAACGTATTTAGTAACTTTTGTCAGCCATGTCTGTAGATGATGTGTATCAATTTTGGTGACATTCCTGTGAACGGGCAAGGAGGAGTTGCGCCGTATTCGTGGCCATGCATTTCGCACAAAAGTGAAATTACCTCACTTCCTGTTGGGCGTGGCTAATGCATTGGCATTACATTTTTGTCCGGCTTAGTGAGATACATATGCGTACCAAATGGCATGCCACTACTACAAACTACACGGCACCCAGGCACCTTAATGCGGGAGGCCAAAATCACAACGACTTAGGGGGTGCTATAGAGGCCCTGAGCCCCGGCCAAGTTTTGGCCTTTGGTTCTGAGTAGCGGTCGCAATTCTCGGAACTGGTGCCAAATTTGGTGCGTTTTCGCCCATGGCAAGCGCCCCGAAAATGGCCCAACAGCGGAGAAAAATAAAGAAGAAGAAGAAGAAGAAGACGGAAGAATAATAATAGTGAACTCTTACAAGAACAATAGGGCCTTCGCCCTATAGGGCTCGGGCCCTAATAAAAAAAGATTATATGAAGGGCCTCTCTCGGCTTCCGCATCTTCCACTATAAAACTGCTAGTCTGGTTAACACCAGGCCATATCACAAGTGAAATATGGTCTGGAATCCACCTATTGAATTTCTCGTAGGGGAGGTGTGGTTTACGATTGTCAATGGCCGTTTATTGGACGTTGCGAATGTCTATCATTTGGCGTATACGTAGCCCATGGCCAATCATGGCAGTTGTACCCGGTGACGTAGTTAGAGCGGCGAAGAAGAGAAGGAAAGAGAAAGAGAAGGCAAAACAAAAATAGGAAAACAATGGCACCGAACTTATTTCACTTGTGATATGGTCTGGTGTTAACCAGACTAATTCAGAACAGTGTCTAAAGCTTGCTCGAAAGTTTGGTTCGTATCGCTCGCCGCCATGTTAAATGTGATCCGTAAACAGTCCCAAATAAACTACAAGCTTCTGTTTGTCGAGTAGTACGCGTCACCGTCTTTCCACCCCTCCCCACTCTCTGATTGGCTCCCTAACTCAGGCGAGCCTTTAGACCATAGTTTCCATGCTGTCTTTTCAGATCGGAACAATTGTGCAAAGCAGCATGGGATTTCCCAGGCTATAAAACTACTATTCTCCAAAGTATAATCCTATCAATAGATCACGCTAGCTAGGCGTGTAAACGGTAATCATAATGTTAGGCTACTCGCGTCGTCTTTTCCTTTTCTGAAGCATCCTCAGCAGCTCCTGTGTGTTTCCTTTTAAGGTGCTCGTGCATCGTGGATGCGCTCCCGTGATGAGCCAACGAAGTCTTACAGTGTACAAACCACTCGATCACCAGCTGCCCTAAAGTATTCCCATACTTTCGATGCTTTTGGTCTTTTCGTAACGTTAGAAGTCGCCATCCCGTCCTTGATTCATCAGTCACTTGCCGCTGCCATTTTCATGTCAAGGCGTGCTCAAAACCAGAACCGACGGTAAAGGAAGATCATAATGGGAGAGCGAAAGGGAGCCAGTTTGACCGGTGGGGTGCGCACATCAAAACTAGTGGTGTGGAGCGGGATTACCGGAAGTCGGACGAGCCGTTTGAGACTGAAGACCAAAAATAAATAGGCAATTGACAGGCCAACAAAAAAAAAAAAAAAAGGCATCGACTAAAAAAAACTCCAGTCGACCATTTTTTTATGGTCGACTAATCGCGGCAGCACTAATCCTGAGTGAGAGTAACAATTCGTCAGCCCTGCTAGCGCAAATTAATTATGAAAATGAGTAAAATGTTAATTTTGTTTGTTGGTGTACATCACCTTTATCTGGAGGCGCTGTATCAGACGGAAACGTTTGCTTGTTTAAATGTGTCGGGGGTCTGCGGTTTCCGTGGGGCGTACTTGTTTTTTCACATGGCTGTAAGTTAAAGGTGTTTACACGTGTTACGTGTAAAGGTGGTTACGTGTAACTTTTTTTAATATTTTTATTAGGATTTTTTTTCATACAAACAAGAACATTACACAATACAAAAAAAAAATAATTGATAACGAAATTCTATTATGTAATAATTAAATATTAAAGCTGCACAGTACAAATAAAACCAAAAGGGAAGGGAAAAAAAAGAAAGGGAGCGAGAGGGTCCGTCAGTTAGGGGGCAGAGACTGGAGAGAGTGGAAGAATGTAAGAAAGGGAAGCCACTTGTTATAAAATTTAGCTGAGTTACCGTTCACTGAATATCTGATCTTTTCCAACTTTAGAAAAGACATGACGTCATTGAGCCACTGACGACTCGAGGGAGCTTTAGTTGACTTCCAGTGGAGTAGAAGGCGGCGTCTTGCCAGTAAGGAAGTAAAAGCTAAAATATCCAATTGATGAGAGGTAAACCGGTTATGGTCCTCTGGGAGCCCGAATATGGCAACATGGGGGGAGACTTTTATGGTCACTGATCGTATTTTAGACATGGTATCAAAATTCAACCAGAAGCAAGAGAGTAGCGGACGAGAGTAGAACATATGGGTTAAATTGCAGGATGAGGCATGACATTTGTCGCATTTGTCAGCAATACTGGGATAGATCTGAGACAATCGAGCTTTGGAAAAATGGACTCTAAACAGTACTTTAAACTGTATAAGTGTGAGACGAGCACAGGATGAGCTTGTGTGAGTTTTCTTAAGAGCAGTGTCCCACCAGTCATCCTCCAAGTTTAAATCCAGTTCATCTTCCCAGGCAGTCTTAACTTTAGTAACTGGTGAGCAATTAACAGAAAGAAGTTCGTTATAAACTTTAGAAATAAATGATTTTTGAAGTGGATCGCGGTTTAAAAACACCTCCCAGTGTAGAGTAGGCGGTGAGGAAGGAAAAACTGGAAACAAAGCTTTAGCGCAGTGTCTAATTTGAAAGTATCGAAAGAGATGAGAAGGTGGGAGATGAAATTCTTTTGAGAGATCTATAAAGCTGCGAAAAATACCATCCTTGTAAAGGTCTGTAAAACATTTCAGGCCTTTATTATGCCATGCGAGAAAGGTTGAATCTGTAAGCGGAGGTTGAAATAAATGATTCTTCAGTAAAGGAGCTAATGTAGATGCTGACTTAAATATGAAGTGCTTCCTAAACTGATACCAAATTTTAAGTGTGGAGAGAACCACTTGATTATTTGTAAAGCCAGAGGGGTTAGATGGAATAGAAGAGGTAAGTAAAGCAGGTAAGGAGGATGAAACGCATGACTGTGCCTCCAAGTAGCACCATGGCAGATTGGTAGATTTAGTGTAACTCCTTTTAACGATAAGAAATGCTGCTGGGTTTAATGTTAAGACCGTCTCGAGTTCCCAGTTGAGGAGGATTTCTGAGGTTGGAAATGACTTTAGCTGAAAGCACCGTGATCAGCAGGTCATCAAACGGGACTGTGGGTAACGCAGGAAATGCCCATGAGATCATTAAATCTTGGAAGCTGGTTAAGATTGATTTATTTATTTTTTTTCCACCTGCAGATCCACAGAAGTAAGAACAAATGGAAATTCCACCTGAAAGACGGGATCATGAATCTGAACGGACGCGATTTTGTTTTTTCCAAAGCCATCGGAGACGCTGAGTGGTAAACGAACGAACGAACAATAGACTCCAGAACGTGAGCGAGTGAAGCGTCAGATGTCGACCGGAGGACAGGACTTTCAGCATCAGGAGAAAATGCACATAGTGTGGGATGAAGAAGGAGGACGTCCTGATACTGTACAACATAAAAAAAAAAAAAAACCCAGAAGAAAATCACCTGTACATTTCTAGTGTGTTTAGTCAGTGGATCTATGACGACTGCCACCCCCCCCCCCCACCCCCCACCCCCCGGCTCCTTCATCCTCGGATGGACGTCTCAATATAATAAACTTTTTAACGCCCAAGTCGAACAAAGCGATCAAGTAGAGGCTTCGTGAGCGGATATCGTAGTGCCTCGAATTAGCTGTGAAGTAGGCATGTGCCGAGATGTGTGTGTTTATCGTGATTTTTAAAAACCTGCGATATCGTCACAATGTCTGTTCTCGATTCTGTGATTTTAAATTTTTTTTTTTTTTAAGGTCTTCAGATTTATCCCATGTTGCCTGTCCTGACCTTGTCCCACAACCACACCCCCCGATAAATCCCTGAAATCTGCAAGGCATGCTGACGATGATGTGTTCAACACGTACGATGTTCTTCGTAACCGATGAACGGCACGTGCCTGCTGCGACGTCTTCGAACCCCCAGCGTTCATACGTTTAGAGTAGCGTGTTGGTTTGTTGTGTTAGTAATGCAAATAAATTTCAGATTTCTGTGCTTAGAAAGCTGTGGCGTTCTCACGCGCGCACACGTTTGTCTCACCATCCTTGTGACGACCTTCCATTGACGTAATTCTTATCGCAGTTAATAATGCTGTGCTGCACCTCAACCTAACCTAAACCCAACAGCAATTTCCTTGTGGGGACCGGCTGAATGTCCTCATAAGGTCGAAATTGTCGGATTTTACTATCCTTGTGGGGACATTTTGGTCTTGAGTAGTATATTAAAAACATGTACGCTCACACACGTGCACGAGTTTGTTCCCTTTTTATACGGTAAGGTGGATCTTGGGTGTTTTTTGTTTTGTTGTTCCCCCCCTTCCCAGCATTGTAAAGAAGGAACACTAAAACAAAACCTTGACAGCAAAAACTAAAGTGTAAACCCATTGAAAGTGTGTGTGTTCAAAGTTCAAAGTTCAACCATGTCCCATTTTTCCATTATTCTGATTTGTATCCTTCCCGCTGTATTTATTCCCGAAAGCTCAGGCACCATCACACACGGAGGACGAATCTGCACCACACTGTGCTCTTAACACAAGCTGTTTGTAAAAAAAAAAAACTTTTCTTTCACTTTAGACGTCATTGTGTGCACTTTTTTCTTTCTTTCTTTTCTCTCCAATCGACAATTCATCATCGTTTGTTTCCATGCTGTAACACAATCTGAGAAATGGGCACCTGGGGTTTTTGTTTTTCCCTCCTCTTCTGTGATTGACTCTGAAATCCAGTTAAACTGTGTGTATATCACGATCATACTCGGGCGGATGGAACGGTCTATCGCACCATCGTCGCCCCACTCCCGCCCCGTCATACGTTTTTACGTCTTTTTAATCTTCTGCTTGTTCTTTTATTGTTTGTGCCTTTCAATATAATTTGAGCTATCAGGTATTTTGCGAGGAAATGGTAGCGTTTTTAGAAAAAACCCTTAAACTGTACGCTTTGTTTTTATGATTGTTAATAAACCATGCGCTGAAACTGACTCTGAAGTGGAAGTGTGTTAATCATCAAGCTTTACTAATCCCGACAGTCAGTGTTATTATTAGCTCACTGGCTGTAGGGTGATGAGCTATTGCCATTACGTACTGTCTGTCTACGAGTCACACACATCGCTGCTCTTTCCTCAGTTTTCAATGTTTTTTTTTTTTAATTATTTTTGTTTTCAGGAAGAGCAACTCTGTTATAATTAGCAGATGCGGCGTTGCTGACGCTCTGCTCTTTTAATCGTTATTGATTTGCATCTGTGGATTTTCTTTTTCTATACAATTTTAAACTTAAATTGCGTTGTGTTTAAATGAACAGTACATGTCAAGTTGTAATTTTTGGGTTCACCTTTGTTTTAAAATCTAAATCATACCTTACCCAACACCAAAAAAAAATTGTACCCTTCAATATGTTGTTGAACCACCTTTAGCTTTAAACAGCCTTGCACAATGTCTCATGTACGGTATTTCCATCCAGAGTTGTTAATTTTTCACCAAGATCTCGTCTTGATGGGCGAGTCAAACCACTCCGTCTTCATCATTCCAAAGACTGTCAATGGGGTTAAGTTCAGATCTCTGTGGTGGTTAATTCCTGTGTAAAATGATTCCTCATGATCGCTCAACCACTCTTTCACAATCTGAGCCCGATGAATCCTGGCAGTCGTCCTGCAATATGATCAGGGAAGAAAAAAATCCGTTGATGGGGTGATAATCTGGTCATTCAGTACATTCAGGTTGTCATTTTATCGCCCCATAACGTTGCTGATCCTCAACCTGACCAACTGAATCAACCCCAGATCATCACACTGCCTCCAGAGGCTTGGACAGTGGCCACTGCATGATGGGGCATCGCTTCATGAGCTTCCCTTCTTACCCTGACACGCCCGTCGCTCAGGAACAGGGTCAATCTGAAGTCATTAAACTACATGACCTTTCTCCATCGCTCCAGAGTCCAATCTTTATGCTCCCGAGCAAACTGAGGCTACATCCACACAATGGCAACGAGATTTATTTATTTTTTTTTTAAATATCGCGTCCACATGGGCAACGGATCAGTAAAATATCAGGTTCATATGGCAACGCAACGCTTGCTGAAAACGATGCAATACACATACCACACCTCTACGTGCGCTGTAAGACGGTCCCATCGGAGACACCAGAACAATAGAAGTAGACGCATGCGCATAAACCCCTTCTTCTGTAGCATTAGGCACATAAAGTTTTGATTATTAATCAGTAGCGTAAAACGAAAGATGTGGAAAGAGGAATGAATGGGGGTAGACGGAGAGAGAGAGGAATGAACGGGGGTAGATGGAAGCCGGTACGCCAACATTCTGATATCCTCCAGAATTCTTTAATGGTCCGGAATAAATTGAATGCTACATGTTGATGGATTACTTTGTTCTTCTACGCCCTTTTTGAGGAATGTATTGTCGGACTTAAACCAACATCTGAAGAGGTGAGATCGCTCCTTTTTTTTTCCTCTTTTTGCTGGCGGGATTGTTTGTTTTTGGAAAGCGCACAGGTGGTGCGAGGTTTGGTACTGCTTCCGCAGTGTTTGGACTAAAGACTCTGCCCTAAGGGCTATTCTCTCTCTCTCTCACTTTGCACCATTACACAATAAATATTCACAGTGAAAATATTTTGTAAGCGCGTTTCATGAACTAAGTTACAGGATTTGTTGACAACTCGCATCGAGTTCGTTACACTTCTACCCGGCGTGAAGCACTGACAGTCATGTGGTTGTGACGTCATCGTAAACAAATCCGTTCTACTCATCCAGACGACTTTGCAACGGTGCTGTTGCCAGATTTTTCCACTCTGGAACCCGTTCTCAAAAAATATCGTTTTGGGGCACCCAAAACGCCGGTGCCGTGTGGACGCCAGGCCGAAACGATAAACAATTTTATCAGATTCACCTGAAGCCGTTGCCGTGTGGACAGGGCCTGAAGCCTTTTCTCCTGATTGGTCTCACTAACGAGTGGGTTTCTGATGGGGACACAGCTGTTTCGTTCCAATCCTACTCTCGGTGCTTCCCCTCCTCCACATTTTTTTTTTTTTTTCCTACGAAGTTGGCGGCTCATCCTTCCAGGTTTTAATAATGTGTTGGTCAATTCTTAACCCAATTCCAGTCATTTCAGCTCAAATCTCTTTAGTTTTCTTTGCTTGATGCAGGACCTTCTGAAACACAGTAACGTCTTTTCCGTGAGCACGAGATGCGTCTTCTGCCATGTTTGTTGTTTAAGAAATGAGAAGCTACTCACTGCATCAGTTCAGGTTAAAAGAACTGTTGCAGCTGAATCTCATTAATCACGGCAGTAATTATCCAGTCAAGGGCTCTTCAAAGGGTATTTACTTATTTAAAGCCAAATGGTGACACTTTTTTTTTTTTGGCCAGGTAGTGTATATTATTTGCAAAAACATAATTTAAACTAATGAGTGGGTCATAATTAACTATGTTCATAGTTGAGTGCTTTTATAAGAAATACAATGCAACAGTTGTTTCTGGTCCACTAATTTGATTGAATTCCAAGAGCGCTTCGGAGTGATGCACAGTGAGATATCCAGCACTGGGGTATTTCACTGTGCATCACGCCGCTCGTGTGTTTGAGTTCGTGACCATCAGTGGACTTGGCAAAAGATACACTTTTCATGATTAAAGGCTAACTTTTGATACGATAGCTTGTCAGCTTTCACCAGAAGCTCCTTTAACCTTTGTCAGGAATGTAGAAGTCACTGCGGGTTCAACGCCCAACACACGATCGAGCTAACAGGCCGTCAGTCTCTGCGTTGGCATGGCAACACATACTATCTATCTGGGATCTATTTCCACTAGCAGAACAAAACTAAAACTATTTGGTCGTATTCTTAATTATAAAATGAGTAGTTTCAGTTCTTTAATCTGATTGGCTGAAGATGCTGGACAGTCCCTGATATCCGTAAGGATTGAATTGCGTCATAATCAACATCACAGTGATTGAATTCTGTATTAATGCATCAGGTTTTAAACCAATTTAATCAGTGATTGTTCTGATCACAGACTGTTCTGCATTAACCTGAGATCAAATCACTGGAATGTTTGGGCTTGTGTAGCTTTAACCCTTTCATTCATACATTTTTAATAAATGAAAATACAACCCCGATTCCAAAAAAGTTGGGACAAAGTACAAATTGTAAATAAAAACGGAATGCAATAATTTACAAATCTCAAAAACTGATATTGTATTCACAATAGAACATAGACAACATATCAAATGTCGAAAGTGAGACATTTTGAAATTTCATGCCAAATATTGGCTCATTTGAAATTTCATGACAGCAACACATCTCAAAAAAGTTGGGACAGGGGCAATAAGAGGCTGGAAAAGTTAAAGGTACAAAAAAGGACCAGCTGGAGGACCAAATTGCAACTCATTAGGTCAATTGGCAATAGGTCATTAACATGACTGGGTATAAAAAGAGCATCTTGGAGTGGCAGCGGCTCTCAGAAGTAAAGATGGGAAGAGGATCACCAATCCCCCTAATTCTGCACCGACAAATAGTGGAGCAATATCAGAAAGGAGTTCGACAGTGTAAAATTGCAAAGAGTTTGAACATATCATCATCTTCAGTGCATAATATCATCAAAAGATTCAGAGAATCTGGAAGAATCTCTGTGTGTAAGGGTCAAGGCCGGAAAACCATACTGGGTGCCCGTGATCTTCGGGCCCTTAGACGGCACTGCATCACATACAGGCATGCTTCTGTATTGGAAATCACAAAATGGGCTCAGGAATATTTCCAGAGAACATCATCTGTGAACACAATTCACCGTGCCATCCTCTAGGGGTGGGCAAAAATATCGATACGGCGATATATCGCGATACTTTGTCTTCCGATTCAATATCGATACTCAAAATTTGAATATCGATATTTTTTCAAATAATAGATCATGTTTCAGACGGGTTGTAAATCCAGTACGACTTCCACACCTCCGCTCCGCAAGGTGTCGCTGTGCCGCTACCTCACTGCAAGGCACTCTTCGTCTTCTCTTTTTTTTTCCCAGTGGTTGCAGTGAGGAAAAAAAACAAGCAAGCATGGCTGTTAACGTAAACCTAGAGACGCCGCCGAACTTTAAGGCAGATGTTTGGAGGTACTTTGGATTCCAAAGGAAAGGAGAAAAAAAAAGTGAGCTGGACAAAGAGTACACACTTTGCAAAACCTGTTTCGCTCCAATTAGATATTCAATTTCTACTGCAGGTGACATAATCAGCTCTGAGGAGCTGTCTCACCTCTGAGCATGCTGACTAGTTGCTCTTCCTGAAGAAGAACATGCAGTTTTGAAATGTGTGCTCACAGTACAGGTTTGGATTAAACTTTACACAAGTACTAAGCACAAGTTAAATGTTCTCAGGTATATGTTCTCAAGTTTACAAAGAACAAATTGATATTAGTGTTAGCGCTGAAATGTCTGTGCAGTCTGCAGTGCAAGTTTTAAGTTTTCATAAAACAATTTGATTCTGCTTGTTAAGCAGCACTGATGTGTCCATGCTTACAGAAAAGTTGAGAATACTAGCACAGAAATGGGAATTTTCTGTATGTTGTAGTGAAGCAACTCTTGGTTTTGCCAGCAGTGGAATAGAGACAAATATATGTCTGGCAAGAGTGTGTAGTTATGTATGTGAAATGTAATTTTACAGTGGTCAATAAATTCTGATTTTCTTCAGTGACACAGATATTGTGATGTGGTTGAAATTTCTTGCAATATATCGGTTATCGCAGAATCGCTGTACCGTGATATTATCGTTATCATGGGCAAAATATCGCCATAGTATCGTATCGTGAGGTATCTGGTGATACCCAGCCCTACCATCCGCCGTTGCCAGCTAAAACTCTATAGTTCAAAGAAGAAGCCGTATCTGAACATGATCCAGAAGTGCAGACGTCTTCTCTGGGCCAAGGCTCATTTAAAATGGACTGTGGCAAAGTGGAAAACTGTTCTGTGGTCAGACGAATCAAAATTTGAAGTTCTTTATGGAAATCAGGGACGCCGTGTCATTCGGACTAAAGAGGAGAAGGACGACCCGAGTTGTTATCAGCGCTCAGTTCAGAAGCCTGCATCTCTGATGGTATGGGGTTGCATTAGTGCGTGTGGCATGGGCAGCTTACACATCTGGAAAGACACCATCAATGCTGAAAGGTATATCCAGGTTCTAGAGCAACATATGCTCCCATCCAGATGACGTCTCTTTCAGGGAAGACCTTGCATTTTCCAACATGACAATGCCAAACCACATACTGCATCAATTACAGCATCATAGCTGCGTAGAAGAAGGGTCCGGGTACTGAACTGGCCAGCCTGCAGTCCAGATCTTTCACCCATAGAAAACATTTGGCGCATCATAAAACGGAAGATACGACAAAAAAGACCTAAGACAGTTGAGCAACTAGAATCCTACATTAGACAAGAATGGGTTAACATTCCTATCCCTAAACTTGAGCAACTTGTCTCCTCAGTCCCCAGACGTTTACAGACTGTTGTAAAGAGAAAAGGGGATGTCTCACAGTGGTAAACATGGCCTTGTCCCAACTTTTTTGAGATGTGGTGTTGTCATGAAATTTAAAATCACCTAATTTTTCTCTTTAAATGATACATTTTCTCAGTTTAAACATTTGATATGTCATCTATGTTCTATTCTGAATAAAATATGGAATTTTGAAACTTCCACATCATTGCATTCCGTTTTTATTTACAATTTGTACTTTGTCCCAACTTTTTTGGAATCGGGGTTGTATTTAAATTCTTTAGATGTCTTTAGTCTTATTACTTAAAATACCATGTCATATGAATTTTGACTTCTTACATATCATCTCATCCCATTCTCATTATCTCAAGCCGCTTTATCCTTCTACAGGGTCACAGGCAAGCTGGATCCTATCCCAGCTGACTACGGGCGAAAGGCGGGGTACACCCTGGACAAGTCGCCAGGTCATCACAGGGCTGACACATAGACACAGACAACCATTCACACTCACATTCACACCTACGCTCAATTTAGAGTCACCAGTTAACCTAACCTGCATGTCTTTGGACTGTGGGGGAAACCGGAGCACCCGGAGGAAACCCACGCGGACACGGGGAGAACATGCAAACTCCGCACAGAAAGGCCCTCGCCGGCCACGGGGCTCGAACCCGGACCTTCTTGCTGTGAGGCGACAGCGCTAACCACTACACCACCGTGCCACCCTTCTTACATATCACTTGTAAAAAATATAAATAAATGGATTGTAAAGTCAGTTTATTTGTATCTTTAAGCTTAAGTTTATAAATTCATATGCTTAACGACCAAGCCTGAGGTGACCGTGGTGAGGAAGAAACCCTGAGAGGAACCAGACTCAAAAGGGAACCCGTCCTCATCTGGGTGACAACAGATAGCGTGATTCTAAATAAATAAATTAAAGCTGCTAGCGGCCTTGACAGGCCCTCGCACGTGTGGTTCCGCAACCCAGGACATTCTGCCACCCAACAAAACAGTCACATGTCATATATTCATCAAATGTTCAAAGGTGATGTGCATATTGCAAATGCCATGACTGCTTGACGGATGAGAGATAGACAAAGACTGAGGCCCTGTCCACACGGCAACGGATTCAGGTGAATCTGATAAAATTGTTTATCGTTTCGGCCTGGCGTCCACATGGCACCGGCGTTTTGGGTGCCCCAAAACGATATTTTTTGAGAACGGGTTCCAGAGTGGAAAAATCTGGCAACAGCGCCATTGCGAAGTCGTCTGGATGAGTAGAATGGATTTGTTTACGATGACGTCACAACCACATGACTACGGTAGAACAAGCAGCACTCTCGCTGTTTTGTATGAACCACTGCATTGCATTCACTTTTGTATACAGCTTTTCTTTTAAATAAACAAGTAACTGAACCATTTCTTGAATTTCTTTTTTTTACTGGATAAGACTGCTTTTCAAAATGTTCACACACAATAAGAAAATTAAGTTATATAAAACTATGCACACTAATAAAACTAATTTGTACACACAGAAGGCACAATTTCCTCGCGTTGTCGCAGCCATCTTCTTCTTGTTGTTGTGTGCTTGTTCCTGTGAGTGCTTCATGCCGGGTAGAAGAAGGGGTTTACGCGCATGCGTCCTACTACTTCTATTGTTCTGGTGTCTCCGATGGGACCGTCTTACAGCGCATGTAGAGGTGTGGCATGTGTATTGCATCGTTTTCAGCAAGCGTTGCGTTGCCATATGTACCTGATATTTTACTGATCCGTTGCCCATGTGGACGCGATATTTTTTTAATAAAATCTCGTTGCCGTTGTCGTGTGGATGTAGCCTAAGTGTGTGTGTTTCCGTGGTGTGAAAATGTACATTTATATATGTACAAAACTATACGTGTCTCCTCCTTATCTCTATCTCACGCTGTAATCTTAAGTCATCTTAGCTTTCCTGTGTCTGCAGTGTGTGTGAACTCTGCATGTACACACACACACACACACAATAATAGTGACCTGCCATCATTGTGCATTTTGCTGCAGACATATGGCAGGGGGTGGCACGGTGGTGTAGTGGTTAGCGCTGTCGCCTCACAGCAAGAAGGTCCTGGGTTCGAGCCCCGTGGCCGGCGAGGGCCTTTCTGTGTGGAGTTTGCATGTTCTCCCCGTGTCCGCGTGGGTTTCCTCCGGGTGCTCCGGTTTCCCCCACAGTCCAAAGACATGCAGGTTAGGTTAACTGGTGACTCTAAATTGAGCGTAGGTGTGAATGGTTGTCTGTGTCTATGTGTCAGCCCTGTGATGACCTGACGACTTGTCCAGGGTGAACCCCGCCTTTCGCCCGTAGTCAGCTGGGATAGGATCCAGCTCGCCTGCGACCCTGTAGAACAGGATAAAGCGGCTACAGATAATGAGATGAGATGAAACATATGGCAGGTCACTATTATTGTGTGTGTTTGTCTGTTTGTCAGGGGGAGAGAGAGAAAGTGTGTGTGTGTGAAAGAGAGAGTGTGCTCATAGATGTTGCGTGTGCATGTGAGTGCATACTTGAGAGAGTGGGCCCTAATAATTAAGATATTCTTTTATGTAATGTACTCAGTTGTTGTGATATGTGATTGTAATGCAGTTTAATGAGGTGTACTGTTTTGTTTTCACCACAGCAGGTTACAAGTCACATAGTAGAGCAGGTTAAGCAAACCATCGTGCACTTTGTGATATAAGCATGAAATTTGGCATGATTGTTGCTTATAGGTCACTTTTTCAGAAAAAAGTGCTAGCCACGAAAAAAATTCAATATGGCGGCCATTTTTCAAGATGGCCACCAGACGCATCCTCGTTTCATGTTTTTGCTAAGAAAACACAGAGCAAATTGTTATATAAACATGAAATTTGGCAATAATGTTCTATGTAGGTCATGTTATCAGTTAAAAGTGCCAGCCCTCCAGAAAATTCAATATGGCGGCCATTTTTCAAGATGGCCGCCAGACGCGTACCCATTTTGTGGCTTTGTTAAAAAGCCACAGTGCATATTGTCATATGAACCTGAAATTTGGCAGTAATGTTCTGTGTAGGTCACGTTTTCAGTTGAAAGTGCTAACAGACCAAAACATTCAATATAGCAGCCATTTTTCAAGATGGCTGCCAGACGCACATCCCCGTTGTGTGGTTGTGCTCATGTGTGCCCCTAAAATGGACTGCTATTGCCGGGATGGCAATGAGCTCTCATTGCTTACAAAATATCCCAAATGGCTTGCGAACCACACAGCCTCTGGCAGTCAAGTGTCCACCCTAGCCTTCCAGAGCCGGCAGGGGTGATTTTGCAGATAGAGGTGGTGCGAAAAGAGGGTATCTGGCACCTCAAAACCAGTTGCTCTTGGCAGAAGAAACTGAGTAATGGCACTAACTGGAAGGGGATGAGGACGAGTAATGGCACTTACTGGAACAGGACTATGAGGACGCCGAGTAATGGCACATCTTCTGGCAGTTCATAGGGCGTAAGAAGAGAGTGTATGTCGCTCACTACCAGGGCACACTGGTGACAGACACTGCTGTGAAACTCAGCATGGGGTTCAATGTCAGTTAAACATTGAGTTAGTATCCCAAATGCAAGTGCTCGAAGGCTGGAATAGGGTGCACTCCACTGTGCAGTTGCCCTTGTGAGATTTTTAAGCAAGGAACAGTGACTGAACTTTGGGCCTAGCCATGCTGGCGATGGCAAAGTAATCCAAATTCAAATGGTCTACCAAACTTCACTTTGGACAGTGGTACATATCCATTCATAAATCAGAGCTGGCAAACCATTTTTATGGTAGGGGGCATTGTCTACCTAAAACTGTGTAATTGGGTGCTGGGGGAGGGGGGGTAGCAGTTCAGGGATAAAAGATAGATCTCAGCAATGGATATTTTTGCCGATGTCATAGATTTGACCAAGTTATTTTTCACTGTTGAGCATTAGCACTATTTTCATTCACTTGTTTTTCTCTGAAAGGCCTATGAGCATGCTGGAAAATCATGTGACCAATTCATTTGGGACTATTTGATGGAAGGATCAATCAGCAAGAAACAACTCTTGGAGCTTAGGAAAGATATGGGAATTTTCCCAAAAAAGCATTGGAATGTAAGGGTTTCACAAGATTATCCACTGTGAAAAATAGGCTTTTCATCATGCCAGATTGGCTAATTGTGCAATCATTCTGTTTTTCTGCATGTAATTCAGTATTATAATGGCAATAAATCAAAAATGTTTCATTGAATTCATCTTTTGTACTTTGACACCAGAGCAAGACCACTAACGGGGGATTTTTTGGCGACCATCTTGAAAAAATGGCCGCCATATTGAATTTTTTTGGGGGGCTAGCACTTTTAGCTGATAACATGACCTACACAGAACATTATTGCCAAATTTCATGTTCATATCATAATTTGCACTGTGTTTTTTTTTAGCAAAACCACAAAACAGGGACACGTCTGGCGGCCATCTTGAAAAAATGGCCGCCATATTGAATTTTTTTCGTGGCTAGCACTTTTTTTTCTGAAAAAGTGACCTATCAGCAACAATCGTGCCAAGTTTCATGCTTATATCACAAAGTGCACGATTTGGAGCAAAATCTGCCGTAACCTGCTCCACTAACAAGCCTGAAACTCATGTTGTGACACCACATTTTGTTTAGGCCACGCCCAGGCGTGTTATGTTTGTAAAGAGATGAAAAGAGTTCGGAGTTCTCCCCACTGCGACTAGAGAAAGTGTAAGATCGTGATTATTAATAAAGATGCCATAACGGCTAAAGAGCATCAGAATCATATTACAAGATATCAAAAATCCCTTCGCAATTTAATATCAGCGACATCTTGGCATCACGTATAACGAATTTCACATGAATCTCATGAACCGTCTAGGAGGAGCATGTTAAAATTCATCATGTGTCAAAACACACATATTCAAAACCCTATTCTTTCCTTGGCCAGTTGGTGGCGCTATACCAGACAGGCATATTGGGCGTCTAGATGTCCTAATAATCACATTCTCTAATAACCTGGAAGGTTTCAGCCAAATCATTAAATGTATTGTGACTTCATGACACATTTCCTGTTTATGTGGCGAGTATTAAAATTCATCATATTGCCATTTCAACATATTGCAACATATCAAAAATCCCTTCGCAATTCAACATCAGCAATATCTTGGCATCATGTTTGCCAAGTTTGACATGAATCTGATGAACTGTCTAGGAGGAGCACGTTAAAAATGACCATGTGTCCAAACACATATAAGCCCAATTACCTTACGCCCTGTTGGGCGTGACATCATCACTCCAAAGTTCTAACCATTCATTTCAATGGGAAATGGAAAAAGGGGCGCTATGAAGTCCCTGGGCCACGCCCGGGGCCAAACGTCTGTGGCTGAGTAGCGGTTACAATGACTGATGTGTGTATCAAATTTCATGAGTTTTCGTGCATGGGAAACGCCTCAAAAAAAGCCAAGTGCGACAGAAAAATAATAATAATAATCCTTCGAAAAACAATAGGGTCTTCGCACCGAATGGTGCTCGGGCCCTAATAACTCACTTCTATAACTGTGTCCTATAGAGTCGTAATGTACAACTGTGTTTACAGGAAATTCATTATAGTTTAACAGGAAGTCTGTTTTGTTGATTATCAACTGTTCATTGATGGAGACTTGAGTGCAAAACTGTTATCATGGTGATTGTCATCCTAAACCGTCAGATCAAAATTGTAAGTGTCCAGAGCCGTCTTCGAAGTGCGACTTTTGACCGTCCATACGGGGGCCGTCCTCCACAGGAGCGATGTGATGAGACTCCAGCCAGAAGTAGGGCATCAGGATGGATCAGGCAGGTCATGTGTAAGAATATCATGAGTCCAAATGAATAAAATAGTATACATTAATATACCTGAAAAGAGTTCTAATGTGCTTATTAACAAAAATAGTTAACATTAAGATCTAATTCATGACCAGAATTATAGAAAATATCAGTTTAACTTTGTTACATTGACGATGAAGCTGATTTTAAAGATAATTTTTTCTTTTAATCTCCAGAATTCAGTGGGCAGTGTGTCCCAGTCAAATTCTGAATTGGAACGGATATTTTTTCCCCCCAGTTAAAAAATAGAGTTTTTTAGTGTATAAATAAACAAAAACATTTCCTCGAGCCAGCCAGGAGTCGAACCTAGAATCTTCTGATCCGTAGTCAGACGCGTTATCCATTGCGCCACTGGCCCGGATGATATAACAACGCGGCGGAGCTGCCTAAAAGCAGTATATGGTAGCGCAACCTCATTTCCTTAAAAGCTGAAAACTGAACACAATGAAATTTTTTATCGCTTGTGTTTTATGAAGTCAGTTTCCGCATCAGCGTGAGGATGAAATTTGCTCCTTATTCGAATTTTCCTTTCCACTTTAAATGCTGCACAGCCGGCTGTAATGACGCTGCTGTGCCTATAGGAGGAGACATTTCCCGAGGTTCACATTCACAACTTCATTTGGCTTTTGATGAGCAATAACCCAATTCAGGTTATTATTATTATTATTATTATTATTTAAATGTTTAAATATGAGCTTATTGAGTGGTATATCAGATATATTCACCAAATTTAGAGAAAACTTTTTTTTTCAAAGTCAAACTTTATTGACATTCAGTGCACGGCTGAAAGAACTTACGTTTCCCCACACTCCAGTGTGCTGGTATATACAATAGACAAGTTACAGTAAATGCACACAAGACAACAATAAGTAAACATCTCATCTCAAGCTACTTTATCCTGTTCTACAGGGTCGCAGGATCCTATCCCAGCTGACTACGGGTGAAAGGCGGGGTTCACCCTGGACAAGTCGCCAGGTCATCACAGGGCTGACACATAGACACAGACAACCATTCACACTCACATTCACACCTACGCTCAATTTAGAGTCACCAGTTAACCTAACCTGCATGTCTTTGGACTGTGGGGGAAACCGGAGCACCCGGAGGAAACCCACGCGGACACGGGGAGAACATGCAAACTCCACACAGAAAGGCCCTCGCCGGCCACGGGGCTCGAACCCGGACCTTCTTGCTGTGAGGCGACAGCGCTAACCACACCGTGCTACCCATAAATAAACATACTACTTGCATATTGCGCTATAAAGTAAATATATAAATAAATGGAAAAAAAATTTTCTCGAGCCAGCCAGGAGTCGAACCTAGAATCTTCTGATCCGTAGTCAGACGCGTTATCCATTGCGCCACTGGCCCGGATGAACAGGTCACCCAGACTGGAGCTTATAAAGAACAACATTTCCTCACAGACGCGATTCAGACATGTCCGTGGTGTGGAATACAACTTCCTGGGAAACACATGGCCTTTAGGACTCAAGACATTTTGATGAAAAGTGAACCGAGGTCTAATTAAGTTTCAACAGAATCTCCACTCAACGTTACCTGACGCATGCTCAAAAGGTCGCTAGAGGGCGCTGGGTGACGTCATAGTTAGATTATAACAGTGAACAGTCATTGGTCTTTTTTGAAAAATGGTGACCAGTGATTGGTTGTTGGGAGCAGTGGTGATCAGTCATTGCACTTTGAAAGCAATGGTAATCAGCGATTGGTCTTTGTGAACAGTGGTGGTCAGCAGAGGTGGGACAAAGTCACTAATGTGCAAGTCACAAGTAAGTCTCAAGTCCTACCACTCAAGTCCGAGTCAAGTCACGGCACTTTTGACCAAGTCAAGTCCAAGTCCTACCCAAGCCGAGTCGAGTCGAGTCCAAGTCTCATTTTTTTTCCAAGTCCCTAACAAGTCACCATTTATTCTACAGGCAATCAACACATTTTTTATCACAAATGTATTACCTCTCCACACTGCAGTGTATGTCCTCCTTTTCCAGTCACCTTGGATAAAAATGTCTGCTAAATGTAATGTAATGATTGATAGAGTCAGCACAAGTAACTACAGTACACCCATTCTTTTCCATTTTAAAATGTTTTAGAGCTTGTGCCCCAAGACAATCAAAGAATCTCAGAGGAGACAATGATTAGTTAGTTAACATTAGTAAAGCATCCTAAATTTTCAGTGAGTTTAGTTTGAGTGAGTCAGTGTACATCTGAGGCTAAGGGTGTGAGAATGAGTGAAAGTATGACCATTTCCTTAAATTTTTTATTGGAAAATTAGTGAGAAATTAAAACAAAATTCTAAACAAAACTAGTACTGGTACTGTGTAACAAAAATCATTTTCTTTTCATTTCATTCATGTCATTTTTCACATAAAAATGCTTTTCATGTGCATTTTAAGACATGAAACTCAAAGTCCAAGCTAACAGATGATCTGTGTACTTTTAGAATCAAAGAATGGTTTTCCTTCTGAAGTTAGGCACTGTCCCAACATACAACATGACATGCCTTTAACACAATACAACGTGACTCGAGTACGTTTGTGTGTGTGAGAGAGACCAACTAACTGACAAAAAATTCCGGAAATATCTGTTCTCCACTACTGAGAGAGGGATGTTGCATCCAATGACCAAATCTGTTAGTATTGAATTTGTGATGGATTTTTGTTGTGGGTGGGTAGCATTGTACTGTGTATCTTTTGCAGTAGGGCGGCACGGTGGTGTAGTGGTTAGCGCTGTCGCCTCACAGCAAGAAGGTCCGGGTTCGAGCCCCGTGGCCTGCGAGGGCCTTTCTGTGCGGAGTTTGCATGTTCTCCCCGTGTCCGCATGGGTTTCCTCCGGGTGCTCCGGTTTCCCCCACAGTCCAAAGACATGCAGGTTAGGTTAACTGGTGACTCTAAATTGAGCGTAGGTGTGAATGTGAGTGTGAGTGGTTGTCTGTGTCTATGTGTCAGCGCTGTGATGACCTGGCGACTTGTCCAGGGTGTACCCCGCCTTTCGCCCGTAGTCAGCTGGGATAGGCTCCAGCTTGCCTGCGACCCTGTAGAAGGATAAAGCGGCTACAGATAATGAGATGAGATGAGATCTTTTGCAGTAAGGAATCCAGAAATGGACGGCTGCTCTGTCTCACTTGGGATGATCTTGTTCTTCAGATATTCTGCAAATCTAAACAAGAAAAAAAAAATGTAAAATTAGTAGGCCTACTTGTTTTCTGTTTTTAATCATGTAGACATTGACATGTTTTTATCATTTTCAATATCAAAGTCTGAGTTCATTTAATCTGAACATATTTGTTTATACACAGTATAATGTTTAATACAAGCCAGCCAGGATGTTCCCTTAAGCAGTTTAGCTAGACCACAATGCATTCACTAAACACTCGCTAAAATACCGGTAGCCTCAGTAAACACAGAACGTTGTGACGATGTAGCCAGAATCAGAGTCCTCTAGGGCTCTGGCCAGAATGTGAGAATGAAGCCCTGGCAACATTCTAGAGAGCCGTATAATAAAGTAGAATAAACAGTTGTTGTGAATTTTAGAATGTTCAGCGGAATCCTCCAGATCCAAGTTGCGTGCTTTTGGCGAATTTGGTTTCTCGCCAGAGACTAATAAATGCACTGGTAAAGCCACGCTATGTAGAGGCATTGTGTGCCCTGTCGTTTGGGTAAGACTGTGGGATAATGCTTCGCGTCGGAGTAGACTACACTCCAATCTGTCGGGATGTACTGCGCTATAAAACGTCAGCTGAGCTTACATTTTACATAGCCCAAATGGCCCATTATTCACATTGCCTACATGACACCAGAGAGAGGAAGAGAATAGAATTGAATGTCTCTGATGACACGTAATCCCAGCACTAATAACACACATCGCACAGCGTCCACGACTTGGTGCAGTACGTAGCAAACAGTTAAACGCCTGGTTTAACTTGCATTGCTAGTCATCTCGTCTCAGTGGTTTAAATGCCTTTCATGACAAGCACTGACTTTCCCATTGCAAAGAGCGAACTTCTGTTTTACATACTTAGTTTGCAGCCTGGGTAACTGTTTATTTGATTCACGTTTTATCCTTTGCTGTCCGGTTCTTATCATAAGTCTGTGTCGTTCTGACCAGAGCCTTTATAACAATCTTGTAAACGTTCTCTGCTCTGACCAAATCACCACCTTCTGGCTATGCCTTCCCAGTGTGTGTTAACTGGTAGCCTAGCCCACATAATCTAACACTAGACTGAACACAAAAGCAATCCAATAAAAAAATCTACTTCACTATTTTATATTCAGCAAAGCAAAACAAATCCTTGACAGCGTTAATATATTAACACATTCCACTTCTAGCCACCAACTAGCCTGTACAGATTCTTGCTAGCTGTAGCCTAGCTTTGTTACTTACTTTTCCTTATGCAGCCTCAGGTGACGAACGAAGTTTGATGTGGTTGACTGGCTGTCCGAAATTGTGGCTCCACATGTTCTGCACGTAGCAATGCGTTTGCCATCTGTATTGGAGTATTCTTTAAATCCAAAGGAAATTACGCGGGGAATCATGTTTTTATCCGTCCGTTCATCATTCAGCGTCCTCGTTGCCCATCACCGTTTGGTTTTTCATTTGAACCAGTTGAAGTGCTTGAGTGACACCTAGTGCTAGTGGATTGAGCTGCCGTAGCCTAGAACAAGGAGCTACACCGCATTCAAATAATAACGAGTGTACTTGGATTCAAAATCGAGGGGGGGGAAAAAAGAATATTTATACCTGATATGCCAAGTCATTGCAAGCTAAAACTGTCAAGTCCAAGTCAAGTCTCGAGTCAACAGCGTGCAAGTCCGAGTCGAGTTGCAAGTCATTCCTCATCTAGGGATTTCAAGTCTCAAGTCATCAAAATGGTGACTCGAGTCCAAGTCACATGACTCGAGTCCACATGTCTGGTGGTCAGTGATTGGTCTTTGTGAACAGTGGTGGTCAGCGATTGGCCTTTGTGAACAGTGGTGGTCAGCGATTGGTCTTTGTGAACAGTGGTGGTCAGCGATTGGTCTTTGGGAACAGTGGTGGTCAGCGATTGGGCTTTGTGAACAGTGGTGGTCAGCGATTGGTCTTTGTGAACAGTGGTGGCCAGCGATTGGTCTTTGTGAACAGTGGTGGTCAGCGATTGGTCTTTGTGAACAGTGGTGGTCAGCGATTGGTCTTTGGGAACAGTGGTGGTCAGCGATTGGCCTTTGTGAACAGTGGTGGTCAGCGATTGGTCTTTGTGAACAGTGGTGGTCAGCGATTGGCCTTTGGAAACAGTGGTGATCAGCGATTGGCCTTTGTGAACAGTGGTGGTCAGCGATTGGCCTTTGTGAACAGTGGTGGCCAGCGATTGGTCTTTGTGAACAGTGGTGGTCAGCGATTGGTCTTTGTGAACAGTGGTGGTCAGCGATTGGCCTTTGGAAACAGTGGTGATCAGCGATTGGCCTTTGTGAACAGTGGTGGTCAGCGATTGGCCTTTGGGAACAGTGGTGGTCAGCGATTGGCCTTTGGGAACAGTGGTGGTCAGCGATTGGTCTTTGGGAACAGTGGTGGTCAGCGATTGGTCTTTGGGAACAGTGGTGGTCAGCGATTGGTCTTTGTGAACAGTGGTGGTCAGCGATTGGTCTTTGGGAACAGTGGTGGTCAGCGATTGGTCTTTGTGAACAGTGGTGGTCAGCGATTGGTCTTTGTGAACAGTGGTGGTCAGCGATTGGCCTTTGGGAACAGTGGTGGTCAGCGATTGGTCTTTGGGAACAGTGGTGGTCAGCGATTGGTCTTTGGGAACAGTGGTGGTCAGCGATTGGCCTTTGGGAACAGTGGTGGTCAGCGATTGGTCTTTGTGAACAGTGGTGGTCAGCGATTGGTCTTTGGGAACAGTGGTGGTCAGCGATTGGTCTTTGGGAACAGTGGTGGTCAGCGATTGGTCTTTGGGAACAGTGGTTAGATTAGATTAGATTAGATTAGATTAGATTAGATTAGATTAGATAACTTTATTGATCCCTTTGGGAGGGTTCCCTCAGGGAAATTAAGATTCCAGCAGCATCATTACAGATAAACAGAGAAATGAAATAGAAATAGAGAAAAACTTCTAGATAAATTAAAATAAATTAAGTATTTACATATACAAATATAAAAGAATAAGATATGGGGAAGAGAGGGAGGGGGGAAAGGGGGGGAGAAGTGGGGTTAGGGTAAGTGTGTGTGTGTGTGTGGGAAGCAGGAAAGACATTGCACTTTATATTGCACATTACATTGTACATTGTCCGGTATTGCTTATTGTTAGGCTAGGCTACTGCTCCTTCCCGTCCTCTGTCCTCCTGTTACCCCTCCTCCCCCCCCAGAGAGGAGTTGTACAGTCTGATGGCGTGAGGGACAAAGGAGTTTTTGAGTCTGTTCGTCCTGCACTTGGGAAGGAGCATTCTGTCACTGAACAGGCTCCTCTGGTTGCTGATGACGGTGTGCAGAGGGTGACTGGCATTGTCCATGATGTTCAATAGTTTGTCCATAGTCCTCTTCTCTGCCACCGTCACCAGAGAGTCCAGCTTCATGCCGACCACAGAGCCGGCCCGCCTGATCAGTTTGTCCAGCCTGAATGTGTCCTTCTTGGATGTGCTGCCCCCCCAGCACACCAAGCTGTAAAACAGGACACTGGCAACCACAGACTGATAGAACATCCACAGGAGTTTCCTGCAGATGTTAAAGGACCGCAGCCTCCTAAGGAAGTATAGCCTGCTCTGTCCCTTCCTGTATAAGTGATTGGTATTGCAAGTCCAGTCCAGCTTACTGTCCAGCCACAGCCCAAGGTACTTGTAGGAATCCACAGCCTCCACCTCGACTCCCTCGATCAGAATTGGTCGTGACCTTGGTCTGGACCTCCCAAAGTCAATGACCAGCTCCTTGGTCTTCGAGGTGTTGAGCTGCAGATGGTTCCTGTTGCACCACACAGCAAAGTCCCTCACCAGGCTCCTATACTCCTCCTCTCTGTCATCACTGATACACCCAACGATGGCTGTATCATCGGCAAACTTCTGAATGTGACACAGCTCTGAGTTGTAGCAGAAGTCTGCGATGTACAGGGTGAAGAGAAGAGGGGCCAGCACCGTGCTCTGGGGTGCTCCAGTGCTGCTAATCACAGTGTCAGACGTGATGTCCTTCAGCCTGATGTACTGCGGCCTGTCAGTGAGGTAGCTGGAGATCCAGGTGACCAGGCAGGGGTCCACTCACATCCTGTTCAGTTTGTTCTGAAGCAATAGGGGCTGGATGGTGTTGAAGGCACTTGAGAAGTCCAAGAAGAGGATCCTCACTGTGCCATTTCCCTTATCCAGATGCGAGTGGGCTCGGTGGAGCAGGTAGAGGATGGTGTCTTCCACACCAACACCTGCCCGGTATGCAAACTGCAGACACTCCTGGGCATGTTGTACCTGGGGTCTGAGGAGGCTGAGGAAGAGCCGCTCCAACGTCTTCATCAGACGTGAAGTGAGCGCCACCGGTGGGAAGTCGTTCAGCTCGCTGGGCCAATTCTTTTTGGGAACTGGAACGATACATGATGTCTTCCAGAGGGTTGGCACTCTCCCCAGCTGCAGGCTGAAGTTGAAGATGTGTTGGAGTGGTTCACCCAGTTCAGCAGCGCAGGTCTTCAGTAGTCATGGACACACCTTGTCCGGGCCTGCTGCTTTCCTGGGGTGAAGCTTCCTCAGTTGACCTCTGACCTGGTCTGCAGTAACGCATAGAGGAGTCTGTGTTGAGGTGGGGGAGGAGGGGGCTGCTGTGATGACTGGGGGGAGGTGTGTTGAGGGAAGAAGGAGAGATGGCTGCAGTGAGGGAGCAGGTGGGGGGAACGTGGGCTGCGATTGGTCTTTGGGAACAATGGTGGTCAGCGATTGGTCTTTGGAAACAGTGGTGATCAGCGATTAGTCTTTGTGAACAGTGGTGGTCAGCGATTGGTCTTTGTGAACAGTGGTGGTCAGCGATTGGTCTTTGTGAACAGTGGTGGTCAGCGATTGGTCTTTGTGAACAGTGGTGATCAGTGATTGGTCATTGCCTCTACACACTCGTGATGGGGAGAACCTGCTTTCTCCACCTGTATAACCAGCAGCTGTGATGTGAGCTGGAAAATTCTTTGAACTGTCAGTAATGTCTTCTCCAAAAGCCACCAGATTTGATGCAAGGCTCCTTTTTGAAATAAAGTCACTAAAGGTTTCTAAAAAGTCACCAAATCTAGTGACAAAGTCTCCAAGTTGGCAACATTGTTCACCACTGTGACCCAGAGACCACCTGTGTTGAGGGAATTTTTGTGAGTGACATAAAGTCATGTTTTGATCTGCTACCAAGAATCACAGGTCATACAGCTACCAAGAACTAGCCAGTCAGATCATGTCTCTTGCAAATGAGTATAATTTACTACTATGACTACTGTGACTGCTCCTGTTACTCCTCCTCTTCAGCTACAACTAATCATAATCGTATGTCCGTCAGTCAATCAACCAGCCAAACAATCAATTAGTTAATTGACCAAAATTAAGGTATATATATATATATATATATATATATATATATATATATATATATATATATATATATATATAATTTTATAAATAAATTTTTAATAATATGTTAAGAGAAATTTCTCTTGGCAAGCACAATTTGGCCTACACATCACTCTTCCAGACTTTTTCAGATACGCACTAAAATACAAAAAGTATAAGAAAAGAAAATAGCAAATATACAGTATAGCATAAATGATATCAAGATGTATCAGGAATGGTGTAAATAGAGGATATTACATGCTGGCACATAGATATGAAATTTATCTTTATGTGGTGAATTTCATGAGTGAGCAAAGTGAATGAGTGAAAATGTTTTTCAACATGAGAAGATAAACTCCATGTGCCATCTTGTAATGTTCTTTATATTATATGGACACATTCATAAAAAAATACACAAATTAATCAAAAGAATTGTAATTTTGAACCGGTTCGCCATTTTGACAACACTGTGGGAAAACACTGGGAGTGACATCATCAGAGTGAAATATCAGGAAATATTACACATACAGGACACTCTTTTGGGGCGGCACGGTGGTGTAGTGGTTAGCGCTGTTGCCTCACAGCAAGATGGTTCTGCGTTCGAGCTCTGTGGCTGGCGAGGGCCTTTCTGAGCAAAGTTTGCATGTTGTCCATGTGGGTTTCCTCCGGGTGCTCTGGTTTCCCCCAAAGGCATGCAGGTTAGGTTAACTGGTGACTCTAAATTGACCGTAGCTGTGAATGGTTGTCTATGTGTCAGCCCTGTGATGACCTGGCGACTTGTCCAGGGTGTACCCAGCCTTTTGCCTGTAGTCAGCTGGGATAGGATCCAGCTTGCCTGTGACCCTGTACAACAGCATAAGTGGCTACAGATGATGGATGGATGTATCATGGTCTATCAGATATAGTCCATTCAGCGACTCGTCTTCGACTCTTTCAGTACCATGCCAGCTGAATGGACTATATCTGATAGACCACGAAAAAAAGCCAGATGATGTTATTTAAATATATCACCCAGATGTCTGAAAAATGCAAGTTTTTCAAGACGAGAATATAAACTTCATATCTTTAAGCCAACGTGTGATTTTCTTTTTATTATATCAACACATTCACAAACAAAAAGTCCCCAAATTTATCAAAACAATTAATTGATTTCCTCATGAGTGACACATATAGAGATTTATGTCCCGGTTTTGGTTCTCCATGTCCCGGATGGAGCTCGGATGAAAAATTCGAGTGGCCAAGTCAAGTCAAGTTTGTTTTTATAATGCTTTTAACAATAGACATTGTCGCAGGCGGCACGGTGGTGTAGTGGTTAGCGCTGTCGCCTCACAGCAAGAAGGTCCTGGGTTCGAGCCCTGGGGCCGGCGAGGGCCTTTCTGTGTGGAGTTTGCATGTTCTCCCCGTGTCCGCGTGGGTTTCCTCCGGGTGCTCCGGTTTCCCCCACAGTCCAAAGACATGCAGGTTAGGTTAACTGGTGACTCTAAATTGACCGTAGGTGTGAGTGTGAATGGTTGTCTGTGTCTATGTGTCAGCCCTGTGATGACCTGGCGACTTGTCCAGGGTGTACCCCGCCTTTCGCCCGTAGTCAGCTGGGATAGGCTCCAGCTTGCCTGCGACCCTGTAGAAGGATAAAGTGGCTAGAGATAATGAGATGAGATGAGACATTGTCGCAAAGCAGCTTTACAGAATTGGAATGACTTTAAACATGAGGTAATTTTATCCCTAATCTATCCCCAATGAGCAAGCCTGTGGCGACGGTGCCAAGGAAAAACTCCCTCAGACGCAGTGGCGGCTGGTAGTCTTTCAAACAGGGGAGGCTGGTCGGTTACGATATTTCCAGATTTTGAAAGAAAAAACACATCAATTTTGCCCATACTCTTGCCTCTGATCTGGCTGATTGTTGGCAGCATCACAAACTGTGAAATAACAGGTTCTTTTGGCCCATTAGCCTACTGTCCAATATACATGATGGTGGTGTTGGGGGGGAGGGGTATATTTTAACATTTTATATTTTAAAATTGTGGCATGTTGTTTAAAAATTGATCATTATTGAAAGCAGCTCTTTGTCAGGAACCTCAGCAGTAACAGCAGAGTGTTCTGGAATAGGCACAAGCACTGACCTTGGGGAGCCAAACATAGAGCTGGGGGCCACACATTTCATTCAATGACACTTTCCCTATATTTTACTTATTTTGACTGAGAAATGTTTTATTGACAATTTTGATAACCCTTCACTTTTAATCCAGGTCTGTAGTGTGAAATGTTCTCGGCTGTGTTTTTGCTTAAAAATGTTTTCCAAATTGTAGCTGTGTTTAATTCATATCCAGAAAAATATATATTCCAATATAATATACTCAGCATAAACATTTTAAATAGATTCTATATTTTTGGTCCATCCATGACATATTACTAAAGTAGCCTATTTACTGTTGTTGATGTGGGTCACTTGCTGTTAGCCAATTCACTTTCTCGTACCAGGAGAGCTGAAAGGAACGAGTATTATTCCCTACCTTTTTCACCAAGTCAATTTGAGGCGTTGGTCTACCCTGCTCTTTAATTTTAATTTTTTCCTCGAAAGGAAGACTGGCAAATGGCTTCGCCAAAATTAAATCAGCAATGTTTGGCATCCGTGCGCAGCTTTCTTGCTAGCTGACTAGCCCCCTCAAGTTCAAGTTCAGTCACTCAAATAAACGAAATTTCTGGAACTAAGATAGCAAACTTGACAACACTATATTTACACTTTATTTACAATGAAAATATATACAAACTAAAAAAGCTGGTAGAAACTGTATGTAATGAATTAAATCGAAATGTAAGCTGATCTCTTACAATACACCACAGCACTTGCGAATCCGCATGGGACTGAACTGAGATTCACCGCTGCCTGTCTATAGTTGAAACGAGCTGTCAATCAAAGAAAATATCCGGCCGCTTTCACCAATCACCAGTCTCCTCGCGGAAACTGCCATGTCCCTCCCACTGTGAGGCTGGGAGTCCGTGGGCGGGCGTTTTCGCAGTATTTGTCCAATAATCGTCTTGCATTTTGAGATTGAAAGCGCAGAGCTCCCAATGCCATTGAAGTGCACTGAGGCTGGGCTGCATCGCGCTGTCACGAGGGGGAAAAACTCACGCGCACATTAGGCGAACTGGGGAAAGTTATAAC
Source organism: Neoarius graeffei (assembly GCF_027579695.1). Taxonomy (NCBI): domain Eukaryota; kingdom Metazoa; phylum Chordata; class Actinopteri; order Siluriformes; family Ariidae; genus Neoarius; species Neoarius graeffei. The sequence continues at coordinate 3,611,033 of NC_083571.1, forward strand.
GGAATGATTTCGCACTGTAGTGGGTTGAGCACATATATTTCTATGATTCTGGATCTGAAATAGCAATGTTATAAGGTCGGCTATAACATAAGCCTAGCGCAATTCATCCTACACGATGTTCGTCATTTTTAGAGGAGGCTGAGCCTCCCTCGTTGTCTTAGAGCAATCGCCCGTGCTCAGACGGCATGAGGAAGAAACCTCGAGAGGAACCAGACTCAAAAGGGAACCCATCCTTATTTGGGTGATAATAGACAATGTGATTATAACATTTTTAACAGTTTTAACATGAAGTCAGTTTCACTGATGTTATAAACTCTTCATTGATGGAAACTTGAGTGCAAAACTGTTCATGACAACTGCAGTCCTAAAGTTAGCAAGTCAACTGTAGTCCTCAGCCATAAAAATATTACTGTACTGTAAGAGTCCAGAGCGTCTTCCAAGTGCGACTTTCAACTGTCCACGTGGGGCCGTCCTCACCATACCATAGCATTTTTATTTATAAGCGCTTTCATACAACCACAGTTGAAAACAAAGTGCTGTACATGAGAAGTACAATTTAAAACATACAACCCCAATTCCAAAAAAGTTGGGACAAAGTACAAATTGTAAATAAAAACGGAATGCAATGATGTGGAAGTTTCAAAATTTTATTCAGAATAGAACATAGATGACATATCAAATGTTTAAACTGAGAAAATGTATCATTTAAAGAGAAAAATTAGGTGATTTTAAATTTCATGACAACAACACATCTCAAAAAAGTTGGGACAAGGCCATGTTTCCCACTGTGAGACATCCCCTTTTCTCTTTACAACAGTCTGTCAACGTCTGGGGACTGAGGAGACAAGTTGCTCAAGTTTAGGGATAGGAATGTTAACCCATTCTTGTCTAATGTAGGATTCTAGTTGCTCAACTGTCTTAGGTCTTTTTTGTCGTATCTTCCGTTTTATGATGCGCCAAATGTTTTCTATGGGTGAAAGATCTGGACTGCAGGCTGGCCAGTTCAGTACCCGGACCCTTCTTCTACGCAGCCATGATGCTGTAATTGATGCAGTATGTGGTTTGGCATTGTCATGTTGGAAAATGCAAGGTCTTCCCTGAAAGAGACGTCGTCTGGATGGGAGCATATGTTGCTCTAGAACCTGGATATACCTTTCAGCATTGATGGTGTCTTTCCAGATGTGTAAGCTGCCCATGCCACACGCACTAATGCAACCCCATACCATCAGAGATGCAGGCTTCTGAACTGAGATGTGTTGCTGTCATGAAATTTCAAATGAGCCAATATTTGGCATGAAATTTCAAAATGTCTCACTTTTGACATTTGATATGTTGTCTATGTTCTATTGTGAATACAATATCAGTTTTTGAGATTTGTAAATTATTGCATTCCATTTTTATTTACAATTTATACTTTGTCCCAACTTTTTTGGAATCAGGGTTGTAAAACATAAAAACAGGTAAGACAATAAAATACAGCTAAAACAAGACCACAAAAAATAAAATAAATAAATAATAACAAACAAAACAAATAAGATCAAATCAATATCTCAGGTTGGGTTGAAAGCCAGTGAGTAAAAGTAGGTTTTAAGATATGTTTTCAAAGTGGACACAGAAGAAGCCTGTCTGATATATAGAGGCAGACTGTTCCACATCTTAAGGGCAGAAACTGAAAACGCTCTGTCCCCTCTAAGCTTCCGCTTTGATTTTGGTACCACCAGGAGCAACTGATCAGCTGACCTGAGCGACCGAGCAGGAACGTACGCTTGAAGCAGCTCTGAAAGGTAAGGCGGAGCAAGACCATGTAAGGATTTAAAAACAAATAAAAGAAGTTTAAAATGAACTCTAAAAAACACAGGGAGCCAGTGAAGCGAAGCCAGGATGGGTGTTATGCTATCTCTCATACGTGAACCAGTTAAAAGACACGCAGCTGCATTCTGAACCAGCTGAAGACGTGAGAGGGATGACTGGCTAACTCCAAGATAGAGTGAATTACAGTAATCCAGCCGAGATGTAATAAAGGCATGGATTACGGTCTCAAAGTGCTCTCTGGAAAGAATAGGCTTTACTTTCGCCAGCTGCCTAAGATGAAAAAAGCTGGACCTCACGACATTAGCAATTTGATGGTCCAGCTTAAAGTCACTGTCAAGCTTACAGCCCAGATTAGTGACTGTGGGCTTTCAATGCAGTGCCAAGGGACCCAGGTCTATAGGGGGCTCACACAGGAGCCACTGGGACCAAACACCATCACTTCAGTTTTTTTGTCATTAAAATAAAAAAAGATTAAGAGCCATCCAGGATTTTACATCATTGAGACATTCAAGTAGGGGTCTAATTGAGTAGTCATCCTTTCGTTTCAGTGGCACATAAATTTGGCTGTCATCAGCATAACAATGAAAAGAGATACCATGCTTTCTGAGAATAGAGCCCAGAGGAAGTAAATAAAGTGAAAAAAGCAGGGGCCCTAAGATTGAGCCCTGTGGAACTCCACATACCAGGGGAGCAGAGGAGGACTCAGAATCCAAAATGTTTATGCTCATGGTTCTATCTAACAGATAGGACCTCAACCAGTCCAGAGCAGAATCACAAATGCCCACAAGATGCTGTAAACGATATAATAAAATGTTGTAGTCCACAGTATTGAAGGCTGCAGTTAAGTCAAGCAGGACAAGAATCACATGATCCCCAGAATCTGATGCCACAAGGATGTCATTAAAAACTCTTAACAAAGCTGACTCTGTGCTATGAAGGGTTTTGAAACCTGACTGGAATATCTCCATGATATTATGCTCATCCAGAAATGATTTTAATTGAGCAAAAACAACCTTTTCCAGAATTTTTGAAAGGAATGGTAGAGGGATCCAGACCAGATTTCTTAATTAATGGTTTCACAACTGCGTGTTTAAAATCCACAGGAACCACACCAGAAGACAGACTGGTGTTGATAATGGCAAGAACTGACTGACTTATACTTGGAAAAACCTCTTTAAAAAACTTAGGAGGGACAGCATCATGGGGGGAACCTGAAGGCTTAATGTGGTTTACCAACTTCTCTAACATTGACATAGTCACAGGTTCAAACTGATCAAAGACAGCAGAACAAGAAACAAGAACGGAAGGGTCAGAGGCAGGAGCTGAGATCATAGCCCTTGTGGTGGTTACCTTATCAATAAAAAAAAGAGTCTCATCACATCCTCCACAGGAGCAGAGGTGGAAAAACTGGATTGACAAAGTAAAAGTCCTGCTGAGGTTTTCCTTCTGCCTGTGCTCTCAACATAGGTGATTTCACCAATTAGCTCATCAACCTGGCTTAGGGGATGTGGTAATTAGGATCAGCTGGTTCATTGAATTGGCTGGAGCAAAAATGTGTCAGGGTTTTTACTTTCTGCACCCGGGTTTTTCCACCTCTGCACAGGAGCGATGTGATGAGACTCCAGCCAGACGTAGGGCACCAGGATGGATCAGGCAGGTCCAAGGAGCAGAAGAGGTTCAGCATCTTGGTGGCGTATTTCCCAGTAAAACACTCGTGTCTGTGTAATAGAATGGAACAATACAAATATAATACAGATAGAAATACATGTGCAAAGATATTAGGAGACATACCCAGTGATTTGAGTTTAACAGAACATTTTCTTGTTCACAGAAGGTTTTATGGGTGGAGTGTTTTTATAGGACATTATAAAAAGTTGTGGGCGGCACGGTGGTGTAGTGGTTAGCGCTGTCGCCTCACAGCAAGAAGGTCTGGGTTCGTGGCCGGCGAGGGCCTTTCTGTGCGGAGTTTGCATGTTCTCCCCGTGTCCGCGTGGGTTTCCTCCGGGTGCTCCGGTTTCCCCCACAGTCCAAAGACATGCAGGTTAGGTTAACTGGTGACTCTAAATTGAGCGTAGGTGTGAATGTGAGTGTGAATGGTTGTCTGTGTCTATGTGTCAGCCTTGTGATGACCTGGCGACTTGTCCAGGGTGTACCCCGCCTTTCACCCGTAGTCAGCTGGGATAGGCTCCAGCTTGCCTGCGACCCTGTAGAACAGGATAAAGCGGCTAGAGATAATGAGATGAGATAAAAAGTTGTAGCTATAGGATCCATATATATATTTGTCTCTCACAGGGTTTGAACATCAAGCTACATTTACATTAAGTTTCATTTATAGCTCCATTGAAGCAGAAACAAAAGCTACTTCAGTCAGTCAAACCCAAAGGTTAAAAAAATCCTGATGACACAGACAGACAGTATGTCAATCATGTGATTCACAACTTAAAGCCTCAGTGGATCTGAGTGGGATTTCCTCTGGGCATTGCATAAGATTTTGCTTTATGAGGATCTGCGGAAACAGAAACCTTCCCAGTATGATAGCGGGACTTTTTCTTTTTCTTTTTTTTTTTTTTTGTGTGTGTGTGTGTGTGTGTGTGTGTGTGTGTGTGTGTGCAAGTGACTCACACCAGAGTCTTGAGTTCTTGTTAGTTTTCAAAAAAGTACTCTAAATATTCGACGACATATTTAATGCTAATTTAAACATTGATTTTGAAGAATGCTGACCTTAAAGTTTGTTAATGTTTTTTAAGACAGTTTACTCAGAAACTCATAATATAAGTAATTCAATTCAATTCAATTCAATTCAACTCAATTTTATTTATATGGCACTTTTAACAGTGGACACTGAATACAGTTTTCCCTCTGTGTGATATTTTGCATTGATATTGTCACAGTATAAAGCTAATAATTGATCAAAAACCAATTATACCCTCCCCAGACAGCCAAGATTTATTGATTTGTTTTCTTCTGGGTTATCAATCAATCAATCAATCAATCAATCAATCAATCAATCAATCAATCAATCAATGGCTTTAAAAGTACAACTTATTTATTTGTTTCTTTATTTATTCATTCATAAAATCTGGTTTCTTCATAAATGGTGCCATCACAATGTTCCACTCAAAATGTCACAAGTGTCCTAAATTAGTTTGGAAGATAAACTGAGTCACGCTGCTGTTGCGAGGCTGTAGACCTACATTCATGTCCCACTGTCTGATTTTTAAAGTGTGGTCACAAACAACGCAGTTCGTCTCACATATTACTCATGCTGTTGCCTCCATAAACAGACTACAAATGTGTAAAAAAGTGACCTGTGACCTGTTAAACGCAGAGGCCCGGGCTGTGTAGTGAGCCTGTACTTTTACGCTCATACTGAAAAACAAATCTGTCAGAATGAAGCACACGTATTAAAGAAGCAGTCAGACAAGTACGAGGTAGAAAATACAAAAAAATAATCTCAGCTAACAGAGATGGAACACGCCTGTAATATTTCTGTAACGTTGTAAAATATCTCCTTCATGATGTTATTGAATAATGCTGTTCTCACTTTTGGACAAAAACAGTGATTGAATGTGTGAACATTATGGAATGTTGTAGCAGCGTTGTAGTAACGTTTATAAGTGTTGTGTAAAAAAAAAAAAACATTCTCAGCCCACGCATGAATCCTGACATTAAAATACTAATAAGTAAAAGTTCTAGAGCTTAAAGGGGAACAGAGGGCAATATATAGAGTAAATATAACAATAAAACACACATTAACGAACCTTATTCAAGACTTACAAAAGTTTTTTGTTCTAAGGTTGGAAAGTTATAGTGTTTTGAAAGTAGCTCGAGCAAACTATTTCCGCAGTTTGAACAGCTCGCCATGATATTAATTTTATCCAATCAGAATGCACGTTCATTTTCTCTGCGTAACACTCATGACGTATGTCTGTGCCCAGTTGTGTTGGCTCATTGAGGTTGGGAATAGCACGTGTGAATCGGAAAGTAGGATGAATTGTAAGTGATCGACTACACAATGCCACAGTGTGTTGCTTTCAGGTGTAATAACAGAAAGCATAACGATCCTCCAGACGTGTCTTTTGCGGGATCTCTTCGTATGATTCGACAGAGCTGTCGCTTTCACTTGATGCGCCCGACGCCATGATTACACGCTTCTCTCCTAGTGCAGTGGGTAGGGCTGACGTCACAGTCTTTTAAAAATGGCGACTCTTGTGCCGTTTAGCGTACCGACTATTATATTTACAATTACCAACATATTTCGTTGTTTTCTAGTATATAAATTTGATAGAATACTTAAGAATACGTTACTTTGTCACATCAGCAACTGTATATATTATATTTGGTACCCCTTTAAAGAATAGAAATAAAATAATGAAAAAATTGATGATGATGATGATGGTTACAATAATGGACGTCTGCAATAATTTAATAGATACAGTACATTGTACGGAACGCATCTTCGTGTCATCAGTGAAAATGTAACCTCCCTGATCATTCAGCGTGCTCTGGTTTGTGCACCTGCATATTTTTGGTCACAGCTTTACCACATTTTGATAAATTTAGCAACAGACCTGGGCCATGTGGAGCCAGAAACATCCAGAAGCCCTAAATGTAGATTACACCCCACCCACCATCAGGGATAAATTCATGTTTAACATTTATAATTTTCTGAAAAGCTGCTTTGTGACAATGTCGACTGCTAAAAGTGCGATACAAATAAACTTGTTTTGGCAATTGATACTTTTCAGGAATATACCTTTTGAGTTAAAATATGAAAACTTGTCAGATGAAGATGGAAAAGAAGAAGGGATGCTGGTTTTACTGGAAACATCTTTAACAGGAGTGTACTGTACAAGTCCATGTGAGTTAGCTAGCTAGCCAACGTGCTATAAGGTGAGCGTGGCTTCTTCTGGATCTATTTCCGCTCATGGAGTAAAAATTAATGGAAAATTGTGTCGAAACTGCCACTTACATACAGTATTAATCAGTGTTGTAGTCAAGTCACTAAACCTCAAGCCCGAGTCCAGACTCGAGTCCCCAGTGTTTGAGTCCAAGAACAAGACTCCACCCGCACCACGTGACGGTGTCTGTCGCTGCCTTTATGTGAAAGCGTCTCTGCTACTGTGTTGGACTAACGTTCCTGCTCGACTGCCCCATTTTAGTTAACAGGCTACAGATAAAAAGCTTGTTCATCGCTCAGCAAGCCCCGCCCACTATCAACAGGGCAAATAACATGAGAGAGGGTTAACACTAGCTAGTTCATCACTCAGCAATCCCCGCCCACTATCAACAGAGAAATGAACATAGTGTGTCACTTCTTTCTCTGGGTGGAGTCTCGCCAAATGACGATCGAAGTTCGAGGTCATCCCCGTCGTCTCCTCGATAGTTCTTCTACATATGGAACACACAGCAGTGCATTTTTTCCCACTGCACGAGAAGTCTGTAGAAGCAAAGTGGACAATCCTAGCGGCGTCTCTCCAGGCATTTTAGCGCCGTTAACGTTAGTTTGTTCCTGAGCATGACGTATGAACAGGTGAATGTGCATTCTCTTGCACAAAATTAGTATAAAAATTAATGTAGATATAAATATCTTATGTCAAATTATTATGGCATGTTACAAAAAATAAAGAAAAAATCTGATTCCTTGTCTCCTATTTACAACCCCGATTCCAAAAAAGTTGGGACAAAGTACAAATTGTAAATAAAAACGGAATGCAATGATGTGGAAGTTTCAAAATTCCATATTTTATTCAGAATAGAACATAGATGACATATCAAATGTTTAAACTGAGAAAATGCATCATTTCTCAGAGAAAAATTAGGTGATTTTAAATTTCATGACAACAACACATCTCAAAAAAGTTGGGACAAGGCCATGTTTCCCACTGTGAGACATCCCCTTTTCTCTTTACAACAGTCTGTAAACGTCTGGGGACTGAGGAGACAAGTTGCTCAAGTTTAGGGATAGGAATGTTAACCCATTCTTGTCTAATGTAGGATTCTAGTTGCTCAACTGTCTTAGGTCTTTTTTGTTGTATCTTCCGTTTTATGATGCGCCAAATGTTTTCTATGGGTGAAAGATCTGGACTGCAGGCTGGCCAGTTCAGTACCCGGACCCTTCTTCTACGCAGCCATGATGCTGTAATTGATGCAGTATGTGGTTTGGCATTGTCATGTTGGAAAATGCAAGGTCTCCCCTGAAAGAGACGTCGTCTGGATGGGAGCATATGTTGCTCTAGAACCTGGATATACCTTTCAGCATTGATGGTGTCTTTCCAGATGTGTAAGCTGCCCATGCCACACGCACTAATGCAACCCCGTACCATCAGAGATGCAGGCTTCTGAACTGAGCGCCGATAACAACTCGGGTCGTCCTTCTCCTCTTTAGTCCGAATGACACGGCGTCCCTGATTTCCATAAAGAACTTCACATTTTGATTCGTCTGACCACAGAACAGTTTTCCACTTTGCCACAGTCCATTTTAAATGAGCCTTGGCCCAGAGAAGACGTCTGCGCTTCTGGATCGTGTTTAGATACGGCTTCTTCTTTGAACTATAGAGTTTTAGCTGGCGACGGCGGATGGCACAGTGAATTGTGTTCACAGATAATGTTCTCTGGAAATATTCCTGAGCCCATTTTGTGATTTCCAATACAGAAGCATGCCTTTATGTGATGCAGTGCCGTCTAAGGGCCCGAAGATCACGGGCACCCAGTATGGTTTTCCGGCCTTGACCCTTACGCACAGAGATTCTTCCAGATTCTCTGAATCTTTTGATGATATTATGCACTGTAGATGATGATATGTTCAAACTCTTTGCAATTTTACACTGTCGAACTCCTTTGTGATATTGCTCCACTATTTGTCGGCGCAGAATTAGGGGGATTGGTGATCCTCTTCCCATCTTTACTTCTGAGAGCCGCTGCCACTCCAAGATGCTCTTTTTATACCCAGTCATGTTAATGACCTATTGTCAATTGACCTAATGAGTTGCAATTTGGTCCTCCAGCTGTTCCTTTTTTGCACCTTTAACTTTTCCAGCCTCTTATTGCCCCTGTCCCAACTTTTTTGAGATGTGTTGCTGTCATGAAATTTCAAATGAGCCAATATTTGGCATGAAATTTCAAAATGTCTCACTTTCGACATTTGATATGTTGTCTATGTTCTATTGTGAATACAATATCAGTTTTTGAGATTTGTAAATTATTGCATTCCGTTTTTATTTACAATTTGTACTTTGTCCCAACTTTTTTGGAATCGGGGTTGTACAAGTCCGAATGCAGTTAATGTACGAGTCCGAGTCTAAGTCAGAGTCATCAGTGTCCAAGTCAAGTCACGAGTCCTTAAAATTAGGGCACAAGTCCGACTTGAGTACTACAAACCTAGTATTAATTCCTTGCTTATAGAACTGTTGGATGAAAGCGATATCACACTCGAGGTCATGTTGTTGTTCTGAATATCAGTAACGTCTCTGATGAAAAATGTTACGGTTCTGTGAATGTTTTAGATTTTACAGTACGATAGTCTTTTTTTTTCCTAAAATGAAACACTTATGAGTTTTACAAACATTGCAGGAATGCTGTCTATTTATTTATTTTTAACACTAAAGCATGACTTTCCACAAACCTCTTGAAAATTTTCCTGAATATTCTGAGAATGTTGTGTGGTCCATGGGGCGTGTTGAGGCACATTGAAGTGAAAGATGAGATGGTGGGATCCCCGTGAGTGTTTTCTTTGAGCCACACCCAGTGTACGCTGAGAAAAATGTGAGGCATTTGTGTGTGTTCGTGTGTCAGGAACAAAGAGCTGTGACATCAGACACAAACGCTCATGGGTGTGTTCTCGCATCTCACCACGGTGTGTCATGGTATCGCTAAGTGAACTGAATGTCTTATGTGTGTGTTGGAGACGGTTGCTAGGAAGATCCTGCAGAATGTAAACAGACACTGAGTGGTTTCCAGTTCTAATGTCACACAGGTACTCACGCAAATCGATGCCGAACTACACAGACGGAGTTTCCCCTCTGAATTTTTTTTTGCTTGTCTGTTTAGTGAAACCAGACACCCCCAAACAAATCCTCTTCTCTTTTGAAAAAGCATAGCCACATTTTAGCTTTACGTTCTGTGATTAGTTTGCAGCGGACATCCAGATCTGCGGCGGTTCTTTCTGTGTAGTCTGTCACTTTCGTGTCATTTGTCACCTTTTTTAGAAATCAACTGTGTGTGGAAAAAAATGCTAGACAGAAGCAAGGATCCTTAAGTAGAACCCCAGATAATGAAGAACCTTCAACTATCCAAAATCAAATAAATAAAAGAACTCTTACAGGAAACAATCCTTCTAACAGAGTACGATCATCACAAGATAACCAAATCACGGCCTTATTTTTCTTTATTATTAAACAAAGTAAAAAAAAAAAATCTAGAACCTATAAGAGTTCTTCAGTTGCACCTTGACGGGGAACCTTAAAATCTCTTGCAGAGAACTTCAACAGAGTGTCAGAAATATTTCAAACTACAATCATTTTTAGGAAACTATGACCATGTAATAAGTTTTCTCAGCGTATCTCTGCATGCAAAAGGTTCAGACTGATTAGATTTTTGGGATCCTTACAGGTTCTTGTGGATGTCCCTTAGACAGAACCCGTAATGGTTCTCTGTTAAACCTTACAACAGGGTATTTTGTTGTTTACTGAGTTGAGAACCCTTAAAAGGGCGACTCAGTCTTTTACCAGAATCCAGTTAGTTGCTTTTGTTCTGAAAGCAGGCTTGTAGTACTCGAGTCCGACTCGTGCCCTAATTTTAAGGACTTGTGACTTGACTTGGACTTGAGCACTGATCACTCGGACTCGGACTTGTGCATTAACTGCGTTCGGACTTGTAAATTGGAGATGAGGACTCGGATTTTTTCTTTATTTTTTGTAATATCTCATCTCATCTCATTATCTCTAGCCGCTTTATCCTTCTACAGGGTCGCAGGCAAGCTGGAGCCTATCCCAGCTGACTACGGGCGAAAGGCGGGGTACACCCTGGACAAGTCGCCAGGTCATCACAGGGCTGACACATAGACACAAACAACCATTCACACTCACATTCACACCTACGCTCAATTTAGAGTCACCAGTTAACCTAACCTGCATGTCTTTGGACTGTGGGGGAAACCGGAGCACCCGGAGGAAACCCACGCGGACACGGGGAAAACATGCAAACTCCGCACAGAAAGGCCCTCGCCGGCCATGGGGCTCGAACCCAGGACCTTCTTGCTGTGAGGCGATAGCGCTAACCACTACACCACCGTGCTGCCCGAAGATATTTATATCTATATTTATTTTGTGTAAGAGTGTCACACCTGTGCACCTTGGCACATCCATCAGATAGACTCTCAGGCGCACTTTGGACAGCGCGCACCAAGCAGACTCGTGTGCGCTGCAAACGACTCGCACCTGCACAGGATTAAGGCGCAATCAGCGCGCCGATATAAAAACTGTGAAAATACACTTACTTTGCGAAGTATTGAGTTGCGTTGCTGATACATTATCGAGCCTTATTTCCTTGTTTGGTTTCCTGATCTCTGATTTCCTGTTTCTTATCTTTGATCCTGCCGAGTCTACGATAGCCTGTTTGTGCGTCGCTCGACCTATCGCCTGTTTCACCGTTTTACGGTTTTGCCTGCCATTCTGGATTGTCTACCATTTTCACTTGTATTAATAAACACACCTTCTGCACGTCCATCCGTCTCCCAACCGTCTCTGACAGAATACTTCACACTCCCTGATAAAGAGAAGCACATTCACCTGTTCACGAACAAGCTAATGTTAATGGCGCTGAAACAGACACCGTCACATGGTGCGGTTGGAGTCTTGGACTCGACTCGAAATTTGTTTTTAATGACTCGGACTTGAACACTGGGGACTCGAGACTGGACTCGGACTCGAGGTTTAGTGACTCGACTACAACACTGGTCTGAAAGCACATGATTGTTTCTCTGTTTGCTCTCTGTGCAACAACACCTCCACAATTTCACTGTTAGCGATCCCTTTTTCTTCATCAACATATACATGGAAGCTTTGAATAAAATATACTTTATCTTTTCTTTCCTTTGTAACTGATTAAACATCTGAGGTCAGTTCTGGTCCATTACAAAGAAACAGAATTGTTTGGGTGAAAGAATTTAAAATATGACTTTGACAAAATATCTTCAATTTCATGGTCCGTGGTGAAGGATGCTCCTGAATTGTTACCTCGCCCGGGACGGAGTCCACCAAGGGGCGAAGTATTGTTTTCGGTGGGGTTTGTTTGTACCAATCTTCATGAAACTTTCAGGATAGATGGACATTGGTCTCAAATAGAACCTCCAACATTTTGGGGGTCATCTGGTCAAGGTCAAGGTTTTTGTGTCTACTGCTTCATATAGAAGAATCGGGAGCCACTATGTCATTGTGCTGTAAGAATGTAAGTGTGTAACAATCGTGCAGTACGGTGTGTTCTGATTGGCTGACAGCAGCAAAGAATCAGAATCAGAACCATGTTTATTGGCCAAGTATGTTCACACATAAGGTCAAAATCAAGGTCAAGGTCACCAAAAAGGTCAAAATCTTTTTTTTTTGCGATACCTTCTTTCATATTCATCGTAAGTGCTACCAGGCGAGGTTTGTTTTGCCTGGCAACACTTCACAGGAAATCGCTTGCACGGGAAATGGTGACTCCTTATTTAGCGCAGAGGATTCTGGGATGCGCGGCACGGTGGTGTAGTGGTTAGCGCTGTCGCCTCACAGCAAGAAGGTCCTGGGTTCGAGCCCCGGGGCCGGCGAGGGCCTTTCTGTGTGGAGTTTGCATGTTCTCCCCGTGTCCGCGTGGGTTTCCTCCGGGTGCTCCGGTTTCCCCCACAGTCCAAAGACATGCAGGTTAGGTTAACTGGTGACTCTAAATTGACCGTAGGTGTGAATGTGAGTGTGAATGGTTGTCTGTGTCTATGTGTCGGCCCTGTGATGACCTGGCGACTTGTCCAGGGTGTACCCCGCCTTTCGCCCGTAGTCAGCTGGGATAGGTTCCAGCTCGCCTGCGACCCTGTAGAAGGATAAAGCGGCTAGAGATAATGAGATGAGATGAGATTCTGGGATGCCTGAGCTGACCCTTTATTTACCCAACGAACCCTTGGAGAAATATTTCTGCAGAATAACTGTCCTGTGTTATTTCACAATAATTCTGGAAAAAAAATCATCAAATCTATTGGCTATGTAAGGTTTCAGTGGTTGTGGCTCAAGGGAACTCCTTAAAGTTTCAATGCAGAACCCTTTAACAGAGTGGTTCCACATCAATGAGGGTTCTAGACTAGAAGTGAAATCCTTTAAGGACATGAAAAAAACCCCATAACCCTGAGTGAACGCGCACACACCGTATTCAAACGCTCTACATTAGTGTGTGTGTGTAGAGCTGCATCATTTCTGTCTGCGATGGTCATGAGCTTTGTACAACTTTTTAGAAACCTCCTGTGTGTGTGTGTGTGTGTGTGTGTGTGTGTGTGTGTGTGTGTGTGTGTGTGTGTGTGTGTGTGAAAATAAAAAGGCAGACAGAAGTAAGGGCCAAACCACAGGGAATGTGTGAATGGAAAATTGCTAAGATTTGCTCAGCCCCAGTGCAGGCGATCAGCGCTGGTGTTTTCTGCAGGGAGAGTCCCAGCAAAGTCACAAAACACTCCCATAAACCCCAGACTGAGGGGCCTTCCATTTTTACAGCACGCGCTTCACCCAACACACTTAACTTTTCTAAATGCATCATCCTACTGAATCTGCTTAATTCTTACAAAAAAAAAAAAAAATCAATTTTAACTCTTTTTGCACCATAAAAGTTGTGCAAAGCTCAAGCCAGCGTGGTCAGAAAGTCAGAAACCAACAAGAATAAAACTTCACATACTTTCAGTTTGTGTTTATTATTTACAGCATGTTCATCTTTATGCTCTGCACATTTTCTCATCGTGCTTTTCACAGAATTTGTGCTCAAAGCGCCCAACCATTGGGTCCTGACTTTTTTTTTTAAATACGTCTTTACTACAGATGTTTAGTAAAGATATAAGAAGAGCTTAATCTAGAGACTTACGGGTTCTTCGGTGTGATGTATAAGCCTGTTTGGAAGATCAGAACCTTTTAATGGTTCCTTTATTACACTCTTAGGAAAGAAAAAAAAAGAAAGGATGAAAGAAAGAAGTTTCACAAGCTTCTAAGTCGAAGCTGATCGGTACGCTGAGAGACGTTAACTGTCCTGGAGAACCAGGATCTCTTGGGGAACAATTTTTACAAAGCAGGAAAAAGAAAAAGTGTTTCTTTTTCATTATAGGGAAAAAAGGTCAAATCGCAAATGTATAAAAGTTCTTTTGGTTGCGATTTTCTAAAGAACCCTTAAAGCTTCAATGTCGAACCGGACAACAGAGTTTTAAGAACCTGTGATTATCTGGCATAGTGTTTATTATTATTTGCTTCTGGTTGTCTTTGTCCCTCCGTGGAAACTTGTAAAGTTTTTTTTTTTTACGTCAGCCTTTACAGTACAGTGCTTCACTGTCAAGCCGAGTTCCGAACCGGAACCCTTTAAAAGAAGTGAGGAACATTTAACTACTGTACATAAAGACCATGCTGGAGGAAGCTGAAGGATCTGATCAAGTTGCACAGGATGACAAATGTGCTTTACGCTCTTCAGGACATTTCACGGTTCTTTCCAATGTTCCTCTGAGGAAATCTGTAAAGTTTTTGTGTCAGACTTTACGTCTGGGTGTTTCACCAAGAAATGTTCTGGCAAATAGGACAAAAATGAATTATTATTATTATCTCATCATCTCTAGCTGCTTTATCCTGTTCTACAGGGTCGCAGGCGGGCTGGAGCCTATCCCAGCTGACTACGGGTGAAAGGCGGGGTACACCCTGGACAAGTCGCCAGGTCATCACAGGGCCGACACATAGACACAGACAACCATTCACACTCACATTCACACCTACGCTCAATTTAGAGTCACCAGTTAACCTAACCTGCATGTCTTTGGACTGTGGGGGAAACCGGAGCACCCGGAGGAAACCCACGCGGACACGGGGAGAACATGCAAACTCCGCACAGAAAGGCCCTCGCCGGCCACGGGGCTCGAACCCGGACCTTCTTGCTGTGAGGCGACAGTGATAACCACTACACCACCATGCTGCCCCCTATTATTATTATTATTATTATTATTATTATTACACCCTGTATGTAAAGGTTCTTTGGGTACACATTTAGGGGAACCCTGAAAGTTTCACTGTCAGAAAAGGTTCCAAGTAGAATATTTTTTTTAATGATGCAGAAAACCTTTAACTATCCCAAAGTGCAATACAATCATTTAGACATGAAGAATGCAATAGTGTTATTTAGACATTTGCTATTTTTAATCTCTCACATGTGTGCACTGACAGAATCCAGTTCTATATATATGTTCGATGGATGCTTGCGTTTAATTTGTTCATGTTGATGTGCATGATGTGATGCGAAGGTAATCTGCGGGGAAAAGACGAGCTCCTGTGCAGTTCATCTCACCTGTCTGTCATTCATGCTCAAGGTTCATTCACTTATTCATGAGCCCTGGTCGACTTTTTTCAGACTGTGGATGTTCACTCCTGCTCTGAGTGTGTAATAGGAAAAGCACAAATTTCATTCTTACTCTGCTCAGTCACAGGGAGGGAAATTCTGTGAATAAAAACCCGCCCTGAGTTCCCCGCGCTAATCAGGGCGCTGGAGTGGAAATCCCCTCCTGAACTAGACTATAAACTCGCACCTCCCTCGTTCCTGCTCATGACACGCTCGCAGAGACTCAGAGACGCATAGCACACACTCAGAAGAGAGAGAGAGAGAGAGAGAGAGAGAGAGAACACACAGACCCAAAGAAAGAAAGACAGAAAGACAGACAGCACTCATGGATATTCACACAGCCAATACAAGGAATAACCAAATGGACTATTTGGACGAAATGGATCTGAAAAATGCAAAACACATCGAGGAGCGCTTGGACAGCGGCGTGGACTCGTTAAAGGAGGACGAATACCAACAAATCGTGCAAGAAATGGAGGATCTGCGCTTTCCCAGAAGCACAGAGGACAGTGCGCTCAGTTACCAAGCCTGGAAACATGAAGTGACCGAGGATGGAGACACGTAAGTGCTTTAAAAGTACTTATTTATTCACATGTTTGCATTAAATAAATAAATAAATAAATAAATCCGAAAACATGCATTTGGTACTTTAATCCTGTTTATTACTGCATTACTACACATTTACAACAGTGTATCTGTCAGTGTGTTGGTGTGTTAGTGTGTTCAGGCCAAAGTTAAACTTTTGCATGCATAATAAGTGTCGAATGTTGTAAAGTTAAGGAAGTGAACTGGGTTTGGTTGCACACAGGGGGCGCTGAGAGAAAGTCGGAAAGTCCCTGGCGCACAGCCAAAACCCTGATAGTGCGTCAGATGTGTCAAAGCTTCACTGGGTGGAAATAACCTTTAGAAAAAAAAAAAACCTTCAGAGTTGCGAAACGCCTGAATTTTCAGCCACTTCCTCTGCTGGTAATTCTTGACATGCTCAATTCTAAATAGCAACCCACATTATTTTTCCAGGTACCTGCATCTCGCAATCATTCACGAGGCTGAAAATGAAGCAGTCCAGATCATCAAGCACTGCGTCAACGACTCGTTCCTCAACAGACAGAACCACCAAAGACAGGTAATTCTCAAAAAATAAAATAAAATAAAATAAAAACTAAAAACCCCAGAGCCCAGAGAAATAAGCATCCCCCCCCCCCCCAGCCTAAATTAAACTGGGACTGGGAATTATTTTTCTTTTTCATTTTATTTCATGCTGTATATTTTCTTATTATATTTAAGAAAATATACAGCATGAAATTTTGAAAAAAAAAAGCTAAAAAGAATTAAGCTTATCCACCATGCCAACATTTTCCCTGAATAAAATACAATTAAATAGGATTATTTTTAAAAATTTGTACTTTAATGTTTAAACTATATCTCAACTAAAAAAAAAAATTTTTTTTGTGTTTTTCTAGACCGCGCTCCACTTGGCCGTCATCATGGAGCAGCCACATATCGTGGAAAAGCTGCTGAAGGCCGGTTGCGACCCACGTTTGGTGGATCAGAGTGGAAACACAGCGCTGCACATCGCCTGCCGGAGAGGATCGTTGGCCTGCTTCGCCGTACTCACACAAATTAACACACAGCACCTGCGCAGCATCCTGTCTGTCCCCAACTACAGTGGTGCGTACCTTCTTTACCGCTGCACGCCACTCCTGTTCTACTCAAATCAGCTTTAAAATGATTGCTGTCTTTTTAAAAAAAAATAACATCATTCTTTTTGAATTACAGGACACATGTGTCTGCACATAGCATCCATCTGTGGCTTCCTGTCGTTGGTGGAGAGACTTGTGCAACTGGGTGCAGATATAAATGCCAAGGTTTGTATTTCTCTACCTGCAGTTTAAAATCTTTACTTGTTTAAAACACAACCTTGTTGACTTCTCTTCTAATCACTAATGAGCAAGCTGGATGTGACAGAGGCAAGACATACAGATGTTTATGAACAAGTACCTAGATGTAGCACATATCGAGAAAAAAGCAGTGGGCCTAAAACAGAGCCTTGTGGAACACCAGCCTCCACTTTTCTATGTGTTTGATGTCATTTTCAATCTGATAATCATCAAATCCGCTGAACTGGAAGATTGTTGAAAAAATAAGTCAACAAGTGTGTGTTCGAACAGGTTCTGAAAGTAAAACTGTGTCTCAGTAAAGGGAACTAACAAGGTTTCTTTATTTCTTTCAGGAACAGTGTAGCGGCCGCACGTGCCTCCACCTGGCCGTGGATCTCCAGAACCTGGCTCTCGTGCAGCACTTGATAGCTTTGGGCGCTGATGTCAACAGCGTGACCTACGGAGGCCACGTACCTTATCACCTCACCTTCGGCCGGCAAAACGGCGAAATCAGGCAGCAGCTGTTCATGAGGACGGCATCGGCGCTGCGCGAGTTTCCCGACTCCGAGAGCGAGAGCGAGGACGAGCTCATGTCTGATGATGAATGTGTAAGTTTGATGCTTGTTTTGCCCCCCAACATGTTTAAACTCATCTCTGAATAAATGATTAGTGATTAATAAATTTCTTTGTTTTCCTCACAGGGATACGATGACATTCACTTTGTCGGGAAGTGAAGTGAACTAAAAAACAACAACAACGGTGCTATGTTTTCCCATGAAGCAAAGCAGAAGGCAGCTGGTCCTCATAATCTCAGCCCTGGATCACGTGACGTGACGTGACGTGACGGCTCAGACTCCTCTACACACAACATGGAGATGGTAGAAAGAAACATGAGGCTGAAATCAGTGCTCAGGAAGCTGGGGATTATGGGAAATTGTTTCTCCTCCTCAAAAGTGACTGTACCTGAGATTCGTGTATTATATTGTAAAAAAAAAAGAACAAGAAGAAGAAGAAGAAGAAGAAGTAAAATTTATATTTTTATACTTGTAAATATGAATTATGACACTATTGTAAATTATGAATATATTATTATGTATTAAATTCTGCATAAAACGTTCCATTCCATTCCATTGAATCCTTTGTGTGCTTATTAATTTTTTAACTTTTTCTTTTTTCTTTTCTGTGGGGGGGGGGAAGCATGTCACGTAAAATCATGACTCCGATGGAACAGCTAAAATCACTGACTTCATTCAGAGAAAATTCCTGACTCTGTTCAGTCAGCAGTATCATTTCCGTAACGGAATCAGTGACTCTTGTCAGTGCCACCACTCAGTCAATGAATGATCTAAAAAAAAATGTGTGTGTGTGTGTGTGTGTATATATATATATATATATATATATATATATATATATATATATATATATATATATATATATATATATATATAATGCTGGTAGAGAGTAGAGTCATACAGTACGTGACTCACTTGTAACAAAAGTTCCCCTCTGGTTTGCTTAAAAAAAAAGAAAAGAAAAACCAAAAATTTCCTCTTGGCCCACAAAACAGTGTGAAGATAACTGAATCATCTGGGACAGTACAGAGAAGAAGCTCTGACAAGAAAATTCCTTTATTACATTACTAAAAATATGCCATTTTGGAATTTCCCAAATATTCCTAGTTATGGGAGGATTGGATCAATCTCTTCGTTAAAAAAAGGTGATGTAGTTTATATTTCCTGTGATTGCGATTTCCTCTAAAATGTTTAATTAATAAATATGTACAAAGATAAACTCAGCTTTCAGAGTAAAGCTTTAAAAGTTTACTTCGCACACATTTACACTTTTCTAAAAGATCCTAAACTTACTCCCTCGACAGAACGCTTCCAGCTACAGCGAGCAGAACAGTGATGCTCCTACAGTGTATTAGATCTTATTTTCGGAATTAATTTCCAACATCTCAGAACAAATAATCCCCCCACAAACTAACGGTTAGAGGATTTATGGAAACTGATTGTAACCTTTAGGGAAACTCCGCCGCTTTGTTCTCCTCTGAGTTTAATCCCAGAAGGGAAAACTTCACTTCAAACACCACATCATCACTCAGTCACATGCTGTGGGTGAATTCCAGCCTGAGCTCATCGGCTTGTAGTGCTTTTACAATAACAACTTAAATCCCAAGACAATCAACACCTCATTTAATAATAATAATAATAATAATAATAATAATAATAATAATACACTTATTTCAAGTCCAAACTCTTAAATTAAAATATTCTCTAATAGGACCCACTTTGTTGGGTTTTACTGAGACTCATCCCCCAGTGGAACAACCACAGAACCTGTAAACAGTATGCAAAAAGAAATTTCCAAAGGTTTCCTTAAGAGGTTCTACTCTTAACCCTTTTTACTGTAAAGTACTCTTAGCAAACAACCTTGAACAATATACCAAATGCTTCTCCAAGGGTTCCTTAAAGAAGAACTGAAGTCATTTTTAAACTCGCTTTATTTCTTAATTAACGTGTTATTCAATTACGTTTTCGGTTTTAGTAACCTTATATCGTGACTCGTATTGGCAACTAATTGTAATTAAATATTATATTTATCGGCCTGTTCGGTTTTTAGCGGTGTTGAATTTAGTTTGTTTGGTCCACGGCGGGCGTTGCTTATCCGCGCGATCTTCACGAGACTTGTGCAAGACTTCGAAACGTGAAGAAGTGTCAGCCAGGTGTCAGTGCCGCCATTTTGAAAATTGTTTTCCAAACGAAGTATTGCACAAAACCGAGTTTAAATGACGATTACTGCCGACTTTTTTCAAACTTTCCTGATTGCTATCAAAACAAAGAAAACTTCCGGTTTGATTACATCAGCATTCGAAAGAGGGCGTGCGCGTCTTCTGACAACGTCGGCAGATGTCGGTCACTTTGATTTCTGCTGTACGTTTTACTTCTGTCCTACGATGTCTCGCACAGGTCTCAACAAATCTCGTTTACAGCCATTGCCTTGACATATGGACTGATATATTACAGAGCATATTTCAAACACTCATAACTTGCTATAGCAGCGACAAAATAGCGATCAAACATGCATTCCGACATTTAATAAAATGAGAAGTAGAATTTTGATAATTTAAAAAAATTGCCTTCAGTTCCCCTTATATAACTAAGAGTTCTTATCTTCCTCAAGTGTTCTAATTGGAACTCTTTTCTAATAGCAAAGCACTGTGTTATGAGGCTCTGTAGAAACTCCGTAAGGCTATCGGTCAGTCCAAATCTGATTTATGTACAGTAGATATCCGATTGGAGTCCAATCTTATGTAGCAAGTCTGAAGCTCCAAAAATCACCTGAGATCTGATTTTTACAAATTCATACAGTATGTGGTTTGAAATATGATTCAAATCACATTTTTGCAAATCTGTTTAAATCTGACAGCTCTGATCGGATTTCAGGTGGGTTTTTTTTTAACGTCTGTGACTTTTGACACCATGTAAAGTTCACTTTTCCGTCAAACATACGGGAAACATGCTAGTTTGGTGTTGCGCGACATAAAGCAGAGCAGGCAAGATTCCGCGGCTCCACATTGCCAAGTGGTAAATAACCAAGAACATTTAATTTCCCTCCATTTTGGTTTGTTTATGTGAACTACTTCTACTTTCGGGCGCAATATCATTGTTATAGCGCCCAATGTGAATAAGACTGATTTGGATGACTTGGAATAGATAATATGGACTGTCAGTCAGGAAGATCGGATTCAGATCGAATTTACAATAAAGAAAGGCTTTGGACCAACAGACTGAACGTCACCTAAATGTTCCAGCAGGTAGACAAGTGAAGAACCCTGACAGGCCATGAATTTTTAATAACGTATGAGTTTACAGGCTACGGAGATGTTTGGGGTCTTGAACCGAAGATTTGAACGACTATAAAGTTGTTGTGAGAATATTAAATAATATGATTAAAGAACATCTGCTCCACTCTATTAGTGAAGGTCGGTGTGTTTGACCTCTTTACGTTTTTGTTGAAACTAAATATTTCAATAAAAAATACAAGCCTCTGTTTTAATCAAAACTACCAAATGGTAGACAAACAAACAAACAAACAAACAAACAAACAAACAAACAAACAAACAAACAAACAAAAAGGAGATTAATTGCCACTATTAATCACAATTGTTTCTTGAGAATGTTTGGCCTCTTTGTGAGACTTTTGTTTTATTTCAAATACTGAAGAAACTAAACTAAAAATGAAAGATTTTGTTGATAATAAATGTGTGCACAATATGAGTAGTCGGTTTTAGCTTCTGTATAAGCTTATATGATAGATAAGATAAAAAACCCCTGCAACCCCGCCCTCATACACGATGAATTGAATCTCTCCGTGCTGAGTCACCGTCCTGTAGGTACAGAGCTGATGTACGATACAGAGCTGTGCGGAGAAGTCCCTCTTCTATCACTTCCATTTTCTTTTCCTAAAGAAGTGAAACATTTTCACTTCAGATTCTGATAAACATGTGGCATACGGTTCAGAGTCTGAAAGCTGAACTTAATACTATACTTACATTTACAGTGTTGTTAAGAACACTGCATTTACACGAACATTTATTATTATTATTTAAAACAAAGTACCAGCCATCAGTTTATTTGTATTGCGCTTTTAACAACAGACACTGTCGCAAAGCAGATGTACAGAAAAATAAAGACTTTAAACAGATGAACTCATAAATGTGTCCCTGATGATGAAGCCTGAGGTGACGGTGTTGAGGAAAAACTCCCTCAGAAATCATGAGGAAGAAACCTGGAGAGGAACCAGACTCAAAAGGGAACCCATCCTCATCTGGGTGATAACAGATAGCGTGATTATAAATAACTCACTCACTTCTATAACTGTGTCCTGTAGAGTCACAAAGTGCCACTGTGTTGACAGGAAATTCATTATAGTTTTAACAGGAAGTGTGTTTTGTTGAAGTTATAAACTGTTCATTGATGGAGACTTGAGTGTCAAGTCTATTTGTACAGCGCTTTTAACAATAAACATTCAGTGCGTTTACATGCACATAGAGAAAATCAAATTTCTGCCGTAGCTCGACTGAAATCGAAGTTCTAAATGCCATGGAAACACCTTAGCTCGGTTGAAATCGAACCGAACTGGATTTCTCGTAATCGAGCTATGCTACCTAGATTATGTGATTGTAGCTGAGCTACTTGGTGCATGTAAACCCTATCGAGCTACGTAGTCGAGCTACTTACTTCAGCACTGCCCCTTCTGGAAGTGACGAGTGACGAGACCACAAGCGGGAAACACAACAGCCTTGGTTGGCATGACAACAGTAGTAGTAGCGAGCAGCGAGCAGCGTCCATCTTCTCTCTCTCGATGTTGCTGTCCTCGTCGTCGTTCTTCTTGAGAACACGGGACTGATAACTTTGTTTATACTCTTGAATAGCTCTTCTTCATGACGACAACCGGAAGTGTACCAACACGATGGGGTGTGTAGCGCCACCTGTGGCTCGGGTGCACAATGTACCTCACACAATAGCTCGATTTCCTTGTGTGCATGTAGGATTGGATTTTTCTGGCACCCCTGCTGGGACCCTTAGCTCGATTACCAACAGTAGCTCGATTTGAATGTGCATGTAAACGCACTGACTGTCGCAAAGCAGCTTTACAGAATTTGAACGACTTAAAACATGAGCTAATTTTATCCCTAATCTATCCCCAATGATGAAGCCCGTGGCAATGGTGGCAAGGAAAAACTCCCTCAGACGACATGAGGAAGAAACCTCAAGAGGAACCAGACTCAAAAGGGAACCTATCCTCATTTGGGCAACAACAGACAACATGACTATAACATTAACAGTTTTAACATAAAGTCAGTTTCATTGATGTTATAAACTCTTCATTGATGGAAACTTGAGTGCAAAACTGTTCATGATAACTGCAGTCCTAAACCATCGGAGCAAAACTGTGTCCAGAGCGTCTTCTAAACGCAACTTTTGATTGTCTGTACAGAGCCGTCCTCCACAGGAGCGATGTGATGTGATGTGACTCCAGCTAGAAGTAGGGCATCAGGATGGATCAGGCAGGTCCGGTGAGTAGGAGAGATCAGCATCACTGGTGTCTCAAGATCAACCTGTATCTCAACAGAGAGAGCACAGGTTGTTGGGTATACCCGTTATCACTAATTGATTAAGAACAGTATACATTTTGCACTGAGTGCAAGCAGGGGCTCCAACAAGACTAACTATAACAACATAACTAAAAGGGGAGAGCCAGAAGGTAACACAGACATGAAGGAGCCCCGGGACATAAAGCAGCAGCCACTACACTGTCAACGTGTGAGAGTGGTGGTGGTGGTGGTGTGTGTGTGGGACAGCATTCATACATCCCAGTTTACCAAACCTCTCTATGCTTGAGGATCCTCCAGATCTACTCCTTTACCTCATAAACACCATTCACAAAAGGCTCGACTAAACAGATGTTTTCAGAATCGACTTAAACGCTGAGACTGTGTCCGAGTCCCGAACACGACTTGGAAGGCTGTTCCATAACTGTGGGGCTTTGTAAGAAAAGGCTCCGCCGCTGCTGTAGCCTTCACTATTTGAGGTACCAACAAATAGCCTGCACCTTTTGACTCCTTTTATAGAGTCACTGATTCATTTAGAAGGCCAGCACTTTAACCTGACTCCGTTACACGCCCCATACTTATTAAGGCTACATCCACACGACAACGGCAACGAGATTTTTTTTTTAGCGGGTAAAAAAAATATCGCGTCCACATGGGCAATGGATCAGTAAAATATTAGGTACATATGGCAACGCAATGCTTGCTGAAAACGATGCAATACACATGCCACACCTCTACGTGCGCTGTAAGATGGTCACCAGAACAATAGAAGAAGTAGGACGCATGCGCATAAACCCCTTCTTCTACCCGGCGTGATGACTTGTTCTAGTCATGTGGTTGTGATGTCATCGTAAACAAATCCGTTCTACTCATCCAGACGACTTCGCAATGGCACCGTTGCCAGATTTTTCCACTCTGGAAACCGTTCTCAAAAAATATCGTTTTGGGGCACCCAAAACGCCGGTGCCGTGTGGACGCCAGGCCGAAACGATAAACAATTTTATCGGATTCGCCTGAATCTGTTGCCGCGTGGACAGGGCCTAATACTCTCACCTGTATATGGCTGAGTCAAAAAGTTTGTGCACCTTTACTGCTTAAATTTAACCAACCAACATTTTAACGTTTCAAAATCTTCCTTAATCACAAAAGTTTGCAAGTGAACAGAAGTTCTGCAATAACTTGTATGTTTACTTCTTGACCTTTATTAACACCTCGGGAGCTGCTTTTGGGTCGTCTCAGTTTGTAAGGTTCGGGTGAGATTTTTCCTTTACTTCAAACTACTTTCCTGTATATTTCACCTTGTGACTTAAATAAATAAACATGGATGAATAATTAATGTTAATAAGGACACATTTAGCACAGATTTTCACTCAGACCCATGTAGCATGCAAAACCTTTGCATATAAATACAGCTGCACAGATAAAGTCTTATATTTTGTGTATTTTACAGTTCGCATGGACATGGATACGTGCATCTACAAGCATTTTTCCTCATTAATGCCAGGCGTTGAGCAGAACATGTACAGAAATGAACAGTATAAACTTGACTAATGCTCCCTTTCCATAAATGGATGGTGAAGAGGCTCAGTGTTACATTAGTCATAGTTATATTGTGTAATCATCATAAAATTTTGCAACGTTTCACAATCTCAAATTTCACAATGACGTCACTTGGTTGTGAGGTGACATACAGCACTAAACCCTGTTGGGTTACCAAACACAGACATCTCACTATCATTAGCTCATCTGGCCAACAGGCGATGAGTTTATACCGTCATGTGTCATCCGTTGTCTGTCTGGCGTCGTCCACATTTCACAAAAATCGCTTCTTCTCTCTCAATTCTTCACCGATTTTTATTCTTTTTGGTAGGAAGGTAGGTCTGCCTAGGGTGCATATGGCTTCTACCCAAATTTGCATAATTGCAATTAATAATGAAGATATGGAGTAATTAATCAATCAATCCCTAACAAGCAGTTTCCACACAAATCGCTTCTTTCTCCCTCAATTCTTCACCGATTTTGATTCTTTTTTACATGAAGGTAGGGGACCCTAGGGTGCATATACTAAATTCTACCCAGATTTACTTAATTACAATTATTAAGTTATGGTCTAATTAAGCCTTAATGAACAGTTCAACAAAAATCGCTTCTTCTCAGTCAATTCCTCACCGTTTCAGATTCTTTCTGGCAAATATTGATTCCTAGGGTCAATATTGCTTGCAACATTTATTGCGCACTTCAGATCGTTCCTTCTGGACTAGACGGGACCGGAGTGAGCTACGCCGTCACTGACAGTCTCGTTATTTTATACCACAGCGCTGTTGGGTTCTGATTGGTCAGAGAGGGTCGATTAATTTTCTATAACAGCAGCATGGACAGTAGCGCAGGTTTTTATTATTGCACTCATTTGAATACATTTTTGTTTCCATAGTAACAGAGGGATGTGTACATTAACAGGGACGTTAGTAAAGCCATACTGAGTGTGCAATCGTTGAAGTTTTCTGTCCGAAGTTGCTTATTTATCATTTACAGAAGGAGTCTCCAGTGTCAGCGCTTTGTAACAGTCAGAGGTGAAGGTGGAACTTTAGGACGGAGGAGTTTCCGTGTCTTTGCGGTTTCTCGTTAACATGACAGTCAGCGTTTTGTGTCTTTAGTTAATAAGAGAGAGAAAAAAAGAGCGAGGTTCGTGATGGAACGACTGTTTACAGTTGCTATAACGCAAGTGAGAAAAGGAATGAAATTGGTTTGCAGAAGTTAGGCATAAAATGAATAAATGTATAAGTGAAATAAGAAAATAAGTAAAACAGAAATCACCTCTCTATATTCATCAAATATATCAGCAAAACAATCATTTTTCTCCAAAAACAGCTTTAATTGTACAGAGAAATATACAGATAAATGAGGTGTACATCACGTAAACAGCGTTCTAAACATTTCCCACGGTGCACTGGTTCTCTGAGCTCAGTCTTGCGCAGAGAGACACACCAAGTGAGCATCGACCTCCGTCTCAGAGAGAATCCTGCAACACACAGACAGGGAGAGTAAAGAGAAAAACTCCATTCTGACTCATAAGAACCTCAGGAGTAATGTTCTGTTTAGAATCAATATTATCAAAATCATTTGAGAAACTAATCACAAAAAAAACAAAACCAAAAACCTGAGATTGCGCAAGTATTCACCCCCATTGGTGGGATGAGATCTGCTGTTCATAACCTGGAAATAACCTCCACATCAGAATCAGGAAACGCTTTATTGCCAAGTCATTGTTGCAACTACAAGGAATTTGGCTTGGAGTTAAAGTGCTCAATAAATAAATGCTAAATAAAGACAGTCTATTCTAAGAAATAAGAACTAACAAGATAAAAAGAAGATAAAATAAATAAACAACTGCGCAGGTAATCAAATGGGGGGGGGCAGAGTAAATGGGGGTCACTGGTCTTGTTTATTGAGGTGGGGGGGCAGAGGGTGTCAGGACTCTGAGGTATGGTGCTGGGCGGGGGTGGTGGTGGGTGGGTTACAACCAAAACAAGACAACACAGAGTGCACCAAATCTCCGAGGCAGCCGTCTGTGGCGCCATCTTGAAATTTGATATAACCTCCATATAACACACACCTGGGGTTTGGAGGGGGTGACTCATACGAAATCCCACTGGAGTTTGGCCAGAAGACAGACTGGAGCCTCAGCACACACACATAGAAAACGGTTTTTGTGTTTGGTGGAAATCCATCACTGCTCATCCCCAAAACAAACCCCATACCCACTGTGAAGCATGGTGGTGGTAGTACGGTAGCTTTACTTGCACAGCTAATGAAACCCATGATGTCCTGTTTCTCTGGAAACTTTATATGCTTTGTCTAATTTTAAACTGGACATAAATAAAAAGTTTTAAAATTTGGTAAATTTTTGATTCGGCACCATTTCCCCATCACTTTTTAAATTTAAGCGAATGTACGATATCGATATGTTCCCATATTCATACTTTATACCATGCTCTCATACTTTAGTACTAGGGTGCATCAGTTGCCCTGACTTTCATAAAATCTGATGTGTTTTTGTTCGGGTGTTCCTTTTCACCAATAAAGACATCCTGTAAAATGTTTTGACCATATTCAAAAGTCTAATGGTGGCACCATGAGGTTCATTTTTTGCCAAAAAACGCTTATTTTATGTTTTCGCATAAGGTTTGAATCACAATGTTGGACTCCATTTATTGATTTCTTGTGAGCCAGAGATGATGTTAAGAACCTTTGCAAGGGATTGAGAAGCATTAATGTGATTCATAATCCATTTGTATTGTTTAAAAGTAGTTGAACGATGATTCAATGAACAGCTAAAACTCAAACTGTGCTTGATAAGATATTTAGAATATGTACTAAAAATGTGGATCTAAGATATTTGGTATACTCTATAAGGTGCCATAATGTTTCATGAAAAGTGATCGAAATTGTCATAAAATAGCAGCTTTTTCCATAACTTTGAGCTCTTGGTGCCACCATTAAACTTTTGAATTTTGTCAAAATATTTCACCCAGTGTGTTTTCTTACCAAAAGGAACATAAAAACAAAAATGCATCATGATCGGAGGAACTTTTCATTTTTAGGGGGCAACTGATGCACCCTATTTAGTACCCCAAAGTGTATATACATGGTGCTTTGCAGAAGTATTCACCCCCTTAGATGTTAGGGTTTAACTGGAATTTTTAGTCAGCGATCTGAACATAATACTCTATAACGTAGCAAGAAAAAAAAAAAAGCATATACATATACTCGGTCTCAACTTCTCATCTGGCTTCAGCTGATCTAACAGGTTTTGTAGAGCGTGATCTATTTACTAGTATGAGGATGTGTTCTTTAATAGAAACTACAAAACACTTCTGCAAGTTGCTCCGGATGAGAAAGCCTGATTAATGCTGCAAACGAAAAAAAGAAAAATGATGGATCAGTTAGATTCAGCACAAGAGCAAAGTGTGAAGCTGCACTCATTCACACAAAGTAAATCCCAGGAGAACGCATTACATTTTTGCAACATTCTATGCTTTTACGCTCCGTCAGCATGACCTTGGGACGAATAAAATCACATGCTAAAGACACACACGGTGTCAAACCTGTCCTACGAGCTGAGCCGTCCCACTCAATTTCACTTCAATCTTAAATTCTGATCATCAGGTTTATGCTTTTCGACTGCATAAGGAAGGAGGAACTAGATTAAAGTGATTCATGTCCCAGACGTGCAAATTAATTCCCCAGTGAATTTTATGATTTCTGCATTTTCTACTTTCCTACTTCCTGTAACATCTAATTGCCATTCACACTAAAAACATTATCACGATTCTCAAAGACTTTTCAATGATGCACGATATACATCATGATTAGAGATGGTACTAATGCAATACCCACTGTAGATCTCTACAGTACCCTCCACAATTATTGGCACCCCTTGTAAAGATTTGTAAAAAGGGTTGGAGGGGGATCCACCTTTTGGTGAAGCCACTTCATCTCACACTGAAAAAATGAGAAAAATCCAACCTTTAATTGAAATAAATTTATTCAGAGGAAAACAAATCCCATCAAGAAATATATTTTCAACAAAACCACACGTGCCACTATTATTAGCACCCCTGTAAATGATCGTGAACACAATGTACCTGAAGCATGTTTCCCGTTTAAACGATGCATGTTCGAGTTGACTGGAGTGTGCAAGAACTTTTTACTCTTTACAAGGGGTGCCAATAATTGTGGAGGGCACTGTAGATAGACAGATAGATTGATCACTTTGTTAATCCCAGTTCACAGATTACAGCAGCAGCAAGAAAGAAATCTTGACAAGTAATCAAAATAAATATTCTGTTAAAAGGTTACAAATAGAGATCTAAAATATAAAGCAAATATATTTGTTTGCTCGTACTTAAAAAAAAAAAAAAAAAAAAGAGATTTACTGTCTATAAAAATAAACATTTTATTTTAGAGAACCATTTTAAAATAAATAAATAAATAAATAAATAAATACACTGAAAAGGAGAAAACATTTTTTTAAAAATGTTTCCACTTTTCTTTCGCCGTTACTCCTCTCCAACTTTCTATCTTCCTTCTTCTCTTTACTTCCCCTTACATTCATTTATTCTCTCTCTGACACCCTCTTTATTTTTCTTTCCATTCCTCCTGCTTTTCTTTCTTACATTTCTTATTATTGTATCTGTATCATCATCATCATCATTTCCATTTCTTCCTTCCCTTCATCTCTTTCAGGTTTTCTTCCCAGCACTCAGAGACTCGAGGAAATCTAACTTATTAAACGTCTGAGTAAAATTATACAATCAACTAAAAGACTGATTAAAGGCAGCGAGACATGAAAAACACTCAACATTTGATATGATGGTATAATAAAAACTGTGTGTGTGTGTAAGGAATGAATTTACACACTACTGTTCAAAAGTTTGGGGTCACTTTGAAATGTCTGTCTTATTTTTGAAAGAAAAGCACTGTTCTTTTCAATGCAGATCACTTTAAACTAATCAGAAATCCACTCTATACATTGCTAATGTGGTAAATGACTATTCTAGCTGCAAATGTCTGGTTTTTGGTGCAATATCTCCATAGGTGTATAGAGGCCCATTTCCAGCAACTCTCACTCCAGTGTTCTAATGGTACAATGTGTTTGCTCATTGCCTCAGAAGGCTAATGGATGATTAGAAAACCCTTGTACAATCATGTTAGCACAGCTGAAAACAGTTGAGCTCTTTAGAGAAGCTATAAAACTGACCTTCCTTTGAGCAGATTGAGTTTCTGGAGCATCACATTTGTGGGGTCGATTAAATGCTCAAAATGGCCAGAAAAATGTCTCGACTATATTTTCTATTCATTTCCAGCTTATGGTGGGAAATAAAAGTGTGACTTTTCATGGAAAAAACAAAATTGTCTGGGTGACCCCAAACTTTTGAACGGAAGTGTATGAGCAGATGTGACGGAGTGCTGACTGAACTCTCACCTGAACCTGGGCTCCTGTGCCGTTATCACTCCCACCTCCAGCTCAGACGGCTTGAAATCGATGGACAGCACTGTGGACAAGCAGCTGATCGCCGTCTGCCAATCACACACAGACACGCCCATTTATACAGAGACATGCCCAATCACACGCACAGAGATACGCCCATTTATACACAGACATGCCCAATCTCTCACACAGAGACACGCCCATTTAGACTTTGACACATCCAATCACACAGACACGCCCATTTATACATACACAGACGTGCCCAATCTCTCTCAGACACGCCCATTTATACACATTTATGTTACATGTGGTTTGTGGTAAAAAAAAAAAAAAAAAAAAATCATCTTTAGTGAGAAAACGTCTGATTCTGACGTCTAAAATTATGAATTTAAATTCGAACTCTCACTGGTGACGTCACAGCATCATTCACAGCCGACCAATCAGCAGCTTTGCTTTCCGTCTTTCTTCCCCCTTTTCAATCTTTCATTCTTTCCCTGTCATTTTCTCTCACTCCTTCGCTTTCTGACAGCCATTTCTTTTTTACTTCTTCATTTCCTTCCATTTTTTCCCTTTCTCCCTGACTCTCATTTCCTGGATTCTTTCCATCTTTACTTCCTTATTTCTTTCTTTCAACATCTTTCTTTATTTTATCCTTTTTCCCCCCTTCTTTCTTTCCTCATTTCTATTTTCTTTTGCACATGTTCTTTCCTTCTCATTTCCTTCTTTGTTCATTTCTGTCTTACCCTTTCTTCTTATCCCTGGATTATGATTATTATTATTATTATGTTGCTGCCTCACACTGGCCTGTCTCCTGCCAGGAGGAAGCTGTGTCTCATGGTTACTGCACCTCGATGGTCTGCTCGAAGGTCCAGTCTTGTTTCTTCTTGACTCTCTTCTCCAGGAAGCTGATGGCTTCAGTCTGTTTCACTCCGGCTGCTGTGGCTTTAAAGCCGCAGTAATAACCTGCAGGGTCGCATTTATACACCTGCGGCCCCAGCTCTTCATCCATACCGATCACGATCATACCTGAAACACACACACAGTCAGGTTCGGATTACACTTAACACACACACACACTCTTGGTAAACCTGATACACACATTTCAAATCTGCAAACATGAGAAAGTTCTCAGATTAACATTCTAAAGTTTACTCAGTGATGTTACTGATTTCTTAAACACTAAAACTAAAAATCAGCAAGTTCCTCAAACTAATTTGAATAAACTGAATAATTTCAATAATAATTAAATAAATATGCAAATTAATCACCCAGAAAATCAAAAATACACTAATCATTTACACAATACTCGAATGTAATAATAAAAGATTAAAACAAAAGAAAAACCCCTTATTCCTGACCTATAAACAAAAATAATTTAAAGAATAATTTAATAGAATTTATGGATCCATAAAATAAACACTAAATTCAGACTGAAAACTAAATTAAATAACTTAATTCCCCACGAGGAAAACTAATATAAAACAAACCACATAAAATAAATAATGTAAAATTATAATTTATGACTTCATAATTAAATGAATATAAATATGCAAATCCTTAATAATTAAAAAAACCAACAACATTAAACTAAACTAAACCAAAAACGTGCTCTGGGCCTCAGCTACAGCGGGATTAAGAGATGGTTAAAAACAAACACAATAAAAAATATTCAATAAGGAGAAAAAAAAAAAAAAAGACTTTAGTCCCACTAGCCACTTTGGCGGGTGGTTTATTCTGTGGTATGACAATATATTTTAATTGTAGTTTTCTCTGAAGGAATCTGATATAATAAACGCATTGCAGTGTAATATTACGCGCCTACAACTCCCATGAGCCCCTGCATAAACATTCTGACAACATGTTAGAATTGTTTAGAACGTTCGTTAACGGCTCAGATAAAATCAGTGATGCGGTAACCTGCGGTTAATGAACGAAGTGACAAAGTTGCTGACGACTGACAAGCGCACTATGTAGCGGCGTATAGCTGGAGTTTCAAACCCTGCTGCTCAGGGAAAAGGGGCAGAGATGGTCAGGGCCGGAGCAGCATTTTAAAATCATTCATCTGATGATGAATGTCATGAGGACATTTAATGTCTCTCTCTACACATGTTCACACTCACACACACTATTAATAAATAATACATAATAATACTTGATAATACACACAATACTTGCATATCAAAACATCAAATGTTTTTCAATGATAAATGCTTTGAATTGGACTTTTAATATTAGAATCAGTTCAGTTGTACTGAATGTTATTTTTCATATTGTAAGGGGTTTGAATTTGAGTTCAACTCTGTTTATATTTTTGTCTGAACTGGTTGCATGTTTTCATATAGGGAGCGAGCTTAACAGCACTGAATACTGAGTGCTACTGTAGAGATACACTACTGTTCAAAAGTTTGGGGTCACTTTGAAATGTCCTTATTTTTGAAAGAAAAGCACTGTTCTTTTCAATGAAGATCACTTTAAACTAATCAGAAATCCACTCTATACATTGCTAATGTGGTAAATGACTATTCTAGCTGCAAATGTGTGGTTTTTGGTGCAATATCTCCATAGGTGTATAGAGGCCCATTTCCAGCAACTCTCACTCCAGTGTTCTAATGGTACAATGTGTTTGCTCATTGCCTCAGAAGGCTAATGGATGATTAGAAAACCCTTGTACAATCATGTTAGCACAGCTGAAAACAGTTGAGCTCTTTAGAGAAGCTATAAAACTGACCTTCCTTTGAGCAGATTGAGTTTCTGGAGCATCACATTTGTGGGGTCGATTAAATGCTCAAAATGGCCAGAAAAATGTCTCGACTATATTTTCTATTCATTTTACAACTTATGGTGGGAAATAAAAGTGTGACTTTTCATGGAAAACACTAAATTGTCTGGGTGACCCCAAACTTTTGAACGGTAGTGTATATTATACGCTGCCGTTCATAATTACATCTAGATCTTCCGAACTTGAACGTATCATGGTGAAGAAAAAAAACTGCGATTTCCTGGCAACAAAATTGTGGCTAGTGAAAAGGCTGAATGGTTAGTGACTCAGGAAAACCACTAGCCACAGTGGCCGGTGAGCAAAAAAGTTAATATAAAGCCCTGGTGTGTGTATATATACACACAGCGCATTCATGACGATGGATTAAAGTCACTCACAGCAGCCGAGCGGTCTCATCTCAGCGTTCTGGGTGTAAACTTGTGAAATGTCGGCGATCCTCTTACACAACATGTCTACCGGAATCTCGTAGCCGTATTTGTACATCCAGTTCGCTGCTTCGTAACGTGCTCTCTGCACCTGAGACCTGCTGTCAGCTGCACACACACACAGAATGCAACAATCCCTGAATAATAATAATCCGTATTTTTAATTTTACATTTTAATTTGATATCTTTATACCCGTCATGCCGGACATCACACAGCCGATGTTGTCTGTGATGCGAAACAGGTGAGTGACTGTCGAGGGGTCCAGGAGCTTGTCCTGAAATAAAAATACATAAATTAATAAAATAATAATACAGACATTTATACAAACAGAAGCTGTGTGTTACATGCGAGTGAACTCACTGGAACTTTTTTCTGTGTGACAACAATGGCGCAGTCTTTCCCGCGCACAGCGACTGATGTCATTCCGCCCTGATTAATGGCTTTAAACGCATATTCTGTTGAAAAAAAAAATTACAAAATAAAAATCACTTGACAGATTGAGTCCATGTTCACATGAGCAGCTGCTTGTCTTTATTGTAGTTTGTTTCTGGTGGACATGTAACAACTAAATTGTTTTTTTTGGGCTTTATTTTGTTTTATTTTAAACTGTGGTTTAAAATCAAGTGTAACGTGTTCAGGAGGAGGGATAATGATCCGAGGCCATGGTGTTTCAAATGTGATGTCCAACAAACTCGTGTGTCATGATGGTCAGGTGTCCAGATACTTTTGACCGTATAGTGTAACTACAGTGGTGCTTGAAAGTTTGTGAACCCTTTAGAATTTTCTATATTTCTGCATAAATGTGACCTAAAACATCATCAGATTTTCACACAAGTCCTAAAAGTTGATAAAGAGAACCCAGTTAAACAAATGAGACAAAAATATTATACTTGGTCATTTATTTATTGAGGAAAATGATCCAATATTACATATCTGTGAGCAGCAAAAGTATGCGAACCTCTAGGATTA
This sequence comes from Neoarius graeffei, assembly GCF_027579695.1. Taxonomy (NCBI): domain Eukaryota; kingdom Metazoa; phylum Chordata; class Actinopteri; order Siluriformes; family Ariidae; genus Neoarius; species Neoarius graeffei. Next base: position 3,645,601 of record NC_083571.1, read on the forward strand.
GCAGTTAATATGAAGGTGAAATTAGAGTCCGGTGTTTTCAATCAATGGGATGACAATCAGGTGTGAGTGGGCACCCTGTTTTATTTAAAGAACAGGGATCTATCAAAGTCTGATCTTACACTTCCACAAACATGTGTTGTGATCATGGCACGAACAAAGGAGTTTTCTGAGGACCTCAGAAAAAGCGTTGTTGATGCTCATCAGGCTGGAAAAGGTTACAAAACCATCTCTAAAGAGTTTGGATTCCATCAATCCACAGTCAGACAGATTGTGTACAAATAGAGGAAATTCAAGATCATTGTTACCCTCCCCAGGAGTGGTCGACCAACAAAGATCACTCCAAGAGCAAGGCGTGTAATAGTTGGCGAGGTCACAAAGGAGCCCAGACTAACTTCTAAGCAACTGAAGGCATCTCTCACATTGGCTAATGTTAATGTTCATGACTCCACCATCAGGAGAACACTGAACAACATTGGTGTGCATGGCAGGGTTGCAAGGAGAAAGCCACTGCTCTACAAAAATAACATTGCTGCTCGTCTGCAGTTTGCTAAAGATCACATGGACAAGCCAGAAGGCTATTGGAAAAACGTTTTGTGGATGGATGAGACCAAAATAGAACTTTTTGGTCTAACTGAGAAACATTATGTTTGGAGAAAGGAAAACACTGCATTCCAGCATAAGAACCTTATCCCATCTGTGAAACATGGTGGTGGTAGTATCATGGTTTGGGCCTGTTTTGCTGCATCTGGGCCAGGACGGCTTGCCATCATTGATGGAACAATGAATTCTGAATTATACCAGTGAATTCTAAAGGAAAATGTCAGGACATCTGTCCATGAACTGAATCTCAAGAGAGGGTGGGTCATACAGCAAGACAACGACCCTAAGCACACAAGTCGTTCTACCAAAGAATGGTTAAAGAAGAATAAAGTGAATGTTTTGGAATGGCCAAGTCAAAGTCCTGACCTTAATCCAATGGAAATGTTGTGGAAGGACCTGAAGCGAGCAGTTCATGTGAGGAAACCCACCAACATCCCAGAGTTGAAGCTGTTCTGTACGGAGGAACGGGCTAAAATTCCTCCAAGCCGGTGTGCAGGACTGATCAACAGTTACCGCAAACGTTTAGTTGCAGTTATTGCTGCACAAGGGGGTCACACCAGATACTGAAAGCAAAGGTTCACATACTTTTGCCACTCACAGATCTGTAATATTGGATCATTTTCCTCAATAAATAAATGATCAAGTATAATATTTTTGTCTCATTTGTTTAACTGGGTTCTCTTTATCTACTTTTAGGACTTGTGTGAAAATCTGATGTTTTAGGTCATAGTTATGCAGAAAATTCTAAAGGGTTCACAAACTTTCAAGCACCACTGTAATGTATGCGTGTGTGTGTGTGTTATCTAGATTGTGGTTATGACGTCACTCATCCTCGCCACGCCCCCGATAACTGAAGCTGGGACAGTAACAAATACCTGTCAGCAATGTGGATGAGAATTCATTTACAATTCTGTAGCTTTAAACTTAGATATCTGAATCATTTATTTAATTAAAATGTATTGTTTGATAGATTTGCATATTCATTAATATTAACCAATCAAATCACGTCCATATTTGATTTAATCTCAGATTAAAATACACTGCTAATTATTAAATTATCTTATCTTAACTCTACACCTGCAGAAGTGTACTTTACTCTAAATCCACACGACAATAATAACAATAGCTAGCTCGTTAGCTTGCTAGCACTGCAGCTCACTATGAATGAAAATACAAACCGAGCATTAAAACTCTTCTCTTTTTTTACTCACCCACTTGATAAAGTCTTCCTTCTGGCGAGAAAATAGTAATATGGCGATCAAACCCGGCGCTCGAGCCGCGCGACATATTTCTTAAATTTTATTTCTTAATATATAGATAGAAAAATCCTCTATAGCTGTGACATGCAGAATTTAAGTCTAACCCGGAAGTACTTTTCGATTGCTCCACCGGGGTCATTTGTGTCACGTGACCGCCTTAAGCTCTCCTGCGCCATTTTCCTTTAGCAGTGCTAAACAAAGTGAATAAAACATATGGAATAATGGATACATTCTTTATAAAAATAAGTCTATTTTTTAAACAATGGTTTGATAATAATATTATTTTGGTTAATCAATTGTTTAACCAGCATGGCCAACTGTATTCATACTCAGAATTTTTACAAATGTATGGAATCCCTATTCCTCCAAAAGAATTTTCAATTGTATATGATGCAATACCACTAGGTACTGTTGCACTCTTTAGAGGTTTGGGGGCTAATCCAAATCTACCCACATTGGGCAGTGTATGTGATACAAGTATTGGAAAGAACTGTTTTACTCCCAATGGTAATAGAAATAGAACTATACGTACACTGTTCAAACAAGATCTCATTACTACTCCTTCTTGTTTGTCACACTGGTCCAAGTGGGTGGGGGACATCTGGTGGAAAAAAGTTTGGCTATTGCCTAAAAAATTATTTTTAACCAACAAAGTTAAAGAAGGGCGGCACGGTGGTGTAGTGGTTAGCGCTGTCGCCTCACAGCAAGAAGGTCCTGGGTTCGAGACCCGGGGCTGGCGAGGGCCTTTCTGTGTGGAGTTTGCATGTTGTCCGCGTGGGTTTCCTCCGGGTGCTCTGGTTTCCCCCACAGTCCAAAGACATGCAGGTTAGGTTAACTGGTGACTCTAAATTGAGCGTAGGTGTGAATGTGAGTGTGAATGGTTGTCTGTGTCTATGTGTCAGCCCTGTGATGACCTGGCGACTTGTCCAGGGTGTACCCCGCCTTTCACCCGTAGTCAGCTGGGATAGGCTCCAGCTTGCCTGCAACCCTGTAGAAGGATAAAGCGGCTAGAGATAATGAGATGAGAATGAGAAAGTTAAAGAAATATCTTTTAAGTTGTTACATAGATTTTATCCAACAAATTTTTATTTACAGAAATTCAAAAAAGATATTAATATAAATTATTCTTTTTGTGGGGCTGAAAGAGAAACTATTACTCATTTATTTTGGCTTTGCCCTTATTCAAAACTTTTGTGGAGTAAGCTTGCTCGTGTCATCATAGACTCCATTCATTCAGACTTTGCATTAAAGTGGGAAAATGTCTTGTTTGGTTTTCATGAAAAGGAGTATGTGGGCTCTCAATATTATTTGATTAATCTTTTGTTATTTTTAGGTAAATACTACATTCATAAATGTAAATTTCAAAACAAAAAACCTAACTTCATTGAATTTGGTATAGATGTGAAACATTATAGATCTGCAATTTCTACCAGCACTAATGAAAAGGCTGTTAGAACGGAAACTATTTTTGTATTGTATAACATTTTTTTATGATTACAATTTTATCTGTATAGGTTTTTTTTATATATCCCCTGGCATAATTATAATAATACTGTTTTATTTGCGTGTACCCTTTGTATAATCTGTGTTTGATTCAATAAAGAGAAAAAAAAGTGAATAAAACACGATTCAAAAAAGGCATTTCAGACATATCATTTAAATAAAATAAAGACGCTACAGTTTAAAAAAATATTTATTACAACTTCTAAAAGTACAGTTTGTATTCAATGAATAATAATAAAAAAGAATATTCAGTTGTTGAAACCTGGACATTCATTACACAACTCATACTTCAGGTGGAAAAAAACAACAATTAGCTTATATTTAATTATACACAAATCTTACATAAGTTTTACTGTCACATCCGATAAACCAATTGTTTTATAGTTTTCTGCCATAAATGACGACAGCATCAACAAGATCCAGGTTTTATTGCTTGTTTATCTGCTTGATTCTAATCCAAGCAGTGTTAATATTAACTTCATCTCATTATCTCTAGCCACTTTATCTTGTTCTACAGGGTCGCAGGCGAGCTGGAGCCTATCCCAGCTGACTACGGGTGAAAGGCGGGGTACACCCTGGACAAGTCGCCAGGTCATCACAGGGCTGACACATAGACACAGACAACCATTCACACCTACGCTCAATTTAGAGTCACCAGTTAACCTAACCTGCATGTCTTTGGACTGTGGGGGAAACCGGAGCACCCGGAGGAAACCCACGCGGACACGGGGAGAACATGCAAACTCCGCACAGAAAGGCCCTCGCTGGCCACGGGGCTCGAACCCGGACCTTCTTGCTGTGAGGCGACAGCGCTAACCACTACACCACCGTGCCACAAGAAACATCACTTAAAAAAAAAAAAAAGGTTCTCAAGGGTTCTAAGTTTCTGAATGTAGTTGTACTTGGTGTCCACTCTGAAAAAGAAAATCAAGAACTCAAGAAGCTTTTGGTTGCCATGGGTGAATGTACCATGGCTGCTGTAGTTTAAAAACAATCCTCATTTCACCCAGCCTAAAACAATAACCAACAAACAAAAATAAAATATAGATTTACCACTCCGAAAACCCCAGGTAGCAAACAGTTTTTCTTTTGGTCCAGTGTTGGCAGGGTTGTTATGAAAGTCAAGTTTATTTTTACAGCGCTTTTAACAATAGACATTGTCGCAAAGCAGCTTTACAGAAAATTAAAGACTTTAAACATGAGCTAATTTTATCCTTAATTTATCCCCAATGATGAAGCCTGTGGTGATGGTGGCAAGGAAAAATTCCCTCAGATGACATGAGGAAGAAACCTCAAGAGGAACCAAACTCAAAAGGGAACCCATCCTCATTTGAGTGACAACAGATAATGTCTCGTCTCGTCTCGTCTTCTTCCGCTTATCCGGGACCGGGTCGCGGAGGCAGCAGTCTAAGCATGGAAGCCCAAACTTCCCTTTCCCCAGGCACCTCGGCCAGCTCCTCGGGAAGAACACCGAGGCGTTCCCAGGCCAGCCGAGAGACATAGTCCCTCCAGCGTGTCCTGGGTCTTCCCCGGGGCCTCCTCCCGGGGGGACATGCCTGGAACACCTCCCCAGGGAGGCGTCCAGGAGGCATCCGAAAAAGATGCCCGAGCCACCTCAGCTGGTTCCTCTCGATGTGGAGGAGCAGCGGCTCTACTCCGAGCTCCTCCCGAGTGACTGTGCTTCTCACCCTATCTCTAAGGGAGCGCCCAGCCACCCTGAGAAGGAAACTCATTTCAGCCGCTTGTATCTGCGATCTTGTTCTTTCTGTCATTACCCAAAGCTCATGACCATAGGTGAGAGTCGGAACGTAGATCGACCGGTAAATTGAGAGCTTCGCCTTTTGGCTCAGCTCCTTCTTCACCACAACGGACCGCTAAAGCGACCGCATCACTGCGGAGGCTGCACCAATCCGCCTGTCGATCTCACGCTCCATCCTTCCCTCACTCGTGAACAAGATCCCGAGATACTTAAACTCCTCCACTTGAGGCAGGACTTCTCCACCAACCTGGAGAGGGCAAGCCACCCTTTTCCGGTCGAGAACCATGGCCTCGGACTTGGAGGTGCTGATTCTCATCCCAGCCGCTTCACACTCGACTGCAAACTGCCCCAGTGCATGCTGAAGGTCCTGGTTTGAAGAAGCCAACAGGACAACATCATCCGCAAAAAGCAGAGATGAAATCCTGTGGTTCCCAAACAGGATTCCTTCCGGCCCCTGGCTGCGCCTAGAAATTCTGTCCATAAAAATTATGAACAGAACCGGTGACAAAGGGCAGCCCTGCCGGAGTCCAACATGCACTGGGAACAGGTCTGACTTACTGCCGGCAATGCGAACCAGACTCCTGCTCCATTCGTACAGGGACCGGACAGCCCTTAGCAAAGAGCCCCGAACCCCATACTCCCGAAGCACCCCCCACAGAATACCACGGGGGACACGGTCGAATGCCTTCTCCAGATCCACAAAGCACATGTGGACTGGTTGGGCAAACTCCCATGAACCCTCGAGCACCCTATGAAGGGTATAGAGCTGGTCCAGTGTTCTGTGACCAGGACGAAAACCGCATTGTTCCTCCTGGATCAGAGGTTTGCCTATTGGTCGAATTCTCCTCTCCAGTACCCTGGAGTAAACGTTCCCTGGGAGGCTGAGAAGTGTGATTCCCCTATAATTGGAGCACACTCTCCGGTCCCCTTTCTTAAAAAGAGGGACCACCACCCCAGTCTGCCACTCCAGAGGCACTGTCCCCGACCACCACGCAATGTTGCAGAGGCGTGTCAACCAAGACAGCCCCACAACATCCAGAGACTTGAGATACTCAGGGCAGATCTCATCTACCCCCGGTGCCTTGCCACCAAGGAGCTTGCAAACCACCTCAGTGACTTCGGCTTGGGTAATGGACGAGTCCACCTCTGAGTCATCAGCCTCAGTCTCCTCAGTGGAAGACATGACGGTGGGATTGAGGAGATCCTCAAAGTATTCCTTCCACCGCCCGACAATGTCCCCAGTCGAGGTCAACAGCTCCCCACCCACACTGTAAACAGTGTTGGCAGAGTACTGCTTCCCCCTCCTGAGGCGCCGGACGGTTTGCCAGAATTTCTTCGAGGCCGACCGATAGTCCTTCTCCATGGCCTCCCCGAACTCCTCCCAGTTCCGAGTTTTTGCCTCCGCAACTGCCTGAGCTGCAGCACGCCTGGCCTGCCGATACCCGTCGGCTGCCTCAGGAGTCCCGGAGGTCAACATGGCCCGATAGGACTCCTTCTTCAGCTTGACGGCATCCCTTACTTCCGGTGTCCACCACCGGGTTCGGGGATTGCCGCCACGACAGGCACCGGAGACCTTGTGGCCACAGCTCCAAACAGCTGCGTCCACAATGGAGGTAGAGAACATGGTCCACTCAGACTCAATGTCCCCCGCCTCCCTCGGAAGCTGGGAAAAGCTCTCTCGGAGGTGGGAGTTAAAGACCTCCCCAACAGAGTGCTTGGCCAGACGTTCCCAGCAGACCCTCACCATACGTTTAGGCCTGCCAGGTCTGTCCAGCTTCCTCCTCCGCCAGCAGATCCAACTCACCACCAGGTGGTGATCAGTTGATAGCTCAGCCCCTCTCTTCACCCGAGTGTCCAAGACATAGGGCCGGAGATCAGATGAAATGACTACAAAGTCGATCATCGACCTCCGACCTAAGGTGTCCTGGTGCCACGTGCACTTATGGACACCCCTATGCTCGAACATGGTGTTCGTTATGGACAAACCGTGACTAGCACAGAAGTCCAATAACAAAACACCACTCGGGTTCAGATCGGGGAGGCCGTTCCTCCCAACCACGCCCCTCCAGGTGTCACTGTCGTCGCCCACGTGAGCATTGAAGTCCCCCAGTAGCACAATGGAGTCCCCAGTCTGAGCACCCCTCAGTACCTCTCCCAGGAACTCCAAGAAGGCCGGATACTCTATACTGCTATTTGGCCCGTAGGCACAAACAACAGCAAGAGCCCTCTCCCCAATCCGAAGGCGCAGAGAGGCAACCCTCTCGTTCACTGGGGTAAACTCCAACACATGGTGGCTGAGCTGGGGAGCTATAAGCAAGCCCACACCAGCCCGCCGCTGCTCACCACGGGCGACTCCAGAGAGGTGGAAAGTCCAGCCCCTCTCGAGGAGCTCGGTTCCAGAGCCCAAGCTGTGCGTGGAGGTGAGCCCGACTATCTCTAGCCGGTACCTCTCAACCTCCCGCACAAGCTCAGGCTCTTTCCCCCCCAGCGAAGTGACATTCCATGTCCCAACAGCCAGCCACTGTGTCCGGGGATCAGGTCGTCGAGGCCCCTGCCTTCGACTGCCACCCAATCCACACTGCACCAAACCCCTACTGCTACCTCTGTGGGTGGTGAACCCACAGGAGGTCGGGCCCACGTCACCTCTTCGGGCTGAGCCCGGCCGGGCCCCATGGGCAAAGGCCCGGCCACCAAGCGCTCGCATACGAGCCCCAACCCCGGGCCTGGCTCCAGGGTGGGGCCCCGGCTGCGTCCTACCGGGCGACGTCACGGTCCTGGATTTTTTCTCCATAGCGGTTTTTTGGTGAACTGCTCTTGGTCTGGCCTGTCACCTAGGACCTGTCTGCCTTGGGAAACCCTAACAGGGGCATAATGCCCCCGACAACATAGCTCCTAGGATCATTCAAGCACACAAACCCCTCCACCACAATAAGGTGGCAGTTCTAGGAGGGGACAGATAATGTGATTATAAATAACTTGCTTCTATAACTGTGTCCTATATAGTCACAAAGTATAACTGTGAAACCATGAAATTCATTATAGTTTAACAGGGAGTCTGCTTTGTTGAAGCTATAAACTCTTCATTGATGGAAACTTGAGTGCAAAACTGTTCATGACAACTGCAGTCCTAAAGTTAGCAAGTTAACTGAAGTCTTCAGACATAAATGTATCACTGTAAGTGTCCATCTTCCAAATGTGACTTTTGACTGTCCATATGGGGCCGTCCTCCACAGGAGTGATGTGATGAGACTCCAGCCAGATGTAGGGCATCAGGATGGATCAGGCAGGTCCGAGGACTAAAAGAGGTTCAGGATCTCGATCTCAGGCTCGACATGTAACTCAGATGGACAGACATAGTCGGTGTGTGTGTGTGTGGGGGGGGGGGGGGGCACAGGTTGTTCGGTATGCCCAATGTCACTTAATGAGTAAGAACAGTATACATTTTGCACTAAGTGCAAGCAGGGACTCTGGCAAAACTAACTATGACAGCATAACTAAAAGGGGAGAGCCAGACGGTAACACAGGCATGAGGGAGTCCTGGGACGTAAAGCAGCAGCCACTACACCGTCAACAAACCCAAGTGAACAAGTGAGTGGGGGACTGACAGCATCCATACATCCCAGTTTACCAAAACACTCTATGTCTGAGGGCCCTCCAGAGCTACACCTTTACCTCATAAAACTATTAACAAAAGGCTCGATTAAACAGATATGTTTTCAGCCTCGATTTAAACGCTGAGACTGTATCTGAGTACCGAACACTACTTGGAAGGCTGTTCCATAACTGTGGGGCTTTGTAAGAAAAGGGTCTGCCCCCTGATGTAGCCTTCACTATATGAGGTACCAGCAGATAGCCTGCACCTTTTGATCTAAGTGCTCCTTTGCAAAACCTGACACAATGTTGCATTGGGATGACTAACACAACCACACACACTAGATGTTGGGCCAGGTTACTTTGCTGCCTGGGTGTATTTTACCCAAGAACCCTTCAAAAAATACAAAGCTCAGTTTGCTTGATTTAACCATTTTCTAAGAGTACTTTGCATGTAGGCCATATTTAAGTGTAGATAATGCTTGTTCAGATTTAAATTCTTGGTTAAAAGTGGTCCAACATTCTGGTCTACATCATGCCTGAGGGGGATTTGTGGCTGTTCTCACAAACTCAGCTGAGTTTATCATTATGTGGGCCAGATGAATGGCAAGTGTGAAGTTTGGCCTTTCTTCTTTTAGCCAAAATTGTGACAGGGACAAAGAGATAGTCAAAGTAGGAGAATTATGAATGTCTATTTTAAGAAACCCTACACCAACGACATTAACACCCATGACCAGATCCTTATCCAACTTATTTGAATGGGAAATTGGCCTTTAGATCAGAAGCCTGGATGATACTAGCATTTTATGAAGTTTATCTTCGTAGCCAATATGGGCAATGCATTAGAATGTAAAGAAAATACTTGACATCAATTAATGGGTTATTTGTAAGACTACACCAATACGATTTATTTATTTATTTATTTATTTATTTGCAGTTATGTTAACTCTATAAAGCAGGAACTGCCACTTAAAAAAAAAAAAGGTTCAGCAGGTTTCTCATGTGGTTATACTTGAGACCCATTCTGAAAGTGAAAACCTCTGTTGTACCAAAGAACCACCAAAGCATTTTCAGTGCTAAACTGAACTCCCCCCCGTTCTTTTTTTCCTAAGGTCCATGATATTTCCCCAAAATGGCCCAAATGTATCTAATGCTTGTATAGCATTTTACTTCTAGGTCTAAAGTGCTCCAAAGCTTTGATGTACATCCTGCTTGAGGTTCCACTAAGGCAGGTCTAGCTTCCCCAGCTGATTTGAATGTGGAATTGTTCTTCATAGGTCTTGACCAGAAGCCCACTTCATCTTGGTAGCTTGGTAGCGTACAGGGCAATACACTGAATTAATTCTGAATGTTGTACATGGAACTAAACTAGACATTTTCCCTTTATGTGTATGTGAAAGTACTGTAGTCTTATCTGAGGGACAGTTTTCTCAGGAGGAACTTTGGTGGCACTGATCTCCAATCTGCCTCGAGTTCTGAGAATGGCAGCTCAAATCAGACAGAAAAAACAAACAGCGAATGTAAACTTTGACCACAAGTCACTTAAAGGATGCTGTCTTGGGGTTATTATCTAAAATGATACGCATAGGCAGTAACCTGAAGATGTGTTTTGTAATAGTGGGAAATATGTTCATCCAAACATCTATGAAAAATGTGGCTTATATTTGAGTATTTACATATGTAAAAAAAAAAACAAAAACATTATCCAAAAGATCACGCTGATGCATGATAATATTTTAGGATGTAGGATGAAGAAACCAAACCTCACTGATTAGAATTATCAGCAGACATTTGTATCCTTTTCTCAGAAGCCAGTATCTTCCTGAAATTCTGAGAACTTTTGGCATGTACATGTATTTGCATGAAAATATTCCTGTATTTTTGCATACACTTCCTTTTGTCCAAATGCAGACCAAAACCCTGTGTGGTGACTGTTTCAAAATCCACGCCTTCAGCATAAAAGAAAAAATAGTAAATGCCACGAGTGGCACAGGCACGGAGCTTTTTATAAAATGACACCTACCACACTGCGGTAAAGAAATCCCCTCTTTACCCAAACCACGCTTCACAGAGTACAGACGTGGGCGTCTTTCAGAGTTCCAGCTTCCTGCTCTACATCTAGAATAAATCAGGCTAAAGTTGACTGAGGGGTCTGGTGGTTTAATAAGAAAAGTACACTCAAAAAACCAAAAAGAGGGACGTTGGCTTTTTGAAGAGGCGTTTTAATGCAACAAATGTCAGTACAGCTACAAAAATAGCACACTGCACCAGTGGAGGAAGGTGTTAATAATGTTTTTAATGCAGTATATGCAAATGTCATTGAAAACCGAGCCATGCGGTGGATATACAGGACTGTCCTGAATGTTATACAGTGGTGCTTGAAAGTTTGTGAACCCTTTAGAATTTTCTATATTTCTGCATAAATATGACCTAAAACATCATCAGATTTTCACACAAGTCCTAAAAGTAGATAAAGAGAACCCAGTTAAACAAATGAGACAAAAATATTATACTTGGTCATTTATTTATTGAGGAAAATGATCCAATATTACATATCTGTGAGTAGCAAAAGTATGTGAACCTCTAGGATTAGCAGTTAATATGAAGGTGAAATTAGAGTCAGGTGTTTTCAATCAATGGGATGACAATCACATGTGAATGGGCACCCTGTTTTATTTAAAGAACAGGGCTCTATCAAAGTCTGATCTTACACTTCCACAAACATGTGTTGTGATCATGGCACGAACAAAGGAGATTTCTGAGGACCTCAGAAAAAGCGTTGTTGATGCTCATCAGGCTGGAAAAGGTTACAAAACCATCTCTAAAGAGTTTGGACTCCACCAATCCACAGTCAGACAGATTGTGTACAAATGGAGGAAATTCAAGACCATTGTTACCCTCCTCAGGAGTGGTCAACCAACAAAGATCACTCCAAGAGCAAGGTGTGTAATAGTCGGCGAGGTCACAAAGGACCCCAGGGTAACTTCTAAGCAACTGAAGGCCTCTCTCACATTGGCTAATGTTAATGTTCATGAGTCCACCATCAGGAGAACACTGAACAACAATAGTGTGCATGGCAGGGTTGCAAGGAGAAAGCCACTGCTCTCCAAAAATAACATTGCTACTCATCTGCAGTTTGCTAAAGATCACGTGGACAAGCCAGAAGGCTATTGGAAAAATGTTTTGTGGACAGATGAGACCAAAATAGAACTTTTTGGTTTAAATGAGAAGTGTTATGTTTGAAGAAAGGAAAGCACTGCATTCCAGCATAAGAACCTTATCCCATCTGTGAAACATGGTGGTGGTAGTATCATGGTTTGGGCCTGTTTTGCTGCATCTGGGCCAGGACAGCTTACCATCATTGATGGAACAATGAATTCTGAATTATACCAGCGAATTCTAAAGGAAAATGTCAGGACATTTGTCCATGAACTGAATCTCAAGAGAAGGTGGGTCATGCAGCAAGACAACGCCCCTAAGCACACAAGTTGTTCTACCAAAGAATGGTTAAAGAAGAATAAAGTGAATGTTTTGGAATGGCCAAGTCAAAGTCCTGACCTTAATCCAATGGAAATGTTGTGGAAGGACCTGAAGGGAGCAGTTCATGTGAGGAAACCCACCAACATCCCAGAGTTGAAGCTGTTCTGTACGGAGGAATGGGCTAAAATTCCTCCAAGCCGGTGTGCAGGACTGATCAACAGTTACCGCAAACGTTTAGTTGCGGTTATTGCTGCACAAGGGGGTCACACCAGATACTGAAAGCAAAGGTTCACATACTTTTGCCACTCACAGATATGTAATATTGGATCATTTTCCTCAATAAATAAATGAGCAAGTATAATATTTTTGTCTCATTTGTTTAACTGGGTTCTCTTTATCTACTTTTAGGACTTGTGTGAAAATCTGATGATGTTTTAGGTCATATTTATCCATAAATGTAGAAAATTCTAAAGGGTTCACAGACTTTCAAGCACCACTGTAATATCAGGGTGTTTATTAATCAGCAGAAAAAAAATGAAAAGAGCTGTTTTTTTATTCCATGGATGTCCATTACTGGGTCACACTGAGAAGTGATCTTTGCTTTTACAGCCTTGTGAGGACGAAACGAGAAACTTTTATTATTGGTCACATGCACACTTCAAGCACAGTGAAATTCATCCTCTGCATTTAACCCATCTCACACACTCAGAGCAGCGGGCAGCCACACCAGAGCGCCCGGGGAGCAGTCAGGGGTTCGGTACCTCGCTCAAGGGCACCTCAGCAAACTCCACACAGAAAGGCCCTCGCCGGCTGCTGGGTTCGTACCCGGAACCTTCTTGCTGTGAGGCGACCGTGCTAACCACTACACCACCGTGCCGCCCATCAGACTAGATACGAACTGAATGTGTGAGTGGTACAAACTCCATTAATACCAAATTTTATATAATTTCTTTCTGGTTTTATATAAAACCAGAAAGCCAAGGACGTAGGAGCTCATCTGGCCTGCCATCAAAACAACCATCACGACCAAAACATCAAACAGAACTGAAATGTGATGATGTGAGAGAGGACCAAAGTCCACGACAAACTGTTCACAACAGGAACATCAACAAAGGACTGCATTTTGTTCCTTGAGGGAAGATCGACCCAAAACATCGATCAGAACTGAATTTGCATGATAAATGAGAGAGGAAATACAATTCTATTGAGAGGCCTGGAAAATTCATGAATTTGGCCTAATTAATAACTCACTAGCAAAATATTTGACAAAACAACAACCAAGTTTTGTGCAGAGTGATGAGTTTTTTCAAACAAAACAATTAGAATGGAAATCCGTGGAGAATCAGCGGAGGAAATACGATTTAACTGAATTGTGGACGATGGACGCCACGCCATGGCGAACAGCCTTATGGTCAGATGAGCTAAAAATTCATGTATCAAATAAAAACAATAAACAACAACATGAAGCCTATTTTTAGCCATATTAACTCATCAAGCTATTTTTAATTTGCATATAGTTACATTTAATGTTGTGGAACGTCCGTGATACAAGTTCGTTCTTGTTCTCACGTATGTTATAGCAGCAATAAACAGTTGGTCTCTCACTAGCCTCTCTTTATTCTCTCTCTTGAAGTTAATAAGACAAAAAAAATACTACTAATGCTACAAATAAAAATAATAATAATAGTTCAAGAAGTGTAAACTCCTCCCTCTGTCCTGAAGATGTCGAAAAACTTAGTTCCAGCTTCACCTCTGACTGTTACAAAGCACTGACACTGGAGACTCCTTCCAGAAACATTACACAAAGACATTTCTCTTTACAGAAAACTTCACCACATCAACATTTACACGTCTGTAATCTGTTTATTGTCAGTGGAGCGTCCGCCGTACACGTCCCTGTGAATGAGCCGTTGCTATAGAAACGATGATGTGCAACTGCACTACTGCTGTTATAGGAAATTAAGAAGAAGAAGAAGAAGAAGAAAACTTTATTCATCACATGCACACTTCAAGCACAGTGAAATTCATCCTCTGCATTTAACCCATCTGAAGCAGTGAACACACACGCACACACCCAGAGCAGTGGGCAGCCACACCAGAGCGCCCGGGGAGCAGTCAGGGGTTCGGGACCTCGCTCAAGGGCACCTCAGCCCAAGGCCGCCCTATGTTAACCTACTGCATGTCTTTGGATTGTGGGGGAAACCGGAGCACCCGGAGGAAACCCACGCAGACACAGGGAGAACATGCAAACTCCACACAGAAAGGCCCTCGCCAGCCGCTGGGTTCAAACCCGGAACCTTCTTGCTGTGAGGCGACCGTGCTAACACCTTCTGACCAATCAGGATCCAGTAGCATTTTAAAAACAATTTTAAAAAATTGTAAAATGAATAAAATATCCATATTATATTTGAGTATTGGCAACTGAGCTACCAATATGTTAATACATAAAAATAGGAGTTGTTTGGATCCAGTCTGGGTATTTATGGTCCATATTAATTCTCAGGCCTTAAGGTCAAAAAGGTCCACTCTGTCAGTGTTGTAGTCGAGTCACTAAACCTCGAGTCCGAGTCCAGTCTCGAGTCCCCAGTGTTCAAGTCCGAGTCTTTAAAAAAAAAAAAATCGAGTCGAGTCCAAGACTCCAACCGCACCATGTGACAGTGTCTGTTTCAGCGCCATTAACATTAGTTTGTTCGTGAACATGTGAATGTGCTTCTCTTTATCAGGGAGTGTGAAGTATTCTGTCAGAGATGGTTGGGAGACGGATGGAAGTGCAGAAGGTGTGTTTATTAATACAAGTGAAGATGGTAAACAATCCACAGGCAAAATCGTAAAACGGTGAAACAGGCGATAGGTCAAGCGCAGGCTATCGTAGACTCGGCAGAATCAAAGACGAGAAACAGGAAATCAGGGATCAGGAAACCAAACAAGGAAATAAGGCTCGGTAATGTGTCAGCAACGCAACTCAATACTTCGCAAAGTAAGTGTATTTTCACAGTTTTTATATCGGCGCGCTGATTGCGCCTTAATCCTGTGCAGGTGTGAGTCGTTTATGGCGCACGTGAGAGTTTGCTTGGTGTGCGCTGTCTGGAGCGCCCGAGAGTCCATCTGATGCAAGGTGTGCAGGTGTGACAGTCTTGCATGAAATTAGTACAAAAATTAATGTAGATATAAAAATTTTATGCCAAATTATTATGGCATGTTACAAAAAAATAAAGAAAAAATCCGAGTCCTCGTCTCCAATTTACGTGTCCGAATGCAGTTAATGCACGAGTCCGAGTCTGAGTCATCAGTGCTCAAGTCCAAGTCAAGTCATGAGTCCTTAAAATTAGGGCACGAGTCCTGGACTTGAGTACTACAGGCCTGCACCCTGTAAAGGTATTTATTTTTATTTTTTAAGGTCTCTTTCTCTCTCTCTCACACACACACACACACACACACACACACACACACACACACACACACACACACACACACACACACACATTTTCCTCTTCTGTTATCTCTCAGGGACATGAATTTCTCAGACTATGCTGATATCCACTACAGTACATGACTCATAGATAAGGAGAAGTTTTCAACATACGAAACCAAAAGTCTCTGAGGTGCAGTGGTTTAAAAAGCTGACCTGAAACAGTCCTGCGTGTCTGCACATGCTGCATGTGTGTGTGTGTGTGTGTGTCCCCTCTATTTTGCATGCCAAAACAGTCGTACTGTAACAGACATTTGCAGGTGCTGTAAACGAGGCGATAATAAGATTTTCATATAGTTGCAATAAAGTTATAAATGAGACGTTTCTGAAAAGACCCGAGGGTGAATAGTAGTTTTTAAAAGTATATAATCTTAACAATAACAATTAATCTGCGCTGGTAGAGTGCTGTTATTTATACAAGCATTTTTTTTGTACTGGAGCTTTATCATGAATGCAAATATTTATTTATGCAAATGAAGCTTCATCGAATTAAATATGCATACATTTGCATGCATGATCAAATAAAAATCTATTTTTTTGATGGCAAAAATTAAATTAAAATATTTCACTGAGGATGATCTCAAGAAAATCAGTTTTATGGAATAGTTTGTTGGAAAATCACTTATTTATTGTTTAATTGAAAAAAAAAATACCATACATTATTCTTTTTCCACCAAATCCAGTGTAAATCAGAGCTTCTAATTAAGGACAGCAGTGAACATGTGAAATGTCACGAATGCAGTTAGCTACTACTTTTGAGTCCTGAATATAGAAAAAAATATTTTGAGGAAAAAGGTTTTAAAAATACAACATGGTTTTCACTCTAATTAATATGAGTTTACTTTAGTTTACTTTAAGACAATCTGTTCATATACTTTTGCTCACCTAAAAAATTAGGCGGTGCCACGTACTAAGACGTTTAACACATCTGGATGTAAATATCAGGAAATTAAATCTGAAGTTCTGATCTGTCTCCTGATATTCATCTTTTGATCTTGAACCGAAATGTCTTACGTGGATCAACAAAAGAATTGGCCTTGCTATTCCAGTAATTTCAGAGTGGACTGGATACATCAGTCAGCCATGACGGTAAAATCACCTGCCTAATATTGTGTGTTATGCCTTTGTGCTGCCAAAACAGCTCTGATGCATTGAAGCCTGGACTCTAGAAGACCTCTGAAGGTGTGCTGTGGAATCCGACACCAAGACGTTAGCAGCAGTGAGGTGTGAGGTGGGGCCTCCATGGATCGGACTTGCTTGTCCAGCACATCCCATGGACACTCAATCGGATTGAGATCTGGGGAATTTGGAGACCAAGTCAACACCTTAAACACTTTGTCATGTTCCTGAACAGTTTCTGCAAGTATCAGGCATCATTATCCTGCTGAAAGAGTCCACTGCCATTAGGGAATACTGTTGCCATGAAGGGGTGAACTTGGTCTGCAACAGTGTTTAGGTTGGTGGTGTGTGTCAAAGTAACATTGACATGAACACCAGGACCCAAAGTTTCCCAACAGAACATTGTCCAGAGAATTACATTGCCTCCACTGGCTTCCTTTCTTCACATAGTACATCCTGGTGCCATCTCTTCTCCAGGTAAGTGGGACACACACACACATGGCTGTCCACATGATGTAAAAGAAAACATGTTTCATCAGGTCAGGCCACCTTTTTCCATTGCTCCATGGTCCAGTTCTGATGCTCATGTATCCATTTTAGGTGCTTTCAGTGGTGGACAGGAGTCAGCATGGGCACTCTGACCCCTGCAGCAAGCGTGATGCACTGTGTGTTCTGTGTTCTGACTCCTTTGTATCATAGCCAGCATTAAGTTTTTCAGCAATTTGTGCTACAGTAGCTCTTCTGTGGGGTTGGACCAGATGGACTCACCTTTGCTCCCCACATGTATCAACGAGCCTTCGACATCCATGACCCTGTCGCTGGTTCACCAGTTGTCGTTCCTTGGACCACTTTTGGTAGGTAATCATCGTCATCATTGGTCAAGAGAACTCAGATAAACTTGGCCCGTCCAATGCCATCCATCATGATCCATCATCATTGCTGGGAGATTGGTTGCTTGGCACCTAGTGTCTGAACAGAGTCGATCAATATATATTTTCATGGGATGACCCACATGAAGATGGTCATGTAAGGGGTCCAAAGAAGCAAGTCACTAGCAAGTTCTTGTTTAGCTCTGAAGCAATGCCCAGAGAATCGCAATCTGTGCTCTGTGAGAGTCTCTGACATCAGGGGTGAATCTCCATATAGCTGCACTTTGGTGGGGTGGTCACACCATGAGATGTTTAATATGGCTCGCAGCATGTGCGTGTATGTCCCATCGAGCTTTGACTCAAGTGATTTTGTTAGAGTCCAGGTTGTGGCGCCGTACATCAATACGGATTCAATGGCTGCTCTGAAGAAGCTACGTTTTAGGTGGTTGGGAAGAATGGATTTCCACACAGTATTCATTTTGTTGAGGGCAGTCCAGGCTTTAGCAATACGAATGCTGAGGTCTTTTTTACTGGATTCTATTTCACTGCCAGGTAACAGAAAGATTCAGCGTGTTCAATGGATTCACCTGCTAGGGTTTGCATTGAACCTTGTTGGTTGAAACACATGTATTTCGTAGGTACTAACCACTGCATACTGTGACCTCACAAGACCTGACATTTTGGAGATGCTCAGACCCAGTCATCTCCCCATCACAATCTGGCTCTTGTCAAAGTCGCTCAGATCCTTACACTCGCCCATTTTTCCTGCTTCCAACACATCAACTTCAAGAACTGACTGTTCTCTTTCTTGCTGCTGAATATATCCCACCCCTTGGCACGTGCCACTGTAATAAGATAATCAATATCATTCACTTCACATGTCAGTGGTTTTAACACTAGGGCAGATCGGTGTCTCATTATCTGTAGCCGCTTTATCCTGTTCTACAGGGTCGCAGGCAAGCTGGAGCCTATCCCAGCTGACTACGGGTGAAAGGCGGGGTTCACCCTGGACAAGTCGCCAGGTCATCACAGGGCTGACACATAGACACAGACAACCATTCACACTCACATTCACACCTACGCTCAATTTAGAGTCACCAGTTAACCTAACCTGCATGTCTTTGGACTGTGGGGGAAACCGGAGCACCCGGAGGAAACCCACGCGGACACGGGGAGAACATGCAAACTCCGCACAGAAAGGCTCTCGCCGGCCACGGGGCTCGAACCCGGACCTTCTTGCTGTGAGGCAACAGTGCTAACCACTACACCACCGTGCCGCCGATCGGTGTATATCAGGAAATAAGATTTTCAATTGTGAAGTGGGGGGAGCTTAAAACCTTCTTCAAAGTTGCTAAGTTTTCTATAATGTGGTGGACACTAGTGGACAAAACTAAAAAGAGTGAAATAAATTTTTTTATTTTGAGTTTTAATTACTAATTTTTATTACTAGATTTTAATAGAAAGCACATTAAAGATCCAAAAATATGAACTTTTTCACCAAAAGAGTTTCTTGCCTTAAGAATATTTCACCATGAAAAAAACCCCACCCCAAAACAAAACACTGGACGCCTCCTGTTCTTCAGTGCTGTGTGAAAAAAGAGATGAGATGATGAATCATATCCATGTTCTCCATGGAGGGAACATTTCTCATGTTGTCCACAAAAAGGAGGATGAAAGGCCATGCCAAAAATAAACACAACCACTAACTGATACATCAGAAACAGCCAAGATTAGGAAAGTGAGGGAAATACTGGGGAACATTCCCTGCTCTCATTCGCTGAACTAAATATGCTGTGGGAATTTTGTCATTCCCAAATTCTTGATAAAAAAAAAGCCAGACTTTAATGGAGTAACGATATTTATGGGCGACGATGATACTGTACCTCATCATCTCCAGGATATATGAGATGAAAATGTGTTTGAAAAATAAACCGATTCAAATTCTTGGTAAAATATGAGCTGAAAGTTACAATATAGATTGTTTGTTTTTATTTCATATGGATGATTTTATATAATTCTTCACATGAACAGAGATATTTATTCTTAAAGCATACCCCCCCAAAAAAGAAATCATTGTACAGATAAAGCCACTGTTGTTGGTATGTTATTGATATTTTAAAGGGGAACAGAGGGCAATATATAGAGTAAATATAACAATAAAACACACATTGATGAACCTTATTCAAGACTTACAAAAGTTTTTTGTTCTAAGGTTGGAAAGTTATAGTGTTTTGAAAGTAGCTCGAGCAAACTATTTCCGCAGTTTGAACAGCCCGCCATGATATTAATTTTATCCAATCAGAATGCACGTTCATTTTCTCTGCGTAACACTCATGACGTATGTATGTGCCCAGTTGTGTTGGCTCATTGAGGTTGGGAATAGCACGATTTCGCAAGTCCACGGGTGGCGCCTATCTCATTGCAGCAAATAAATTCTGCTGGACTCGTGAGCAACTCCACGTTACATTTTCCGCACGAGCACCACGCCGTGTCACCTGCACGCAGACGCTCTGCCCCACGCTCGCCACGCCCATGGTCAGCATCAGTCTCATCCTCGCCGTCATCCGAGCTTTCTTCTCTTATTTCATCACCGGAGTGGAGAGTACCTCTCCTAGGTTCAAACTGGTACCCTTCTAAGCCATAGCCTGCCTGCAGCGTGTCTTGCGGGATCTCTTCGCATGATTCGACAGAGCTGTCGCTTTCACTTGATGCGCCCAACGCAATGATTACACGCTTATCTCCTCTATTTCGGAGAGTTCCGCTAGTGCAGTGGGTAGCGCTGACGTCACGGTCTGTTAAAAATGGCGACTCTTGTGCGGTTTAACGTATAAAGTATTATATTTACAATTACCAAGATATTTCATTGTTTTCTAGTATTCTAGTAGTACATAAATTTGATAGAATACTTAAGAATACGATACTTTGTCACATCAGCAACCGTATATATTATATTTTGTACCCTTTTAAATTGTCATTATTGTGACCCGTGTCTTTTGTGTTTAAAATTAAACTGTACAGAACATACTGATGGATTTTTCTTCCAGCTTTAGCTGCACTTCAATCAGAACAGGACAAAATCTGTGGACTAAAACGTTGAGCAGCAGTTGAACATGAACGTGTGTGTGTGTGTGTGTGTGTGTGTGTGTGTGTGTAGGCCAGAGGGCATCAGAAACGCTTTGAAGTAGTCAGTGAACAGGGTTAGGAATCTCCACAGTGAGTCAATCGGCCTGCTTTCACATGCACATAACCAAAAGTGTGTGTGTGTGTGTGTGTGTGTGTGTGTGTGTGTGTGTGTGTGTGTGTGTGTGTGTGAGTGTGTTTCAGGCCAAAGCACTGTTACGACGTTTAGGTTTCGCTTTTTTGTTTTTCTTCCACACACACATTTTTGCTTCTCAGTTACACATTAATGGATGTAAGAGAACTTTCTTTGCTTTACATTTGATTATGCTGCTATTAGGGAACGAGTGTAAAAACACCAAAAGAAACATTGGTGAATGAATGCAAAAGTTTGTACACCCCAACACAAAAGACATATAAGAAGACAAAAAAAATTTTTTTTTGGTTGCACCTTCATTATCTTTATTCGTCTCGTCTCATCTCGTCTCGTCTTCTTCCGCTTATCCGGGACCGGGTTGCAGAGGCAGCAGTCTAAGCATGGAAGCCCAAACTTCCCTTTCCCCAGACACCTCGGTCAGCTCCTCGGGAAGAACACCGAGGCGTTCCCAGGCCAGCCGAGAGACATAGTCCCTCCAGCGTGTCCTGGGTCTTCCCCGGGGCCTCCTCCCGGGGGGACATGCCTGGAACACCTCCCCAGGGAGGCGTCCAGGAGGCATCCGAAAAAGATGCCCGAGCCACCTCAGCTGGTTCCTCTCGATGTGGAGGAGCAGCGGCTCTACTCCGAGCTCCTCCCGAGTGACTGTGCTTCTCACCCTATCTCTAAGGGAGTGCCCAGCCACCCTGCGAAGGAAACTCATTTCAGCCGCTTCTATCCGCGATCTTGTTCTTTCTGTCATTACCCAAAGCTCATGACCATAGGTGAGAGTCGGAACGTAGATCGACCGGTAAATTGAGAGCTTTGCCTTTTGGCTCAGCTCCTTCTTCACCATGACGGACCGGTAAAGCGACCGCATCACTGCGGAGGCTGCACTGATCCGCCTGTCGATCTCACGCTCCATCCTTCCCTCACTCGTGAACAAGATCCCGAGATACTTAAACTCCTCCACTTGAGGCAGGACTTCTCCACCAACCTGGAGAGGGCAAGCCACCCTTTTCCGGTCGAGAACCATGGCCTCGGACTTGGAGGTGCTGATTCTCATCCCAGCCGCTTCACACTCGACTGCAAACCGCCCCAGTGCATGCTGAAGGTCCTGGTTTGAAGAAGCCAACAGGACAACATCATCCGCAAAAAGCAGAGATGAAATCCTGTGGTTCCCAAACAGGATTCCTTCTGGCCCCTGGCTGCGCCTAGAAATTCTGTCCATAAAAATTATGAACAGAACCGGTGACAAAGGGCAGCCCTGCCAGAGTCCAACATGCACTGGGAACAGGTCTGACTTACTGCCGGCAATGCGAACCAGACTCCTGCTCCGTTCGTACAGGGACCGGACAGCCCTTAGCAAAGAGCCCCGAACCCCATACTCCCGAAGCACCCCCCACAGAATACCACGGGGGACACGGTCGAATGCCTTCTCCAGATCCACAAAGCACATGTGGACTGGTTGGGCAAACTCCCATGAACCCTCGAGCACCCTATGAAGGGTATAGAGCTGGTCCAGTGTTCCGCGACCAGGACGAAAACCGCATTGTTCCTCCTGGATCAGAGGTTCGACTATTGGTCAAATTCTCCTCTCCAGTACCCTGGAGTAAACTTTCCCTGGGAGGCTGAGAAGTGTGATTCCCCTATAATTGGAGCACACTCTCCGGTCCCCTTTCTTAAAAAGAGGGACAACCACCCCAGTCTGCCACTCCAGAGGCACTGTCTCCGACCGCCACGTGATGTTGCAGAGGCGTGTCAACCAAGACAGCCCCACAACATCCAGAGACTTGAGATACTCAGGGCGGATCTCATCCACCCCCGGTGCCTTGCCACCGAGGAGCTTGCAAACCACCTCAGTGACTTCGGCTTGGGTAATGGACGAGTCCACCTTTGAGTCATCAGCCTCAGTCTCCTCAGTGGAAGACATGATGGTGGGATTGAGGAGATCCTCAAAGTATTCCTTCCACCGCCCGACAATGTCCCCAGTTGAGGCCAACAGCTCCCCATCCGCACTGTAAACAGTGTTGGCAGAGTACTGCTTCCCCCTCCTGAGGCGCCGGACAGTTTGCCAGAATTTCTTCGAGGCTGACCGATAGTCCTTCTCCATGGCCTCCCCGAACTCCTCCCAGTTCCGAGATTTTGCCTCCGCAACTGCCCGAGCTGCAGCACGCCTGGCCTGCCAATACCCGTCGGCTGCCTCAGGAGTCCCGGAGGTCAACATGGCCCGATAGGACTCCTTCTTCAGCTTGACGGCATCCCTTACTTCCGGTGTCCACCACCGGGTTCGGGGATTGCCGCCACAACAGGCACCGGAGACCTTGCGGCCACAGCTCCGAACAGCTGCGTCCACAATGGAGGTAGAGAACATGGTCCACTCAGACTCAATGTCCCCCGCCTCCCTCGGAAGCTGGGAAAAGCTCTCCCGGAGGTGGGAGTTAAAGACCTCCCCAACAGAGTGCTCGGCCAGACGTTCCCAGCAAACCCTCACCATACGTTTGGGCCTGCCAGGTCTGTCCAGCTTCCTCCTCCACCAGCGGATCCAACTCACCACCAGGTGGTGATCAGTTGACAGCTCAGCCCCTCTCTTCACCCGAGTGTCCAAGACATAGGGCCGGAGATCAGATGAAACGACTACAAAGTCGATCATCGACCTCCAACCTAAGGTGTCCTGGTGCCACGTGCACTTATGGACACCCCTATGCTCGAACATGGTGTTCATTATGTACAAACCGTGACTAGCACAGAAGTCCAATAACAAAACACCACTCGGGTTCAGATCAGGGAGGCCGTTCCTCCCAACCACACCCCTCCAGGTGTCACTGTCGTGGCCCACGTGAGCATTGAAGTCCCCCAGTAGCACAATGGAGTCCCCAGTCTGAGCACCCCTCAGTACCTCTCCCAGGAACTCCAAGAAGGCCGGATACTCTATACTGCTATTTGGCCCGTAGGCACAAACAACAGCAAGAGCCCTCTCCCCAATCCAAAGGCGCAGAGAGGCGACCCTCTCGTTCACTGGGGTAAACTCCAACACATGGTGGCTGAGCTGGGGAGCTATAAGCAAGCCCACACCAGCCCGCCGCCACTCACCACGGGCGACTCCAGAGAAGTGGAAAGTCCAGCCCCTCTCGAGGAGCTGGGTTCCAGAGCCCAAGCTGTGCGTGGAGGTGAGCCCGACTATCTCTAGCCGGTACCTCTCAACCTCCTGCACAAGCTCAGGGTCTTTCCCCCCCAGCGAAGTGACATTCCATGTCCCAACAGCCAGCCGCTGTGTCCGGGGATCAGGTTGTCGAGGCCCCTGCCTTCGACTGCCACCCAATCCACACTGCACCAAACCCCTACTGCTACCTCTGTGGGTGGTGAACCCACAGGAGGTCGGGCCCACGTCACCTCTTCGCGCTGAGCCCGGCCGGGCCCCATGGGCAAAGGCCCGGCCACCAAGCGCTCGCATACGAGCCCCAACCCCGGGCCTGGCTCCAGGGTGGGGCCGCGGCTGCGTCATACCGGGCGACGTCACGGTCCTGGATTTTTTCTCCATAGGGGTTTTTGGTGAACTGCTCTTGGTCTGGCCTGTCACCTAGGACCTGTCTGCCTTGGGAAACCCTAACAGGGGCATAATGCCCCCGACAACATAGCTCCTAGGATCATTCAAGCACACAAACCCCTCCACCACAATAAGGTGGCAGTTCTAGGAGGGGTATCTTTATTCGATCGTTTATTATTAAGTAACACAAAAATTCTAAACAGGGAAAAAAATCAGAAAAGTGATATAAATATTCAAAATGTCCTCCTCTTTGCTCTTTAATCACACTGATGGCTGTCGAAGGTCACTCTGTAGTACTACAGCACGGATCCAGAAGCAGAGAAACAGAACACGGTATCCTGTGATAAACACGTCAGTCTGTTTCCTTTTGTTACTGATATGACGAACAGAATCTTTGGTGTCCATCAGAGTCGCGCGCGCGCACACACACACACACACACACACACACACACACACACACACACACACACAGACAAAAGGTGAGCTGCACTGTGCACTTCTGAGCCTCTTTTCAACGCACTGTAAAGCTTTGAAGATTGTTTCTTCACTGAAGCGTGTGTTTGACTCTTGCTTTTATCTGTGGAAGATAATCAAGTGATGCTTCTGCTCTCAGGGTGGAAAAGTGAATTAAATCATTGTCAGGGACTTCCCCACAGTCTGGCATTCAAAAATGTACAATATCTCAGACAGACAGCATGACAGGGTCACTATGTATTATAACATCAACAATAACAGCATGTCCTTAAGGATGTTAATCCTCTGATACCACAGCAAATAGCCAATGGGTCATTAAAAAAAATAATTAAAAAAAAATTATTCAAATCTCTTAAGGCCAAGGATTAAGGTCGTGGGAGGCGTGGCTTGCCTAGACACTCAAAATTAATAAAAAATAGTTCCAGGATTATCAGGACAACATAGATAATCTTGGTGTGTATGGATATGTACGGCCTCAGAGAAAATATTTCCAGTGTCAGTAACATTGTGACTGTTACTGTTGATGAGTAAATTGTAATAAACCAAAGGAGAAATTTACATTTAAAAAAAAATCCTCTCTGAAAGTTTATTCTTGATTAGATAGTGAAAGGAAGGAATATTATGAGTAAAATATTTGTTGCCATAAACACCATGATAGCAACGGGCCCATGCACAGAGATGCCACTTTGTTCATTCAGCAACTCTGTGACTCCAACTGGACTTAAAACATAGCAATACCACAAAGTACAGAGATACTACAAACATTTTAGTAAGTACAGAACTTACCAAAACAGCATCTTTTGAACTTTTCTCCGGAAATTAATTATAGTAAGAAGAAGAAGAAGAAGAAGCCTTTATTCATTACATGCACACTCAAGCACAGTGAAATTCATCTTTTGCATTTAACCCATCTGAAGCAGTGAACACATGCATGAGCAACACACACACACACACACACACACACACACACACACACACACACACACACACACACACACACAGAGCAGTGGGCAGACATACTACAGCACCCGGGAGCAGTTAAGGCCTCTGCATGCTCTTGTGACAAGGCTTTCGCAGATAGCTTTTCGCAGACAGTTGTAATTTATCGTTGAGCGGGGAGTAATAGGCGTGCACGATGTTATTCACCGCTACAACGCAAGGGGGCGCCAAGTCGCGAAATCGCTAGGAGTAGTTGGTGGGTGTGGTTAGTGGAGTGTTTATGCTCCGGTTACTTATAATGACTAGAACTGGAGTCGTATAGATGTACGTACTTCCTCACTTCCTCGATCAACCGCTCTTCGTGCTGCTTCATCTTCGCTCGTGTTTTTAAAAATGGCGGTCGTGAAAACAAAACAAACCGGGAAAGTAGGGAAGCGGAAGTGCATGTACAGCGGATGTAGAGTGGACCAATCAGAGCCCTCTTGTCTGCGACGCTGTCTGCGAGGCTTCTGCGGTGGTCACAATTTTTGGGAGGTGCGCGCAGGGCGTCTGTGAAGGTGGGGGGGGCTACACAGATGCTATCTGCGACACCGTCTGCGAGGACTGCGTTGTCAGCATAAATTGGCCTTTAGGCGTTAGGCGCGTTGCTCAAGGGCGCTTCAGCCCAAGGTCGCCCCATGTTAACCTAACCGCATGTCTTTGAACTGTGTGGGAAACTGGAGCACCTGGAGGAAACCCACGCTGACACAGGGAGAACACGCAAACATGCAAACTATTGGACTTGGTACTGGGTCTGTTGGATTTAAGAAACTAAAGTTTCAGGAAAAAAAGTTTGTTTTTGTTTCTGCTGCCACTTGTACATCAGATTCTCCTGCAGTTTCTGGAGATAATTTTGATAGAAATCATATTTAATATCCACCTTAGGCCACACCTGTGTTGGCCTAGTGGTTAGCGTGTTCGCCTCTCGATTGGGAGATCACGAGTTCTACTTGCAGTCAGGTCATACCAAAGACCATGATAAAAATGGTACCTACTACCGTTTGGCAAGGCACGCTGCAATACAGATGCGAGTTGGGAAGTCAAACTCTCACGGTTACCAGAGGACCCGCCCCCCACTGTAACCCTAGCTGTATAGGCGAGAGGCTAAGGGCTACGGAAATGGAGATCCCATACGCCTTAAAGAGTTGATTGGTACTGGGACAGGAGACTGCCTGGGAAGACCAGATCCTGGTGTGAGAGGGACTTTGACTTGACTCAGGCCACGCCCATTCAGTGATATTCAGAGCCCGACAGAGATGTGTTACGCCTCTAATACACAGGGAGTGCAAGTTTAAACATTAAACAGATGAACATTGCTAAACAGTGAGTGCTACACACTCTTCTCCTGTATCACAGACTGGATGAAGGACAATGAGGCCAGAAAACCTTCATCCAGCTCTCAGATCATTTGTAATGTTCATCATAATTTACACCTGTGCTTCAGATGAGGGGAAAGTTCTGGGGATTTCTGAAAAGCAGAACTGCAAATGATTTCAGGAAGTAGAGGATGTGCACAAGGTGAATGATCATTTCACGTTTCTTCTCAATGAGCTCTTCGCTGAAGCTCAGGAAAAGGCTGTACTGCATTTCCCGTGTCACGACTACCTTTATATATAAAAAACATAATTATACTGCTTTTATTTATAGAAAACTATAAATGCAAGAAGCAAGATGCTTTGTGTTCATATAAGATCAAATATCTCATGTGGATTAAAATTCTTGTGCTTTATTTTATTGA
Organism: Neoarius graeffei; assembly: GCF_027579695.1. Lineage (NCBI taxonomy): Eukaryota > Metazoa > Chordata > Actinopteri > Siluriformes > Ariidae > Neoarius > Neoarius graeffei. Next base: position 3,673,237 of record NC_083571.1, read on the forward strand.
AATTATTATTGAATTAAAATAGTTCATGATACTGTATTATTATTTTAAAAATAATTCCTTTTTGGATCTTTAAAGCAAAAAAATTTCGTAAAAATTCCCCTCCAATATTTCAATATATGTTTAAAAAAAATATCTGACCGAACTCAAAGAGAAATCCAGGACGTTTCTGCAGTAAACGGCAGCAATAAAAGATACAGAAACTGATCCACAAATCTGAAACGTGACTTTCTTTTCCCTTCGGAAAGCTTGTGCACTTTTGTGTTTTTGACTCCCAGTCACGAGAACGTGACAGAGCACTTCACTGCAGCTTTGAAATGTTCAGTATGTTCTTTCATTGTTGCTGTGCTGATAAGGACATAATCCCAGTCTCTGTGAATAAAAGGACACATTGTGCCTGAGGGAAGTTGAGGGAAATTCCCACCGTTCGGTAAACTCAGCTGCTGCTCATCACTGCATTCTTCTCCATTCACACTCAGTACACAAACAGCAGGATCCGAATCACATCCTGGATGGCGCTTAAGATCTTTTTTCTTACTCATTTATGAAGTTTAGGGCAGGTGGGCCATCATATCCTGCAGACTAAAGGTGTAGGAGACTTTTTCAATCCTGCACTATTCTTCTTCTTCTTCTTCTTGTATCCACCTATGAGGATTGTCAATTGAATATAGTTGTTGGTTCTGTTTCCTAAAATACAAATAAATTGCAATCTAACCCACAGCGACATTTACCAGGATAAAGCACGAACACTAAAGGCCTCTGCATGCTCTTGCGACAAGGCTTTCGCAGATAGCTTTTCGCAGACAGTTGTAATTTATCGTTGAGCGGGGAGTAATAGGCGTGCGCGATGTTATTCACTGCCACAACGCAAGGGGTCGCGAAATCGCTAGGAGTAGTTGGTGGGTGTGGTTAGTGGAGTGTTTATCCTCCGGTTACTTATAATGACTAGAACTGGAGTCGTATAGATGTCCGTACTTCCTCACTTCCTCGATCAACCGCTCTTCGTGCTGCTCCATCTTTGCTCGTGTTTTTAAAAATGGCGGTTGTGAAAACAAAACAAACCGGGAAAGTAGGGAAGCGGAAGTGCGTGTACAGTGGATGTAGAGTGGACCAATCAGAGCCCTCTTGTCTGCGACGCTGTCTGCGAGGCTTCTGCGGTGGTCACAATTTTTGGGAGGTGCGCGCAGAGCGTCTGCGAAGGTGGGGGGGCTACGCAGACACTGTCTGCGACGCTATCTGCGAGGACTGGGTTGTCAGCATAAATTGGCCTTAAGTACAGAAGGCTTCAATTAATATTGACAATTACACATATTTTTATCTGTTTATGTGGAACATCTGTTATACAAGTCTCTGTGAATGACCTGTTACTATAGATACAGTAGTGACACACTGACAGTGTGGCGTCACATTACGACACTTTTCTCGCCTCTTTGCTACTCGTTATGACGAAAAATATTCAGGATTGTTACAACAAAACTTCAGCAATCAGGAGAAAGTTGTGCAACATTATCTGGAGAGCAAATGAATAGAAACCTAAGATTCGCAGCTGCACTATTGTCAGAGCAGCTGTTATGGAGAACTTCCTGACCAATCACAAACCAGAATGGAACGCTTACTGAACTGTCCTAAATTCAGAGGAAAATTTCATCATCTTGATGAACGCCAAAGAGCTAGAAAAGAGCTTGAAAGCCACGGCGGTTACAGCACTTTAGAAGGAATGGAAACTTTGACCTCGCCTCTGTGTCTTGAGTCCTGAACACAGAAAACACCGCAAGAAGGCGGTGCAGGGACTTTCCACAGCGAGAGAGAGAGAGACAGAGAGAGGGGTTTGCATACTGCTTATAGTCCTGTTTGTTGCAACACTTCGTCATATGCATGATATGAATTTTCATTTGCATGCTCAAAGAGTTTATATGTAGATTTGTGTGCAATCAGGACGTCAGTGAATGCGAACTTTTGCACGATGTTCTGGTAAAACAGGAAGTAGAATCGTGATTATTCCATTGTGGATGACTGATCACACCTGGATATGTTCTGACAGTCGTGTTTCCTGCATACCTGTTTCATTGTGGCACATGCATTTCATTCCTCTTTGACAGGTGTTTGAAACACACTGAATATGTTTTGATTTACTAGCGATGTGACAGTGGCAGTGACTCCAGTGCTAATTTGTTTGTTTCTGCTGTATTTTCATTCTTCTTGTCAGAAATCGGTTGAATGGTTGTGCATTAAGATGATGTCACAGAGGGACAGTGTTATGTTTTCGGTCAGATTTCACTGTTAGCTCCTAAAAACAAGAGAGCGAGAGCTCCTGTTATCACTCATTCTCCAGCAATGTTCAATATCATATTAATTAGAAATCTAGCATAGAATTAGTGGAGACCTGAATGTAATGCAGATACGAGAGAGAGAGAGAGAGAGAGAGAGCTCGAGAGAGAGCTCGCTCTTATAGCCCATCTAGTTAATGATCCCCAAGATGATGAGAGTGGTGGCACTGACAGTGGTATTAGCATGAAAGTTGATGCTTTGCAAGCTGAATAGAGTGTACACATGAAGAGGTGAGAGAGCTGGACAAAGTAAAGCACCGCTGCATTGCTCTCAAGGCCTAAAATCTTACTGCACCACTGTCAGCAGGAAGTCCAATGACATTAAGAGTAATGTCGGAAAGTGCTGCTAATGAAAGAAGTTTAAGAAAAAACAAAACAAAACAACAACTAAAAAAACCCCCATAAGTCTAAATAAATCTTGGACATCATTGAGGTCACATGTTAATTATAGAGATTGATATTCAAGTTTTTCAGGTTGGATCTTTTCTTTAAGCTGGGAGGAAACGTCGCTGCAGAAAAAAACAAACAAAAAAAACAACAACGGTGGAAATCCCCACCCGTGTATCAGAGACTGCTGGCACAGACAAGGAACATTTATTTTACTTTGTGAGGATATCTGAATCTTGATTAGCTGGTTCTGCAAAGGCAGAATATTTATTTGGAACGATTACCACAGTGCATGAATAAAAAAGGTCAAAGTCCCTCCCGTGCCAGGACCTGCTCTTCTCAGGCAGTCTCTCATCCCAGTCCTAACCAGGCCTTCAAGGCAGATTGGATGGCGCTGATCTCTGTTTGTACAGCCCTCGGCCTCTCGCTTATTACATAGCTAGGGTTACAGTGAGGGGCAGGTTCTCTGGTAACCATGAAAGATTGATTCCCTACTCACATCTGTATTGTGACACCTCACCAGATGGCAGTAGGTACTAGTGTTGTAGAACTCAAGACCACTTTATGAAGGTCTCGGTCTCATCTCGGACCACATTTTTACTCGGTCTTGTCTCGGTCTCAGACATAGAGGACTCGGGATTTTATTTCAAGACCACAACTGTGAGGATTTCAGTAAACTGCCTGTGCATTGCCTGATTTATTTGTTAACATCATTACTGTGATTGAATATCAACCTTCCTGCTTCAAATGTGACCAATAACATGGCCTAATGGTTAGAGAAGCAGCTTTGGGACCAAAAGGTTGCCAGTTTGATTTCTTGGACCTGCAGAAATGGCTGAAGTGCCCTTGAGCAAGGCACTGAACCCCCACCAGCTCCCCAGGCTGCTCTGGGTATGTTGTAAATCGGTCTGGAAAAGAGCATCTGCTAAATGCATGCAATGCAATATTGCTAATTTGAAACTTTCATTGCTGTTAATGGCTGTCACTGCTTCCCGACCCCCCTTCACACACACTGGTCTGGTCCTGGTCTTGACTCTGTCTCACCCTGCCTTGGTCTTGGTCTTGACTTGATCTCAACCCCTCAAAGTCTTGGTCATGTCTTGGTCTCGATACACTCTGGTCTTGGTCATGACTTGGTCTCGGTTTAGGTGGTCTTGACTCCAACACTAGTAGATACCATTTTTATGATGGTCTTTGGTATGACCCATCCTGGTCGCCAGGTGGACACACTAACCTCTAGGCCAGCTGACGGTTCCATAAATAAAGAATGCATCAATATTAATGGGAATACAAGTAATATATGCAACAAGCAATACATTCACCAAAGTATGTACACCGAATGAAGATGTCCTGTGATGTATTAGCTGCACTAATGCACATTATAACCCTCTATGTGCCTACATTATGAAAAAAAGCTCAACAACAATCTACTGATGACTTACGTAAATTTACAACTAGCTCCACAATACCTAAAGTCTAAAGTCCTTCCTGCACCATATGGCGCCTTAGGCTGTGCCGATCTCCATTTCCGTAGCCCTCAGCCTCTCGCCTATTACATAGATAGGATTACAGTGGGGGGGCGTGTCCTCTGGTAACCACAAGAGTTTGACTCCCCACTCACATCGGTATTACAGCATGCCTTGCCAGACAGCAGTAGGTACCATTTTTATGATGGTCTTTGGTATGACCCGACTGCAAGTAGAACTCACGATCTCTCAATCGAGAAGCGGACACGCAACCACTACAGTAGGCCAACTCACGGTATAATGCAGTTTTTTCCAATTGTTTGCAATGTAAGGCTTTTGACCTTTGACCTGGGGAAATGTTATTTATCAATGACGGGTAACATTTCATCAAAACAAGTTACTTAGATGAAAATGTGAAAATGAAAATGTTCTTAAGCAGGCAGAATTATACTTCTATTTTTACTGATTTCTCATGAAACATATTGATGTTCGTGACATCCTCCATGAGCAGTTCATTCACACACGGCTCTCAGCTGCACCGTCGTCGCTGTTCTCAGGAACTGAAACAGCTGCACACTTTTCCTCGTTCCATAAAACTCACTGAACGCTACTTAAAAATACATAAACTGTCTTGATCAGTGGTTCTCAGTGGTGCTCCAGCACTGTATAGTTTCGACCAGTAATTAATAATTCATTCAACTTTTTTCACATCCAGTTATCAAGCCCTTCATAAGCCGCATCAGACGTTGCAGATCTTACGTTTTTTTTTTTTAAGTGCTCAACAGCTTCACAGACTAAGTACTTGTGTCTGATGTGGTGTGTCCTACTTTATATTACTGCTGCTGCAAGTCAGACACAAAGCAGGACAGTTTTTTTTTTTTTTTTAATGTGAATGAGGTCAGAATGATGCACAGGGAAAAGTCCCTGTTACAGGTAATTTTTAGACTCAGCCAGAATAATGAAAAGGAAGCAGAACTTCTGCATGAATGGGGATTATGTTCTGCATGTGAGTTTCTTATTAGGATGGATTACAAATTAGATTCAACTTTATTGTCAAGTACAAATACAACAAAATGCAATTTAGCATTTAACCAGATATTAAAATATGATTAAAATGCAGAGGAAGCAAATAAATCGAATATGCACGCACTTTATTAGGAACACCTACACAACTGCACATTCATGTAAGTTTCCAATCAACCAATCATGTGGCAGCAGCACAATGTATAAAATCCCGCAGATACAAATCAAGAGCTTCAGTTAATATTCACAATGTTCAAACATCAGAATGGGAAAAATTGTGACCTCACAGTGAAGTGTGACTTTCTTTCACTGTGGCACGGGTGTTGGTTTGAGCCAGATGAATATTTTTGGTTTGAGTATTTCAGAAGCTGCTGATTTCCTGGGGTTTTCACACACAACAGTCTCTAGAGTTTACACAGAATGGTGCGGAAAACAAAAAACATCGAGTGAGTGAGTGACAGTTCTGTGGGTGGAAACAAACGCCTTGTTGATGAGAGAGGGTCAGAGGGAAATGGACAGATTGGTTTGAGCTGTCAAAAGACTATGGCAACTCAAGTAACCACTTTTTATAACCGTTGTGAGCAAAAAAGTATCATGGCAAAAGTGGTTGGTGAATGTGTATGTATATACAATGAGATAGATAAGCATGTACATAATCATCCATCCATCTCATCTCATTATCTCTAGCCGCTTTATCCTGTTCTACAGGGTCGCAGGCGAGCTGGAGCCTATCCCAGCTGACTACGGGCGAAAGGCGGGGTACACCCTGGACAAGTCGCCAGGTCATCACAGGGCTGACACATAGACACAGACAACCATTCACACTCACATTCACACCTACGGTCAATTTAGAGTCACCAGTTAACCTAACCTGCATGTCTTTGGACTGTGGGGGAAACCGGAGCACCCGGAGGAAACCCACGCGGACACGGGGAGAACATGCAAACTCCACACAGAAAGGCCCTCGCCGGCCACGGGGCTCGAACCCGGACCTTCTTGCTGTGAGGCGACAGCGCTAACCACTACACCACTGTGCCGCCCATCCATCTATCCATCTATTTTTTTTTAATCCTACCAAGAGTTGTGAGTGAGCTAGAGCCACTCCTTCTGACTTCAGATGAAAGGTGGGGCAGGTCTGCAATCTATATACCTAAGTGGTGAGTAAAGTATGAACAATATTAATATTTACAAAGTGCCAGAAAGAAATATGTGCATAAAGGGCTACGTGCAAAGATGTGTATTTGTAATATGAGTAATGTACAAAAAAAGAGAAAACCCTCAGTTGCTGGGCTTAGCTGGTTGAATGGATGAGTGGGTGGATGGGTAGATAGATAGATGGGTAGATGGATGAATGGGTGGGTAGATGGGTCTTATAGTTGGGTTGTGTGACCCAAAATGGGTTCACAATGAGCAACTCAGCATGCTGTATGAGGGAGGTGGACCTGAAAGGTTCTGAGAAGATACGTTTCTTATACCTGTGTGCCACCCTGAAAAAGTATGAAGTAAGATTCAAGATGTTTATTTGTCATATACACAATAACAGACACAGCGGTTTATTATTGGGTAATGAAATTCTTATTTTGCAACTGCCCGACCAAACTATGCTTACCAATATAAAAAGAAATATATATATAAAATATGAAATATAAAATATAAAGTGCATATGGAATGCAAAATATAAAAGTAGAATGAAAATTTGAAGATAACATTTAAAAAAAATAAAGGAGAGGCAAACAAACAATGTGCAAACATAGAGGTAGATATACTGTGCAATGTCTTGTGCAAAATTGCTAATATAATCCGTGGTTCAAAGCCTGATGGAAATATAGAGGTAGACGGTGAATATAGAGGTAGAAGTAAATGATATCAGCTGCGATTCTTCCGGTCAACTTGATCTGAATTTATAATTTAGTTGAACCTTTTGAGTTTATGTTTCTCTACACATTATGTGGGAAACAATGATTTTAACATGCTTTTTTTTGGCTTGATATACGTGTGCTGTAAAAGCTAATGCTATTTGACATATTTTGACTACATTGGCTTCAAATAAATGTTAAAGATTAGATTAAATTCTTACATAATTGCATTTGCAGTTAACGTAGTTGCTTCTAGGGAAAACTTACTTCACATTTTCCCAGTAACATTATCTCGGCTTATCGACTATCACTGGAGTCGAGTTCATTCTAATCCTGCATATGAAATTCATCACTCATGATTTCTAAAAGTTCACAGATCTAACTCAATGTTATCATGTTTTATTTGAGGAAGGCTGCTGAGATGGAAAAAAATTTTCTTGGACCCATATTTTTAGCCGAGCTATTTTTAAAGTGTATGTATCACATGATTGTTAAGTGAAATTTAAGGATGAGGTGATAGGAAATGCATATGGATGTCTATTGTTAGACATTATTGTTAGAGGAACTGCATACATGTGACACCATAAGGTCAAAGTGTGACTTGACAGCATGACACTTTTATATATCTTGGGATTTTCCCTGTGGATTACACCATGATCTTCACACAGGACACACTGGAGTTTACACGACAAACAAGACCATTATACCTGACTGATTAACTGTTTACTTACGCAACATCAACACATAACACATTTCATTAGAAAATTGTGCAACAAAGATTGCATAAAATTTCCTCCACAGTAACGTCTACCTATAGTGGCTGTACTGCCACCTAGTGGATCATAAATATACATTGCAGGATAGGTGTAGTAGGGAAATAATCTCATCTCATCTCATTATCTGTAGCCGCTTTACCCTGTTCTACAGGGTCGCAGGCAAGCTGGAGCCTATCCCAGCTGACTATGGGCAAAAGGCAGGGTACACCCTGGACAAGTCGCCAGGTCATCACAGGGCTGAAACATAGACACAGACAACCATTCACACTCACATTCACACCTACGCTCAATTTAGAGTCACCAGTTAACCTAACCTGCATGTCTTTGGGGGAAACCGGAGCACCCGGAGGAAACCCACGCGGACACGGGGAGAACATGCAAACTCCACACAGAAAGGCCCTCGCCGGCCACGGGGCTCGAACCCGGACCTTCTTGCTGTGAGGCGATAGCGCTAACCACTACACCACCTAGGGAAATAATATTTTCCACAAAACCTGCAATTTATTTTGACAAGTAAGAGTGGAGCATACCATTGTGTGTGTGTGTGTGTGTGTGTATGGGTGGTGGTGGGGGGTTGGTAGTGTTATTATTGAGTATGAAATTTATTTTCTCAGTTATTTTTCAATTATTTTATTTCTACATACCTGAAGACTTGGTGTCTTAAGGTCCTGCACAGAGCCTGGAACTCTACTGGAACTCTACTGGAACCCTACTGAACACATTTGTAATGAGCTGGAACACTGACTGCACCCCAGACCTCCTCACCAAACATCAGTACTAATGCTAATGTATCTGAACTGAATGAACACAAATTCCTACAGCTTCTCATAAGAAGAAAGGAGAATAAATCTGGAATAAGATGTTCAACAAGCACATATGGTCAGGTGTCCACATATTTTTGCCATATAGTGTAAATACAGTAGGCTACACAGGATATGCAACCTACTAATCTCACGCAGTCACACATGCTCTTAAAGTCTTGCATACACGCAAGCAGCAATCAACTTGACCTGAATTAAAATTAACTCGGAAATTTTATCCAAGTGATAATGAAAGTGACCCTTGAACATTCAAATAAAGTGAAAATCCAAAACAAGCCTGAATTATTGAAAGTGAAACTAAAAGCACACTTTAAAAAATCTGTACATAATTCCCAGCATAAATTTTGATTCGGTACTTGTCAGAAAAGTCTGTATGAGTCCTTTTGAGAGATTAAACACTTGTTTCACAACAGGTTCCCTCACATCACACCAGGTCCTCCGTCATCTCCACCTCCTGTCTTCCCAGAATCCTCAGTACTAGTGAATCGAATCACGTTACACCTGTAAGACTCCACACCCACCACTGAGATTCTCTGGAAAGCCTGATTACAAAAATTCCTGTACACAATTCTGTTCCTTGGTAATGTATTTTCTGGTTATGTTTCATTAATTTGTGCCGATAGCTGTGTCTCAATAAATCCAGCCTCTGGGGGTGCATAAGCATACTCTTGGTGCCAGTCCCAAGCCCAGATACAGCGCCCTCCACAATTATTGGCACCCCTGGTTAAGATGTGTTAAAAGCCTTAAAATAAATTCAATTTTTATTGCAGAAGCATAATCTCACACTGAGAATTGTAGAAAAATGTAACCCTTAACTCAAGTGAATTAAAAAAAAAATCCCTGACTAAGAAATAATTATTTTTCATAAAATCACCTGTTCCACAATTATTGGCACCCATAACAATTCCAAGAAAATAAATGTAATTGAAGCATTTCTGTCATTTCTACTGTAGTTTATAAAGTTGATCAGAGTATCTAGGAACCTTTAATTAGTAATTCATCACATCCTGTTTCCCTGGGGTATAAATATGATGTGACACAGAGGCCTATTTCTCTTATCCACTCTTCAACATGGGAAAGACAAGAGAACACACCATTCAAGTAAGGCAGATGTGTGTCGACCTTCATAAGTCAGGCAATGGCTACAAGAAAATAGCCGCTCGCCTACACCTGCCCATATGTACAGTCAGAGGAATCATCAATAAGTTTAAAACAACTGGAACAGTGGCAAACAAGCCTGGACGAGGATGCAAGCTTATCTTGCCACCACGCACAGTGAGGAGCATGGTACCGTAAGAGAAGTAAAAAGTTCTCCAAAGCTCACTGTTAGAGAATTGCATCAAAGAGTAGCATCTTGGGGTCACAAAGTCTCCATAACAACCATCAGGTGCTATCTACATGCCAACAAGCTGTTTGGGAGGCATGCACGGAAAAAGCCTTTTCTCACTTACAAGCATAAACGTAAACGTCTGGAGTTTGCTAAGCAGTACTGGGACTTCAACTGGGACCATATGCTTTGGTCAGATGAGACCAAGATAGAGCTTTTTGGCAACAAACACTCTCATACATCACAAAAGATGAGTATGCGGAAAAGCACCTCATGCCCACTGTGAAGTATGGGGGAGGATCGGTGATGCTGTGGGCCTGTTTCTCTTCCAAAGGTCCCGGGAACCTTGTTAGGGTGCATGGCATCATGAACTCTTTGAAATACCAGGACATTTTAAATCAAAATCTGGTGGCCTCTGCCCGAAAGCTGAAGATGGGTCGTCACTGGGTCTTTCAGCAAGATAATGACCCTAAACATGTGGCCAAATCTGCACAAAAATGGTTCACCAGATACAAAATCAAGCTCCTCCCATGGCCATCTCAGTCCCCAGACCTCAACCCAATTGAAAACCTGTGGGGTGAGCTGAAGAGGAGAGTGCATAGGAGAGGACCCAGGACTCTGGATGATTTAGAGAGACTGTGCAAAGAGGAATGGTCGAAGATCCCTCTCTCTGTATTCTCCCATCTTGTGAAATGTTATAGGAGAATATTAAGTGCTGTCTTGTTGGCAAAAGGGAGTTGTACAAAGTATTAACATCAGGGGTGCCAATAATTGTGGCACACATGATTTCATGCAAAAGAATTATTTCTTAATATGGGATTTTTTCCCCACTGAATAAATGCACTTGAATTCAAGGTTGGATTTTTCTCTTTGTTTGCATTGTTGTCCTATATTATTTCAAAAAAATGAATTTATTAGAAGTCTAAGAACACATCTTAACGAGGGGTGCCAATAATTGTGGAGAGCACTGTAAATTGGAGAGGGTTGCATCAGGAAGGGCATCTGGCGTAAAACTGTGCCAAATCTAACATGCAGGTTGAAAAGAGAAATACCATACTGGATCGGTCGGGGCCCGGGTTAAGAACAACCGCCTCCGGTACTGTTGGTCAACAGGGTGCCGGTGGAAAATATGCTACTGTTGCACCAAAACAGAGACAGAGAAAGAGAGGGGTAAGGCGTGTTAGGAGAGATCATGAAAGATAAGGAGCTTAGAATTGAGGGTAGGAACACTGAATGTGGGAACATTGACTGGCAGAGCGAGAGAGTTAGTAGGTATGATGGAAAGAAGGAAGTTAGACATTTTGTGTGTGGAGGAGACGAGGTGGAAAGGAAGCAAGGCCAAGAACATTGGAGATGGATGCAAGTTGTTTTATTATGGAGTTGATGGAAAGAGAAATGGTGTTGGTATTGTTTTGAGGGGAGAGTTGGTCAACAGTGTGATTGATGTGAAGAGGATGTCAGATAGAGTGATTGGCATGAAGTTAGAGATTCAAGGAGTGGTAATCAATGTTGTGTGTGTGTACGCCCCACAGGTTGGATGTGAGAATGAAGAGAAAGAGTCTTTCTGGGAAAAGATGGTGTGGCAGCGGGGGCGTGGTCAAGCGTCGGTCTGTGAATGGAGGGCGGAGTCAGGGAAGGTAAGTGGCAGAATCACTGCACCTGACAGGAATTAACCTGTATTTGTGTGTCTTCCCCAGTGACCGCGCCCTATAAGAGGAAAGGGAAAGCGGAGGAAGGGAGCTACTCCCCAACCTGGAGACTTGTGTGCGTGCGTGTGTGTATGTGTAGTTAAGGCTGAAAAGCTGAAATAAACAGGTTTTTGAGAACTCATTTCTTGCCTGCCGTGCTTCTGTGCTCCACCTACCTAGAACACTTACTACAGTGGTGCTGAAACCCGGAACCGGAGCGCAGGAGAGAACAGCCCCATGGAGTCCTCCCCCTTCAAGGACCTGATCCATGCCCTCGCCATGGCCCAACAGAGCCAGCACCAGGCGCTGGTCGCCCTTGGGGAAGAACAGGAGCAAAGATTCGAGGCCCTGGTGCTGGCGCAGCAGGAAGATCGCCAGGTGTTCTGGCACCTACTCGCGTCGGCGGGGTCCACCACCTCCACCGCCGCGGATCCTTCCCACCTCACCCTAACAAAGATGGGCCCGCATGATGACCCCGAGGCCTTCCTCGCTCTCTTTGAGCAGGCAGCAGAGGTGTGGTGGCGCGCCTTCTCCCCCTGCTCACGGGCGAGGCGCAGCTGGCCGCGCTACAGCTCCCCACCGACAGCCAGCTGGTCTACGCGGACCTCCGCAGGGCCGTCCTCCAGCCCATGGGTTGCACTCTGGAGCAGCAGCGGCAGCGCTTCCGTGCACTGCGCCTGGAGGAGGTCGGTCGGCCATTCGTGTTTGGCCAGCAACTCCGGGACGCCTGCCGCCGGTGGCTGAAGGCCGACAACTGCGACGCCGAGGAGATCATTGATCTGGTGGTACTGGAGCAGTTTGTCGCTCGACTTCCAGAAGGAACCGCGGAGTGGGTCCAGTGCCATCGCCCGGCGTGGCTGGATCAGGCCATTGAGCTGGTGGAGAACCATATGGCGGCCATTCCAACGGCAGGACAGCGTGTCTCCCCTTCTCCCCTCCCCTCTCCCTCTCTCTCCTCTTCTGTTCCTCTCCCTTGCCCCATTCCCCCACTGCGAAGGCAGGGGCCGGCTCCACCCCAGCCGGCCCGCCGCACCTGCGGTGTCCTACCATTTCCTACTTCCGTGTCTGTGTCTTCCCCCCCTCAGGTGAGTGATATCCGGAACACCAGTGCAGAGAGAGAGCCTGGGCCGGTGTGCTGGCGCTGCGGGGAGCCGGGGCACCTCAAGCATCAGTGCTCGGCGATGGAGGTGGGCACGGTGGTCCGGATCCCCGATGCACCAGGAACTGCCCTCGATCGGGCCGGAGCATATCGCATACCAGTAAGTATCCAAGGAGATACGTATCAGGCTTTGGTGGACTCCGGCTGTAATCAGATGTCAATCCACCAAAGCCTGGTGCAAAACGAGGCATTGGGGAGAGCACAATTGGTGAAGGTGTTGTGTGTGCACGGGGATGTTCACAACTACCCTTTGGTGTCGGTCCACATTCTGTTTCGAGGGGAGAAATTTAGAGTTCAGGCGGCGGTTAATCCTCGCCTCACCCACTCTATAATTTTGGGGACTGATTGGCCGGGATTTCGGGATTTAATGACGCACTTAGTGAAGAGTGGGTCCTGCCGTAGTTCAGCGAGGGGAGGTCCCAGAGTGGCATTGGCAGGAGCAGCTGTCACAGAGCCGTCTACATCATCACTGCGTCAGAGTGAGGAGCAGCAGGCTCCTCCTCCCTCTCTTGGGGAATCCCTTGCGGATTTTCCTCTAGAGCAATCGCGAGACAAGACTCTGCGGCATGCGTTTGACCAAGTGAGAGTAATCGATGGTCAAATGCTCCAGCCAAACGCCACCCCATCTTTCCCCTATTTTTCCATTATTAAGGATGGGTTATACCAAGTGACGCAGGACACTCAAACTAAGGAACAAATAACCCAACTTTTGATCCCAAAGAGCCTCCGGGAATTGGTATTCCAGGCGGCTCACTTTAATCCCATGGCTGGACACTTAGGGCAGGATAAGACACTAGCCTGAATAATGGCCCGGTTCTATTGGCCAGGGATTCGCGGCGATGTCTGTAGGTGGTGTACGGCATGCCGCGAATGCCAGTTAGTAAATCCAGCGGCCATCCCAAAAGCGCCTTTGCGCCCTCTACCATTAATCGAGACCCCGTTCGAAAGAATTGGGATGGATCTCGTCGGGCCATTAGATCAGTCAACACGAGGGTATCGCTTTATTTTAGTTCTGGTGGACTATGCAACGCGATATCCAGAAGCAGTGCCGCTTCGCAATATCTCCACACGTAGTATTGCGGAAGCACTCTTCCACGTCATCTCCCGAGTCGGAATCCCCAAAGAGATTCTGACTGATCAAGGCACTACATTCATGTCACGCACACTGTGCGAACTGTATGGGTTATTGGGAATCAAGCCGATCCGCACCAGCGTTTATCACCCACAAATGGACGGCTTAGTCGAACGGTTTAATCGCACCCTCAAAAACATAATTAAAAAATTTGTAAGCGAGGATGCACATAACTGGGATAAATAGCTTGAACCCCTGCTTTTCACAGTGCAAGAGGTCCCACAAGTCTCCACGGGGTTCTCCCCGTTCGAATTATTATATGGGCGTAAGCCACGTGGCATCCTAGATGTGCTGCGGGAAAATTGGGAGGAGGGACCTTCCCCGTGCAAAAATGAAATTCAATACGTTATTGACCTGCACGCAAAACTCCACACACTCACACCTAACCCAGGAGAATTTGCGGCAGGCTCAAGAATGTCAAGTCCGCCTGTACAACAGGGGCACGCGCCTTAGGGAATTCACACCAGGAGACAAAGTACTCATGTTATTGCCCACGTCGAGCTCTAAATTAATCGCCAGGTGGCAAGGACCCTTTGAGGTCACACGGCAAGTTGGGGACGTCGACTATGAGGTGAGGCAAATGGACAGGGGCGGGGCTTTACAGGTATACCACCTCAATCTGTTAAAACGTTGGAGCGAGGAGGTCCCCGTGGCGCTGGTGTCGGTGGTTCCAGAGAAGGCGGGGCTGGGGCCGGAGGTTCAAAAGGGAAAATCGGCATCACCCACCGCTCCGATCCCCTGTGGAGCCCACCTCTCCCTGACCCAGCTCGCGGAGGTCGCCCGGTTGCAAAGAGAATTTTCTGACGTGTTCTCGCCCCTGCCTGGCCACACCCCCCTCATAGTACACCACATTGAGACGCCCCCGGGGGAGGTAGTGCGCAGCCGCCCTTACAGACTGCCCGAACACAAGAAAAAGGCGGTTCGGGAAGAACTCGAGGCCATGCTCGAAATGGGCATTGTCGAGGAGTCCCACAGTGACTGGAGCAGCCCGGTGGTCTTGGTTCCCAAGGCCGACGGGTCGGTCCGGTTCTGTGTGGACTATAGAAAAGTTAACGCGGTGTCTAAATTTGAAGCGTACCCAATGCCTCGTATTGACGAGTTGCTCGATCGACTAGGCATGGCTTCGACACTGGATTTGACAAAGGGATATTGGCAGATCCCCTTGACTCCACTATCCCGAGAGAAAATGGCCTTTTCCACACTGTTTGGCTTACACCAGTTCATCACACTTCCGTTTGGGCTGTTTGGGGTGCCTGCTACATTCCAGCGGCTTATGGATAGGGTCCTCTGCCCCCACGCCACCTATGCGACCGCATACTTAGATGACATTATTATTTATAGTAATGACTGGCCACAGCACCTAAAACACCTGAGGGCCATGCTGGGGTCACTGAGGCAAGCGGGACTCACAGCCAACCCGAAGAAGTGTGCGATTGGGCAGGTGGAAGTACGGTATCTGGGCTTCCACTTGGGCAATGGGCAGGTGCGTCCCCAAATCAATAAGACGGCAGCGATTGCGGCCTGCCCAAGGCCCAAGACCAAAAAGGGGGTGAGGCAGTTCCTGGGGCTGGCTGGCTACTATTGTAGGTTTATACCTAATTATTCGGACGTCACCAGCCCGCTGACTGATCTGACTAAAAAGGGGGCACCAGATCCGGTCCAGTGGATGGAGCAATGCCAGCGGGCTTTTTCTAAGGTAAAGCCTTGTGGGGGGCCACTGTTACACTCCCCTGACTTTTCTCTCCCCTTTGTTTTACAGATGGACGCATCGGACAGAGGGCTGGGGGCTGTTCTGTCCCAGGAGGTGGAGGGGGAGGACCGTCCTGTGCTGTACATCAGCTGCAAGCTGTTGGTGTGCGAGGGCAGGTACAGCACCATAGAGAAGGAATGCCTCGCCATCAAGTGGGCGGTTCTCGCCCTCCGCTACTATCTGCTGGGGTGCCCTTTCACCCTCTGGTCGGACCACGCACCCCTGCAGTGGCTCCACCGCATGAAGGATGCCAACACGTGGATCACCCGTTGGTATCTGGCACTCCAGCCATTTAAGTTCGAGGTGGTCCACAGGCCGGGGTCACAGATGGTTGTGGCGGACTTCCTCTCCCGTCAAGGGGGGGGGTCGGCTGCAGGCCAGATGGCTGCCCGGCCTGAGTCGGGCAGTGGGGGTATGTGGCAGCGGGGGCGTGGTCAAGCGTCGGTCTGTGAATGGAGGGTGGAGTCAGGGAAGGTAAGTGGTGGAATCACTGCACCTGACGGGAATTAACCTGTGTTTGTGTGTCTTCCCTAGTGACTGCACCCTATAAGAGGAGAGGGAGAGCAGAGGAAGGGAGCTACTCCCCAACCTGGAGACTTGTGTGCGTGCGTGTGTGTATGTGTAGTTAAGGCTGAAAAGCTAAAATAAACGGGTTTTTGAGAACTCATTTCTGGCCTGCCATGCTTCTGTGCTCCACCCACCTAGAACACTTGCTACAGATGGATGAAATGGTAGAAAGTATACCAAGGGAGGAGCGCGTGCTGATAGGAGCAGATTTCAATGGACATGTTGGCGAGGGAAACAGAGGAGATGAGGACGTGATGGCCAGATATGGTGTAAGAGAGAGAAATGTGGAAGGGCAAATGGTGGTTGATTTTTCAAAGAGAATGAATTTGGCAATGGTCAATTCATACTTCGAGAAGAAAGAGCAGCGCAGGGTGATGTTTAAGAGTGGAGGAAGATCTACACAGGTGAACTACATACTCTGCAGAAGGGGTAACCTGAAGGAGATTGGAGACTGTAAAGTGATGTCAGGGGAGAGTGTAGCTAGACAACGTCAAGTGGTCGTATGCAGGATGAGCTTGAAAGTGAAAAAGAGGAAGCATGAAATAATGGAGCTGAAGATTAAGTGGTGGAAACTAAAAGAGGTTGAACATCAGAAGGAGTTTAGGGAAGAAATGAGACTAGCATTGAGTGGTAATGGAAGTCTGCCAGAAGATTTGGATACTACTGCTATACAAGTAAGAGAGGCAGCAAGGAAGGTGCTAGGGTGGTCATCGGGAAGGAGGAAGGAAGACAAGGAGACATGGTGGTGGAACAAAGAAGTGCAGGAAATTATAAAAGAGAAGAGGCTAGCAAAGAAAAATTGGGATGACCAGAGAGATGAGGAAAGCAGGCGGTTATACAGAGAGACGAGACAGAAGGCAAATAGAGCGGTAGCGAAGGTGAAAGCAGATGCATACCAGGAGTTGTACGAAAGACTGGAGACCAAAAAAGGAGAGAAAGACGTGTACAGACTAGCTAGGCAGAGAAACAGGGAAGTGAGGGATGTACAGCAGGTAAGAGTGATGAAAGATGGAAATGGAAATGTGCTGACAAACAAAGAGAGTGTATTAAGAAGGTGGAAAGAGTACTTTGAGGATTTATTAAATGAGGAGAATCCAAGACAGAAAAGGTCAGATTCATTGAAGACAGCAAATCAGGAAGCAGAGTTGGTTAGTAAGGATGAGGTGAGGGCAACCATGAAAAGAATGAAGACTGGGAAAGCAGTCGGACCAGATGGTATCCTGATTGAGGCTTGGAGATGTTTGGGTGAGACGGCTGTGGAGTTCCTAACAAGATTGTTTAAGAAGATCCTAAAGAACGAGAAAATACCAAATGAATGGAGAGTGTGCTCATCCCAATATACAAGAATAAGGGAGATGTACAGAGCTGCAGTAATTACAGAAGGATAAAATTGATGAGCTACACCATGAAGTTATGGGAAAGGGTGTTGGAGGCGAGATTGAGAAGAGAGGTAGCAATCTGTGAACAGCAGTACGGGTTTATGCCAAGGAAGAGCATGTTGGATGCAATTTTTGCTTTAAGAATGTTAATGGAGAAGTACAGAGAAGGCCAGAGAAAGCTACATTGTGTGTTTGTAGACCTGGAGAAGGCATACGATAGAGTGCCGAGAGATGAGTTATGGTATTGTATGAGAAAGAGTGGAGTGAATGAGAAGTATATTAGAGTGGTGCAAGACATGTACCGTATGAGAACAGTGAAACAGCAGTGAGGTGTGCAGTTGGAACGACTGAATGGTTCAAGGTGAAGGTGGGACTTCAGCAAGGATCTGCTTTGAGTCCTTTCTTGTTTGCCATAGTGATGGATAGCTTGACGGACGAAGTGAGGCAAGAGTCACCATGGAACATGATGTTTGCGGATGGTATTGTGATATGTGTTGAAAGTAGAAAGGAGGTTGAGTTGGGTTTGGAGAGATGGAGGTATGCATTGGAATGAAGAGGAATGAAGGTGAGCAGTAGCAAAACAGAATACATGTGCATCAATGAGAATGGGGATGAGAGTGTAGTGAAGATGCAAGGAGTAGACATAAAGAAAGTTGGTGAATTCAAGTACCTGGGGTCAACTGTGCAGGAAAATGGGAGCTGTGATAGTGAGGTGAGAAAGAGAGTGCAGGCAGGGTGGAGCAGTTGGAGAAGGATTTCAGGAGTCATTTGTGATAGGAAAGTCCCAGCAAAAGTGAAAGGTAAGACATATAAGACAGTAGTGATGTATGGATTGAAGACTGTACCCTTAACGAAGAGACAGGAGGCAAAGTTGGAGGTGGTGGAGTTGAGGATGTTAAGGTTTGTGATGGGAGTGACAAAGTTGGACAGGATAAGGAATGAGCACATCAGAGGGACAGCACATGTGGAGAGCTTGGGAATTAAGCTAAGAGAGATGAGACTGAGATGGTATGGGCACATCCTGAGAAGAGATGCAGAACATGTTGGAAGGAGAATGTTGAGGATGGAGCTGCCAGGCACACGAAAACGAGGAAGACCAAAGAGGAGATATATGGATGTTATGAGAGAGAGGACATGAATGTGGCAGGTGTGGTAGAGAAGGATGCGGAAGACAGGGAGCAATGAAGACAAAAGGTCTGCTGTGGTGACCCTTAATCGGGAGCAGCCAAAAGAAGAAGAAGAAGAAGAAGAAGCTGTGTCTCAATACATACTGGATACGATCTACAGTACCAGCCAGCAGGTTGGACACACCTTCTAATTCAGTGCTTTTTCTTTATTTTTATGAATTAAAAGCCACTTCACATCATGTTTCTTTACTTAGTTGTTCGGTTCTTGACATAATACAGATTACTACAGTTGTGGAATAGGACTATTTTAAATTACAGGCATTTAGCAGATGCTTTTATCCAGAGCAATCTACAACATACCCAGAGCGGCCTGGGGGTTTGGTGCCTTGCTCAAGGGCACTTCAGCCATTCCTGCTGGTCCAGAGAATTGAACCAGTGACTTTTTGGTCCCATAGCTGCTTCTCTAACCATTAAGTCACGGCTAATATTTACTGTTTGATCTCAAATGCATTAAGAAGGCAAGAAACTTGTCCACTAATTAACTTTTGACGAGGCACACCTTCATCCATCCATTATCTGTAGCTGCTTATTCTGTTCTACAGAGTCGCAGGCAAGCTGGATCCTATCCCAGCTGATTATGGGTGAGAGGTGGGATACACCCTGGACAAGTCGCCAGGTCATTGCAGGGTTGACACAGAGACAAACAACCATTCACACTCACACCTACAGTCAATTTAGAGCCACCAGTTATCCTAACCTGCATGTCTTTGGACTGTGGGGGAAACCGGAGCACCTGGAGGAAACCCACACAGACATGGGGAGAACATGCAAACTCCACACAGAAAGGCCCTCGCCGGCTACTGGGCTCGAACCCAGAACCTTCTTGCTGTGAGGCAACAGTGCTAACCACTACACCACCGATGAGGCACACCTATTAACTGAAAAGCATTCCAGGTGACTCCTTCATGAAGCTAGTTAAGCTAATGCCAATAGTGTGCAAAGTGTCATCAAGGTAAACGCTGGATACTTTGAAGAATCTAAAATATCAAACGTATTTTGTTTTTCAACACTTTACTGTTTACCACAGAATTCCATACATGTTCCAGATGTTACTTCATAGTTTTGATGTCTTCAGTAATGTAGAAAATAGTCACAATACAGAAAAACCTATGAATGAGTAGAGTAGGGGTGTACAAACGTGTGACTGGTACTGTACGGTTCCTGCTCTGGTCACTTGCCAATTCCCACCCACTCATCATGTCTCCGCTATCACATGATAACTATCAACCAGGGAGGGTGAAGACTAACACATGCTTCCTCAGATGAGTGAAGTGTATCCAGATGATGTTTTTGAACTTCATGCTGCATCATATGGCAACATAACACACTCATAAGAAAGTGCTGTCTGGTCTTTTCCACATACAACCCCGATTCCAAAAAAGTTGGGACAAAGTACAAATCTCATCTCATCTCATCTCATCTCATCTCATCTCATCTCATCTCATCTCATCTCATCTCATTATCTCCAGCCGCTTTATCCTGTTCTACAGGGTCGCAGGCAAGCTGGAGCCTATCCCAGCTGACTATGGGCGAAAGGCAGGGTACACCCTGGACAAGTCGCCAGGTCCAAAGTACAAATTCATTCATTCATTCATTCATTCATTATCTCTAGCCGCTTTATCCTTCTACAGGGTCGCAGGCAAGCTGGAGCCTATCCCAGCTGACTATGGGCGAAAGGCAGGGTACACCCTGGACAAGTCGCCAGGTCCAAAGTACAAATTGTAAATAAAAACAGAATGCAATGATGTGGAAGTTTCAAAATTCCATATTTTATTCAGAATAGAACATAGATGACATATCAAATGTTTAAACTGAGAAAATGTATCATTTAAAGAGAAAAATTAGGTGATTTTAAATTTCATGACAACAACACATCTCAAAAAAGTTGGGACAAGGCCATGTTTCCCACTGTGAGACATCCCCTTTTCTCTTTACAACAGTCTGTAAACGTCTGGGGACTGAGGAGACAAGTTGCTCAAGTTTAGGGATAGGAATGTTAACCCATTCTTGTCTAATGTAGGATTCTAATTGCTCAACTGTCTTAGGTCTTTTTTGTCGTATCTTCCGTTTTATGATGCGCCAAATGTTTTCTATGGGTGAAAGATCTGGACTGCAGGCTGGCCAGTTCAGTACCCGGACCCTTCTTCTATGCAGCCATGATGCTGTAATTGATGCAGTATGTGGTTTGGCATTGTCATGTTGGAAAATGCAAGGTCTTCCCTAAAGAGACGTCGTCTGGATGGGAGCATATGTTGCTCTAGAACCTGGATATACTTTTCAGCATTGATGGTGTCTTTCCAGATGTGTAAGCTGCCCATGCCACACACACTAATGCAACCCCATACCACCAGAGATGCAGGCTTCTGAACTGAGCGCTGATAACAACTTGGGTCGTCTTTCTCCTCTTTAGTCCGAATGACACGGCGTCCCTGATTTCCATAAAGAACTTCAAATTTTGATTCGTCTGACCACAGAACAGTTTTCCACTTTGCCACAGTCCATTTTAAATGAGCCTTGGCCCAGAGAAGACGTCTGCGCTTCTGGATCATGTTTAGATACGGCTTCTTCTTTGAACTATAGAGTTTTAGCTGGCAACGGCGGATGGCACGGTGAATTGTGTTCACAGATAATGTTCTCTGGAAATATTCCTGAGCCCATTTTGTGATTTCCAATACAGAAACATGCCTGTATGTGATGCAGTGCCGTCTAAGGGCCCGAAGATCACGGGCACCCAGTATGGTTTTCCAGCCTTGACCCTTACGCACAGAGATTCTTCCAGATTCTCTGAATCTTTTGATGATATTATGCACTGTAGATGATGATGTGTTCAAACTCTTTGCAATTTTACACTGTCGAACTCCTTTCTGATATTGCTCCACTATTTGTCGGCGCAGAATTAGGGGGATTGGTGATCCTCTTCCCATCTTTACTTCTGGGAGCCGCTGCCACTCCAAGATGCTCTTTTTATACCCAGTCATGTTAATGACCTATTGCCAATTGACCTAATGAGTTGCAATTTGGTCCTCCAGCTGTTCCGTTTTTGTACCTTTAACTTTTCCAGCCTCTTATTGCCCCTGTCCCAACTTTTTTGAGATGTGTTGCTGTCATGAAATTTCAAATGAGCCAATATTTGGCATGAAATTTCAAAATGTCTCACTTTCGACATTTGATATGTTGTCTATGTTCTATTGTGAATACAATATCAGTTTTTGAGATTTGTAAATGATTGCATTCCATTTTTATTTACAATTTGTACTTTGTCCCAACTTTTTTGGAATCGGGGTTGTACATGAACTCGCAGATACCAATGACTGGCTCGTGTCACTGTGATTGACAGGAGAGAGAGAGAGAGAGAGTAATGCCATCCCTTCCACTCAGAGTGTAGTTTTGTTCTTTTGTTGAGATACTTTATATATATAGTTACAATAAATATTGTGGATCGTTCATGAAAAAAGTTACTTCCCATTGTCAATTCTGTTATCATAGCTATAAACAGTTGTTCCCTCACCAGCCTTTCTTTATTCTCTCTCTTGAAATAACATGACAACAAACAAACAAAAATGCAGCTTATGTTACTGAGAAAACACAAAGTGTTTTCTTCTGTCTTGAAGATGGCAAATTACAGTGGATATAAAAAGTGTACTGTGGCAGTGGGGGCGTGGTCAAGCATCCGTCTGTGAATGGAGGGCGGAGTCAGGGAAGGTAAGTGGTAGTATCACTGCACCTGATGTGAATTAACCTGTGTTTGTGTGTCTCCTCCAGGGACCGCGCCCTATAAAAGGAGAGAGAAAGCAGAGAAAGGGGGCTCTCTCCCAACCAGAAATGTGTGTGTGAGAGAGTGAGTGAGCTGAAAAGCTATATATATATCTTTAAAAATAAAGAGTTTGTGAGAACTCAGTTCTGGCCTGCCGTGCTTCTGTGCTCCACCCACCTGCTCTGATTCTACATATATAC
This sequence comes from Neoarius graeffei, assembly GCF_027579695.1. Taxonomy (NCBI): domain Eukaryota; kingdom Metazoa; phylum Chordata; class Actinopteri; order Siluriformes; family Ariidae; genus Neoarius; species Neoarius graeffei. Next base: position 3,696,033 of record NC_083571.1, read on the forward strand.
ACCCCTTTAAAATATTCGGTTTTTCTGATGTAAAAAAAATGAGACCACGATAAATTACAGTTAGGTCCATAAATATTTGGACAGAGGCAACATTTTTCTAATTTTGGTTCTGTACATTACCACAATGAATTTTGAACAAAACAATTCAGATGCAGTTGAAGTTCAGACTTTCAGCTTTAATTCAGTGGGTTGAACAAAATGATTGCATAAAAATGTGAGGAACTAAAGCATTTTTTAAACACAATCCCTTCATTTCAGGGGCTCAAAAGTAATTGGATGTAGCAGGTGGAATTACCTCTTACTCCGCAGTTTCCTTGAGATCTGGCTGCATTGGGAGGGGCCAGTCCAATTAATCAATGGCGTGCGTCATGAGCCTATTTATGGTAGAGTGATTTTGAACTCTGGAGGCGTGACGACCCCCTTGCTGTTTCCTGTCACACCCCTTCCCGTTTACCTGTGGCCGTGTATCCACTGTTTGGCTTTCCTCCGGTCTTGTTCAGCTGTGCATTTTGTGTGCAGTGACTTCCGAATGTTCTCTTGGCATCTGTATTAAGTGCAGATGACCCATGGAATTCTGTGAGCCTCGCTGGGATTAGGCGAGAAGTTTTGTATCGTGTGGTGTTGCCGGTTTTGGTCCGGGTTTGCTGCTGTTCTTGCCAGCGCGTTTCTACTAAGTGCTGTTTTTTCTGATTGGTGCAGCTGCCTGTATGAGGAGGGCTGCGAAACCACCACAGCCTTTTAACACTAGTTTTAACTTTTGTAGGGTGTGTGTGTATGTGTGTGAGACTGTTTGTGTGCCTGATCATCATTCATTTATAATCAATGTGCGTGTTTGGAGTGTGGTATGAGGGATATTTTCTTTTCTGTTAAATTGGGTATTTTTGTTTATTTGTTTTAGTCCTGCTCAGGCTTTACCTGTTGGCAGGAGGCTCTTTTTCTATAGCTGTGGATAGCCAGTGGGCTATCTTATTGGGCCTGATTTATGTTAATGCCTTTTTAATTTTTTTTTTATTTATTTTGTTTATTTGGTTTAATGCTCACGAGAGCTTATTTTATGTGAATTTGTGTGTGGCTGGTAACCACGTCTGCCAACCTTTTCTGCCGTGGCAAGCAGCCTTTGGTTGCTAATTGTATGCCAGTACTGGTGGGAGGCTATTGCAAGCTGTGGATCATCAGTGGTCCACGTAGTTCCCCTCCCTTAGTTTACATCGTGTGTGGTTGTGCATTTTAATTGGTTAGTTTGTGATCTAGCTGTGTTATTTCTTTGTTTGATTTTCTCTCTTCATACCTTTTTTTCTGTTTATTTACTTTTCAGGTACTGTGTGCCCAAGGCAGGGTGGCAGCTGATTCCTTAGGTGGTGGTGTTTTCCTATTGTCCGTGTGTGTGTTCACGTGTGCCTGTGTGGAATTCTCCTTTTATGTTTTTGATTTTATTTGATTTATTTTGATTTGGTTTGTAGTGAGTGTGACACGTGGGCTTGCATGGTGTGCCTCTTTGGATCTCTTCTCCGTCTCCTGGTATCTTGCCCCCTGCTGGTAGGCCTCGGCCCTGTTAATATTGATTTTTCCCTTACCCTTGCCCCACATGCATGTTAGTTAGTCCTTTGGAGTGTGAATGAAAGTGATTGTGAAGTAAAGGAAATAATTATTTTGTAAACATTGTAACAAAATAAAATAGCCTTTTTGTATTTTCATAACTTTGGTCTCTGGTGTCTTTAGTCAAACGAACCTTGCGTGTCAACATAGTGAAGTGTTTTCTGGTTAATATTCCTGGGGTGAAAGTCCCCTGGTGGCGTAGTCAGTAATTGCTCTTTGGCTCTGTTTAAGGTCCAATTTAGTCAACGCGTCGCTTTTCTGCCCAAGGCCACATGGACAAATTAAATAATTGTAAATAAAATGCTCATTTCTAATACTTGGTTGAAAACCCTTTGTTGGCAATGACTGCCTGAAGTCTTGAACTCATGGACATCACCAGACGCTGTGTTTCCTCCTTTTTAATGCTCTGCCAGGCCTTTACTGCAGCGGTTTTCAGTTGCTGTTTGTTTGTGGGCCTTTCTGTCTGAAGTTTAATCTTTAACAAGTGAAATGCTGCTCAATTGGGTTGAGATCAGGTGACTGACTTGGCCATTCAAGAATATTCCACTTCTTTGCTTTAATAAACTCCTGGGTTGCTTTGGCTTTATGTTTTGGGTCATTGCCCATCTGTATTATGAAATGCCAACCAATCAGTTTGGCTGCATTTGGCTGGATTTGAGCACACAGTATGTCTCTGAATACCTCAGAATTCATCCGGCTGCTTCTGTCCCGTGTCACATCATCAATAAACACTAGTGACCCAGTGCCACTGGCAGCCATGTATGCCCAAGCCATCACACTGCCTCCGCCATGTTTTACAGATGATGTGGTATGCTTTGGATCATGAGCTGTACCATGCCTTCACCATATTTTTTTCTTTCCATCATTCTGCTAGAGGTTGATCTTGGTTTTATCTGTCCAAAGAATGTTCTTCCAGAACTGTGCTGGCTTTTTTAGATGTTTTTAGCAAACTCCAATCTAGCCTTTTTATTCTTGAGGCTTATGAGTGGCTTGCACTGTGCAGTGAACCCTCTGTATTTACTTTCATACAGTCTTCTCTTTATGGTAGATTTGGATATTGATACGCCTACCTCCTGGAGAGTGTTGTTCACTTGGTTGGCTGTTGTGAAGGGCAGTGGCGCCGCCAGGCGTACGGCCGTACGCACTAGGCGTACCTTGGGGAGAGAGAGATTTTTTTTAAATTATAATTGTTACCTGAATACTTTGGCAATGCAGCATAATTTGAGAAAGAGAGAGAGAGAGACGTGTGTGTGCTGGCGCATTTGTGTGCTTCAGGAGTGGGCGGGGTGTGCGTGACCAAGAAAGCTCATTGGTCAATGCAGATATACTTTTCTTGCACCACTGAGATTCTCTCCAGTTTTGAGAAACAGAGACAGACAATCGTCAGTAGTCAGAGCTTGTGCAAGAATTTATTGAGAAGCGAGTCAAAAATGAGTAAACGAACCCTGAAACAAACGAGCTTGTTTCAGACTTTTACGAAAAAGTCCAAAAGCAGTGATCCAGGGGTGTCATCTGCTTGCCAGTCCTCTCCAGTATCAGCTAGTAACACGGCACTGGCAGCTTCCACTCCTCCGCAACCTAGCAGCAGTACGCTGCAGCTGGATGCGAGCTCAGTGCCTTTGAGGGAATTGCCTTCATCTACCTCTGAGTTTGAAACTAGCCATACATCCAGTGAATTTCATATAAGAACACCTACATCTCCCCATGTCCCTTACGATCAGAAGTAGATGGTTGCTCCACCTTGCTGACAAATGAGCCATCAGATAGCTTTACTAATGAGCCACGAGTCAGCCCGCTATCACTGACATCAGATTTATCAGACATAGGTAAACTTCAACCAGATGCCTTAAAATGTGCACCGGACTCTGTAAAGCTCAATGTCCTACAGAACCGCTTCAAACCAGACAGAGGGTGGGTGGCTCCTTCTACTCTGATTTTCGGTAAACTCAGAAAAATACCCGAGGAGTTTTTCAACGAGTCTATGTACCCCACATTGCGCTACAGTGTGTGTCAGGATAGCCTGTTCTGCATTGCATGCATTCTGTTTTCGTCTGGTGATTTAATCCTTAGGACTAAACCACTCCGAGACTGGAGCAATGCCAAAAAAATCGTCGCCAAACACATAGGCACACAAGCACACCAGAATGCCCAGTTGCGGGCTTCCGAATTTGTCCAAATATGTACAGGAAAAAAACTTTCTATTTGTTCAGTATTGGACCGCTCCCATCAAGAGACAACAGAACGCAACAGGCATGGCATTCAGGCTATCATTGACTTGGTCAGTACGTGTGGACAGCAAAATGTTGCTCTTAGGGGTCATACAGACGAGCGGAGTAATTTCCAGGCTTTTTTAAAGTATCGTGCTAAAGGTGACCCCACGTTAAAACAGTACCTGCAGCTGGCGCCTGCAAATGCCAATTATTGCGGCCATCAGATCCAGAATGAGATCATTGAACTCTGTGGCAAACAGATACAGAATGCTATTCTTCGTAAATGCCGGTCCGCTGAATGGTTTTCTGTGATCTTGGATGAAACAGCAGATGTGAGCAATACAGAACAGGTCTCAATTCTAGTTCATTATGTCCATCATGAGTTAGGGGGCTACTCAGTGAGGGAGGACTTTTTGTGTTTTGTTTCCACTGCTGACACCACAGGGGAGGCTTTAACTAAGGTGTTGCTGGACAAACTAACACAACTAAATCTGGACCCAAAGAACATGGTGGGGCAAGGCTATGACGGCGCAGACAACGTCAGTGGCAAGGTGCGAGGTGTGCAGGCTCGAGTCAGACAGCTCTATCCTGCTGCCACTTACGTGCACTGCAGAAATCACGCTCTGAACCTGGCCATAGTGCATTCCACACGAATCCCACTTGTTCGCAACACACTTGATTCAGTCCAAGACATTGTGGCTTTTCTATCTGGTTCCCCCAAAAGGTTACAAATATTTTTAGGTGACCAAAGCGCTGAAAACTGACGTCTACAAAAATTCTCTGACACTCACTGGTCCCAGCATGATGCATGCATCTCCACTGTCATTGAAAACTATGAGCGCATATTTGTGACCCTTGGGAAGCTCCAGGTAGAGGGGGATGCTAAAAGCTGCGCTACGGCGACCGCCCTGTCCAGGTCAATGGAGTCGTTTGACTTCATAATTTCCATCACCATTATCCAGGGCTTGCTGCAATATCTCACGCCTCTTAGCAACAGCTTGCAAAATCCAGATTGTCATCTGCCAACAGCTGCAGCCAATGCAGCAGCGTTAGTAACGCTGCTACAACAAAAGCGAGACATGGCCTTTCCAAGACTGTGGGAGCAGGGTTGCGCTTTGACAGATAAACTGGATGTAAATCCTATGATCCCCCGAATCGTCAGAATGCAGACTAAGCGTTCAAACACACCGGCAGCAACCCCAGAGGAGTACTGGCGACTAAATTTGTTTCTTCCGTTTATTGACCATCTTATTACAGAAGTGACAGATCGCGTCTGCCTTGCACTCCCGCGCCTCAATGCCCAGTATTTGCTGCCAGACAAACTCTCTGCCTTGTCCGACACTTTATGGCATGACATAAAGGAGGAGTACAAGGACTTAATGCCCAACGTCAATGCTGTAGACACCGAGCTGGAACTGTGGAAACAGTTAAATGAGCTCAACCCGAAAAAGCATGACATTTGTCAAGTCCTCGAGACAACTGAAAATTTTTATCCAAACATTCACAGCATTCTTCAAGTCTTGCTGACAATGCCAGTCTCCACAGCCTCTGCCGAGCGTTCTTTCAGTACATTAAGACGTTTCAAAACATACTTGCGCAATACCATGAGTGATACAAGGCTCACTGGGCTTGCGCTCATGAACATTAATTTTGATATGGAGATTGACAGCGAAGAGATTATGAGGCAGTTCGACGCTACAGGTAGAAGACGAATTAACTTTAAATAGGCACAATTTTGCTCGGTGATTGGGTGCGCCTTTACCTAGCGCTTGGTGGCCTGGGGACAGGACTGCACTTGCGGTGTAGGTCTGTGTGTACTCGTGCATGCGGTAGTGCTGAGCAAGTTCACTAGATTCTAATCGAGGCTATAAAGAGTTTATTGTTTATTGTCGTGTGTAGTTCACATATGTTGTTCAAATATCAGCCTGTGTTCATGGAAGGCTATTGTTCAATTTCAAGTTAAAGTTCTATCGTTGTTTTGTGTATAAGCCTATAGATCGACTCTTCATAGAAACTGCAGCACGCAAGCGGTTTTTTTTTTTTGGGGGGGGATTACACCGCTAGTGCGTACCTTACAGTTCAACCCTGCAGGTGCCCCTGAGGTAGAGTCAAAGAAAAACATCCAGTCCCGGCTAAATTTTGCAAAAAAAAAAAAATACATCAACTCTCCCAAAAGCATGAGGGAAAATGTGTTCTGGTCTGATGAAACCAAGGTTGAACTTTTTAGCCACAATTCCAATAGTTATGTTTGGTGCAAAAACAACACTGTGCATCACCAAAAGAACACTATCTCCACGGTGAAGCATGATGGTGGCAGCATCATGTTTTGGGGTTGTTTTTCTGCAGCTGGAACAGGGGCTTTAGTCAATGGAGGGAATTATGAACAGTTCTAAATACTAGTCAGTTTTGGACCAAAACCTTCAGGTGTCTGCTAGAAAGCTGAAGAGGAATTTCATCTTTCAGCATGACAATGACCCTAAAAAATTTTTGGAATGGCTCAGCCAGAGCCCAGACCTAAATCCAGTTGAAAATCTGTGGGGTGACCTGAAGAGGGCTGTGCACAAGAGATGCCCTTGCAATCTGACAGATTTGAAGTGCTTTTGCAAGGAAGAGTGGGCAAATATTGCCAAGTCTAGATGTGGCAGGCTGATAGATTCCAACCCAAAAAGACTGAATGCTGTAATTAAATCAAAAGGTGCTTCAACAAAGTATTAGTTTAAGGGTGTGAACACTTATGCAACCAGCTTATTGTACATTTTTTATTTTTTATGTTTTTCCCCCAACAGATTTGTTTATTTTTCAATTGAATTGTACAGGTTATAGGCCACATTAAAGGTGGGGAAAGTTTTTAAATTATTTATCGTCGTCTCATTTTTTTTTACGTCAGAAAAACCGATCATTTTAATGGGGTGTCTTGGTTGTCCATCGTTTTCGATAATGACACTTTGTGTTTGCACAATTCATCTGTTGTGGACTCTCATGTGGCTGTGGAGTCCAATTCTTGAGCGGCATGAACGTCCACAGTGTGGGCAAGTGAGCTGCTCTGGCTCAGCTGGTGCAGCAGTAGCAGCAGCCTTCTGTCGTGCTCGAGCATCAGCAAGGCTTGTTCGCCGGGCTTCCTCAAAGCTGTCATCGGCTTGTCTTGTCAGTGCACGGCAACCAGCTCTGTCTTGTGCACACTGCTCCAGCTACTTTGGAGTGATCTTGGCATGGGCGATGTCGGCCTTCACACAGTCCTTGAATCGCTTGTGAGGCCTGCCTCAGTTTCGCTTGCCAGTGGAGAGCTCGCCGTACAGCAGCTGCTTTGGCATCCATGAATCATCCATGCGGATGATGTGGCAGGTCCATCGAAGCTGGTTTTTCAGGATCATGGCTTCGATGCTTGTGGTCTCTGATCTATCCAGGACCTCCAGGTTTGTGACCTTGTCCTGCCATCGGATGCCAAGAATTGACCGCAGGCTACGCATGTGGAAGTGTTCCAGCAGTTTCAGGTGCCTTCTGTATAGTGTCCATGTCTCACTTCCATATAGAAGACTGGAGAGGACAACAGCGTTGTACACCTTGAGTTTCGTGGACTGCCTGATGTTGTCCTGGTTCAACACACGTGAGCACAGGTGACCTTGTGCTTTTTTTGTTACATCAGAAAAACCTATCATTTTAATGGGGTGTGTACACTTTTTATATCCACTGTAAAGTTCCAGCTTCACCTCTGACTGTTACAAAGTGCTGACACTGGAGACTCCTTCCAAAAATGGGACAGAAACACATAGAAAACTTTACCATATCAACAATTACACACATTATGTGGAGCATCTGTATAGCGAAGCGAGAGAACAGTCACCTTATCCTGCCTCAAATGCAGGCCTAGAGGGCGCCAAACCTGGACCTTGACCACAACACCAAAGAGCCAGGCTCGCTGGTATGGCAGTCAGAGCACATACTCAACTGTAGTGACGGGTACTCCGTCACAATCTGCTGTATGAGTCCCTGTGAATGAACTGTTTCTATAGAAGCAATAACATATTAAAATGAGCCCATTACTATAAACCTCTGATCTGCAGCTGCATTAAAATTGTGTATATTAAATCTCTGATATCATCAACATCAGCATAAAGAAACAATAGTTGGGAGACTAACAGTATAATAATTAACATACTCTGCTCAAACTTTTTTTTTCATCTAAGAAGCGAGTTGAAGCGGTTCATCACTGTCTCAATGCCGTATTGTGTCATGTCTAAAGGACGGCCTTGTTCTCATTGTGTGTGGCTGCGTAGATGAACCAGCAGCACCACCAACCTCCAGCCTCCACCTCTTTACTCTACTGACTGCCAGAATAAAAGCAGAACTGGTGGAAAGCTGAAATAACACACCTCTGTCCCCATAATGCTCATGAAAACCATGTTACTGATTCAGAGTGTAATATTTAGCTAAATAAATTTTAAAAATCCAAGACTTCTAATAAAAATTCCACTCAATATAAACAAGCAGGGGGGCGGCACGGTGGTGTAGTGGTTAGCGCTGTCGCCTCACAGCAAGAAGGTCCGGGTTCAAGCCCCGTGGCCGGCGAGGGCCTTTCTGTGCAGAGTTTGCATGTTCTCCCCGTGTCCGCGTGGGTTTCCTCCGGGTGCTCCGGTTTCCCCCACAGTCCAAAGACATGCAGGTTAGGTTAACTGGTGACTCTAAATTGACCGTAGGTGTGAGTGTGAATGGTTGTCTGTGTCTATGTGTCAGCCCTGTGATGACCTGGCGACTTGTCCAGGGTGTACCCCGCCTTTTGCCCGTAGTCAGCTGGGATAGGCTCCAGCTTGCCCGCGACCCTGTAGGACAGGATAAAGCGGTTAGAGATAATGAGATGAGATGAGATAAACAAGCAGGAATGTGTTATTTACATACAGGTGTACAATAAAAGAAGAAGTGAGGGAGGAGAGACAGACAGAAAGAAAAATACAAAAATAAACAAGAAAAGAATGAAAAACTTGCTGGGGTGCCAATAGTTCTGACATGCTGATTTTATTAAAAAAAAGTAAATTAAGGTTAGATCACTCATATTTTCAGTGTGAGATTAAGCTCAGTAACAACAAAGTTGTTTTTATTTTCAAACCCATCTTCAACGGGGTACCAATAATTTTGAAAGTATGACAGAACACCCTGCAATGCAGCCAATCCTGTACTATGAAATAAGACAAATAAAAAGTTTAAATTTTGCCCAATATTAAATATTTATTCAAGTGTTAAATAGAAAAATGTAATACTCGACTGAAATATAATAATTTTAGCATATTATACACAAATATTGAGGAATAAATATGTAATAAATACAAGTAGAAACTTTAGTGCATGAAATTAAGGCTCTCTGATAAGTTTCACAATTTATCTAAAAATAAAATGCTGACCACTGAATAAATAACAGTACTATAAATATAAATAATTCAGTACATCAGTATTTCAGTGGAACGTTATAAAACAACTAAAACATATATATTTGGTCCATGAGGAGATTAAAGAAAAGTAAAACACATTCTTAAAGACGCATAAAAGAGGAAAGGGTTTAGACTTGTACAGTGCTGTGAGTGCTGCTGCAGGAGGAACATCAGCGTGGAGAAATCAGTGCTAGAACTGGGGAATGTTCTCAGGTTTGGGAGGAACCCCGGCGTCGAGATTCTCGGGTTTGGGAGGAGCCTCAGCGTCGAGGTTCTCGCATCCAGGATGAGACCCGGCATCTAGGTTCTCGAGTTCGGGAGGAGCCCCGGCGTCGAGGTTCTCGGGTTCAGGACGAGACCCGGTGTCGAGGTTCTCGGGTTCAGGACGAGACCCAGCGTCGAGGTTCTCGGGTCTGGGAGGAGACCCAGCGTCGAGGTTCTCAGGGTTATCAACTTTAGTCTTGTTGATGTTGTACTTCTGGATCGCCTCCTTTTGTTTCTCCTCAAAACTTGACTCAACCTCCTCTGAGTCAGGGCAATCCTTCACTTCATTCTCCTTCTGGGAGAAAGAGACAGAACAGATAAAGAACCCTGCATGAATGTGGAAAAGGTCTTCAGAGAAAGAATGAAAAGAGAAATGAATGGAAAAAATACAGACGTGAAGAAAGAAAAAAGAAAGAAAGAAAGAAAGAAAGAAGACAGACATGATTGGTATACACATCAAAGTTCTACCTGTTTGTTGGTTCTGTTGTACTCATCAATGGCGTACTGATATTTGGCTGACGTGATGCCGAACAATGAGGCCATTCTCTCACCCACATAATCACATGCTGCGATCACAATCACAAAAACACATCAGTATGTTAAAAATTAATGATCCAGAGACTTTTTATAGTTTCCCACTTTCTGTAAAATCTCACCACCAGGTGGCGCACTGTGGGAGAAAACAAACATTACTCCCTGTCTCTGCATGATGCAAAGAGCTCAGGCCAAGAAACTGGAAAACTATCAGAGTTCTTGACTCTTCTTAAACAAGAGTGCTCCGAGAGCACAATATCCCCCGCTGGCAACTCGGCCATAACTCTGGTAAAATGTGACTGAATTGAACAAAATTGCAATATGTGTATTAACGACATATAACAAAGAATCTTGTCAAGTTTTGTGAAATTCCTCCAAAAATTGTGACAGCAGTTGGTTTCAGAAGGTGAGTACCCTTCCCAGGATGGACAGATGGACGGATGGACAGATAGACAAACATCGGCACAACATAATCCCCCTTTGGGCCTTTCAGCCAGCGGGGAATAAAAAGGAAGGCAGGAAAGAAAGAATGAATGTTCTTTCTGGTTAAAAAAAACCAAAAAACAGACCTTTTCAGTACTTTTTACAGGATGATAATTCCTGGGAGAGGGAAAAAAAGACCCACAAAAAAGACAAACTGTAAAAGGTTAATTAAGTGCGAGCCCTAAACAGGGGCAGTGGTGGCTCAGTGGGTCAAGGCTCTGGGTTACTGATTGGAAGGTCAGGGATTTGATACCCAGCACCTCCAAGCTGCCACTGTTGGGCCCTTAATCCTCTCTGCTCAAAGAGATGTAAGAAGAAGAAGTAGGTGCTTTCAGACTAGAAGAACTTCTACCATAGTTCTTAGAACTGCTGGAGGAAGTTCCCTCTTTTTTTGTGTGTCCAAACTGCAGGAACTGCGGACGATCCCTCGTTCATAGAACGCTGTTTTGAGGGACTTTTTTGTCTCTTACTTCAGGGTCGGTTCTCTCCCAGAACAAGAGGAACCAGGAATGATGCAAGTGTGTGTTGATTGGTTGAACACAAGCCGATGCGGCACCAGCAACCACCATTTTTTTTAAAAATCTATGTAAAACGTTATCAGTGTAAACAACAGCTCTTAATATTAGAGTTTAAAAAATGATAGAAAAAAAAATCACATGGATGAATGGACCGACAGTGAAGTCCAGGCTTTATTGAGCGCATGTCCAGTGAAATAAATCCAGTCGAAGTGAAATATAAAAATTCCATGCTAACATCACACTACCAAGTTGGCTCACGTCACTTCAGCGGTCCTACTGGTGGTGCGAATGCAAAGAGGGGGAAAAAAAAAAGCCCTTAAGGTATGTAGTTCTCCGGGAAGATCCCCGGGGGTTAATTCCTCTCAATAAGACCCTAAAACTGTTTAGTCTGAAAGCTCCTCATGTGTGTCCTTAAGTGTGTGTGTACCTGATACAGTGTTTGAAGCTGCTCTCCACATCTGAAACCAGACGTACGGACCCCATGTCAGCTTGGACTGCAAATATAGAGGGGGGAGAGACACACACCACCACAGTTTTAATCTGCTGATTTTCTAAAAAAAAAAAAGATCAACTTCTCTTACTGTTGCTCAGGTTCAACGCATAGGAATGTTTTTATTTAAAACAAACAGTCTTGTGATATTACGGAATGGGAACGTGAAGAAGGCGTGATGGGAATTTTAACTCTTTTCCGTGAGTCAGATCATTTGATTCAAGGGTATCCGGTGGTTTAGCCCCCAGTGTTTTAGCCCCATCCTCATGTGGTTTAGCCCCATGTTTAAATGTGAATAAAGTTGATCAAATGTGTCTATGATGGATCATTCTAGATTTAAAGAGAACAGAGCTTTTTTTAACAGGAAGTTTTAACTTGAAGTTTTTGACTGGATTTTTCATTTGACGTCTGTATATTACCTTTCAGGTTTTTCAAGTGTAGGTCATAAAAAGAATTTTCCCAGACACCTGATTATTTTTGTTTAGTGAACAAAAGCTAATGAATTTGAATCACAGACTTCCAATTTTATTAGTTTTTTTTTTAAATATAACAATTAATGAATTTATCTCCACGTGGCCCTAAATTCTCTGCTATTTTTTCCTGCTTCACCATGACCCGATACAAGATACTACGTCATGCATCACGTGGTGGGCTTTCCGTGTTCACACAAGGCATTGTGGGATACAAATTTGAAACAGGATAGAAAAATGGAGGACGTGAGTGTGCGAATGAAATGTGAAAGACCGACTACAGTAATGAAAAGAAAGCGAGAAGAAAAGACGTTATGTTATATACGAAGGAAAGGAAACGCAGGACCAAACTAATAAATATGGGCACTCAGCGAGCACCTCGGTGTGATCAGCTGTTCGTTTAGTGACAGAATGATGGAACTGTCAGTGCACGCTGTTCAGAATTGCGGTGCCAGGTCTTAATTATTTTGACCTTTAAAAGTAGTAAACAGGCACCCTTGTCAGACATAGTGGCTCCCAACTCGTTAGTTGTCAGGGCATGTTACAACATGCCAACTTCAGACACCCTGGCGCCACTGTCCATCACACGCCAACTTCAGACACCCTGGCGCCACTGTCCATCACACTGTGCTGCGTGGACTATATAAGATGCGCACAAACATCGAAGAAAACACAGCACACATCAGACGGGGACTCCATGCAACACCTGCTTCTCATCAGTGAACATTTGGATCCGTTTCTCTCTTTCTCCCTCGGTTTCATTTCTTTCGTGCTTTCTATCTTTCTATCGCGGACGTGTCAGGATCCAACGTCCATCATTCGTGCCGTGTGTGCATTCCGTGCGTCCTTGAATGTAAGTTGTTTATTGTTGCGTAGCTACTGTGTTATGTGTGTACTCGCTATCTGTAACTGTTACATGTAGCGGTAATGCTAGCGAGTATTTCTTCTCTTATTCTCTCATCCTGTGTCTGTCTATTTTCTTACGTGTTTGTTCTGTTCTGTTCAGTAGCCATGTAATGATAGCGCTTGTTTTCTCGACCACGGTTTGTTACGGGAGCACATTTCATTATTAGCCATTGCCGTGTTGGGAGTGTAGTGGTGGTATGTACAGTTCATAACCGCGCCACATATTCTAACCTTCTATGCGCATAACAGCGCGGGGCAGCGCTTAAAGGAGCCACGCTCCCCTTCATTCAGCCGACACACTCTGTGTCTTCATGCGGGTGTGACTCGCTGTAAGCAGTTGCACCACGCACCTTGGTAATGATAGCTGCTGTAGGCAGCTATCCTCATCCTCCGTGTACATTGTACACATTGTACATATTGTGTACATATCGTGTATATAGTCAGTATCTAGTGTGTTGTGTTATTTATTATGGGGTGTAAGTAGCATTCATTGGGCTTTACATTGTTTTACTTATATAGTATTCATTTGTGTGTTTTACATTTGTATTACATTGTATATAATTATTATTCATTTGCGTTAATATATATTTAATGCGATGTGTATTTGTATTTATATCATTGTTATTATTTACATTATTGCTTGTGTGTATATTATTGCTCATGTCTTGTTGTATTTGTATTTTATTCTGTTTTCTAGTAAAACCACGGTTTACACTGTTGCTCATGAGTGGACATCCATTAATTCCTGTTCTAACCGGACAGCCTGTGTAGCTTGCTGTATACCTGATCCAGTGTCCCTCTTATACAGTCCTTTACCCTGTCCATCACCGGACACCCATTTTTATATGGTCCTTCGAGCCGGATACAGCATTCTACACAGTCAGGATGTCCACTCATGATGGCAGTGCCCGTCCTCGCTGTGAGCACCACCACCCCAGGCACCTGGATGACTACGTGGTGACCCAGGCTCAGCGACGGCTGCCACAGGACGGCGTACACACCCAGGATGATTCTTCCCACGTGGGAGACAGCAGGCCCCGGGAGCCATCACACACTCCCCCTGCTGGGCAGACTCCCCTCGACACGTCAGCAGCTATCCTCCTCGCCCTTCAGCAGATACGGGAGGACAATCAGCAACTGCAGCGGGATAATCGGCAGATGCAGGAGGACAATCGGCAGCTGCAGCGGGATGTGCAGTACCTGTTGCAACAGCACTATGCATCACCTCCACGCACTCCAGCGAGGGACATCCAGGTTCCAGCCGTCACGCCTGGAACCCACCCAGCAGTCCTATCATCACCACTGCAGCATGACAGAACATACAGCCCTGCTGACTCAACCAGTGGACATCGCCGCGCCCCGGTGGCAAAGCAGTCGTCACCTCTACCTCGGCCACACATCGCAGGAGCTGAGGCAGCGACGTCCACACCGCCACACGGAGGAGCTCCCCATCTGCCAACACCACTGACGGCAGAGCTGACAGAGCACCTGAGGAGCATGAATCTGCCACGGGGTCACTCATTCACGTCATCCTCACCCTTTCCTGCCACCCCACAGTACTCAGCGCCATTCAGCCCACGGCGCCCTTTGTCTGCTCAGAGACAGCGGACGTCATCACCGGTGTCGGCCGGTCAGAGGGCAGTGGCACCAGATCATCACAGGCTGTCACCTGTCCCACAGCGACTGACATCTCTTCCCCCTCAGGAGCTGACCTACCGCGGGCCCAAGATGCGAATCCCAGCGTTCACCGAGGACGACCCACGGCAGTTCAACAGGATGCAGCTGGCGCTCGACAACGTCCTACCACCCGACGCGACAGAGCGCTTCAAATATCAGATCCTGCTGGACCACCTGAAGCTAGAGGATGCTGTCCTGGTAGCGGATGCTTACTGCCACAGCAGCTATCCCTACAGTGATACGATGGCAGCCCTCACGAAGCTCTTTGGGCAGCCCCGCAAACTGGCACTCAGGCAGATCAACCAGGTCCTGGCTGAGCCCCCCGTCAGGAGCGGTGACCAGAGAGGCTTCAGGAACTTCGCCCTGAAGGTGCAGTCCTTGGTGGGGATGCTGGATAAGATGGGGACCCAGGAACAGCTTGAGCTACGGTGTGGTTCGCATGTGTCTCGGTTGCTGCCCAAGCTGCCTCACGAGCTGCGTACTGCCTTCAGGCGGTACATCGACCCAGACCGTGTGCCTGTCCCCACACTCTTGGACTTCGCCGCATGGTTACAGCACGAGGTTGGTGTGCAGCTGGACGAGACCAACGACCCGCCAAAGGCAACAGCGAGCCAGGCAGAGCGGCAGCGGAGCACCAGAGGCAAGCAGCCGGCAGCCACACGCTCCACCACGGTCCTGCTGGTAGACCCCCCAGCCAAGTCAGCTCAGCAGCCATCAAAGTCAGCTCCACGTACACCCGCCAAGGTGGAGCCTCCAAAGAAGTACTGCCCCTTCTGCAACAGCACGGAGCACTACTTCAACCAGTGCACTGCGTTCAAGAGTATGTCACTGGAACCAAGGCTCCAGTGGATCAAGACCGGGAAGAAGTGCTGGAGGTGTGGACGCGACCATCAAGCAGCTCAGTGCTACCTCAAGGCACGGTGCCCGAAGTGCAATCGCCTGCACCTCGAGGTACTGCATGAGGTGAATGCACAAAGCAGGCCGGAGACTGCGACACTGTCTTCACCCAGCCAGCCATCCACCTACTACCTCGACCCAGCACGGAGAGGTAGTTGTGTGCTGCTGAAGATGGTGAAGGTGCTCCTTCATCACGGGGGCAAGAAGATGGAGACCTACGCCATCCTCGATGACGGGTCAGAGCGCACCATGCTCCTCCACCAAGCAGCGCAGCAGCTTGGCCTCAAAGGACAGAGTGAGAACCTGGCCCTCCGCACCATCCGTCATGACATCAGAACGGTGCCGGGGAGGTCAGTGTCCTTCTCTGTGTCATCCCTCAGTCAACCGCAGCAGCGGTACAAAATACAGCGGGCCTTCACATCACCCGAACTGGGACTGTCCCCTCATTCACACCCAGTTGAGGCTCTCCAAAGGACCTACCGCCACCTCAGAGGGCTGCCTCTTCACTCCTTTACTCAGGCCCGTCCGCTGCTCCTCATTGGGTCTGACTACCCAGACCTCCTCATCCCCATCGAGCCTGTGCACATAGGCCCACCAGGTGGACCCATTGCCCTGAAGACACGCCTTGGGTGGACACTTCAAGGCCCCGCCAAGGCTGTCAAGCATCGGTCTTCCACCTCAGCGTGCCTGTTCATCAGTGCACCGTCACCATCAGTGGAGCTGCTGCAGGACGCCACCGAGCTGCGGAAGTCCCAGTTCTGCGGCCACATCACCGTGACCTCTGACCCTGCGTTGCCTGATGCAGGGAACTTCAGTCAATATCCAGAGCTGCTGGAGGCCACAGTCAGAGCGCGTCACGGGGCGGCCACATCCGCCATCACAGCTGAGGACTACAGGCAAGCGGAACTGGCACTCCTCAGGAAGGCACAGAGTGACTCCTTCCCCGAAGACCTCACCCTGCTCTCAGCAGGGAAGCCAGTCTCCACTGACAGCAGGATTCTCACATTGTCCCCGGAGTACGACGCTGAGACACAGCTGATCCGGGTCAGAGGTCGTCTGCGCAGGTGTGACACGGTTGAGGAGGAGACTCTACACCCCATCCTGCTTGACCCTCAGCACCCCATCACACAGCTCATCATCCGAGACTTCGACAGCCACCTGGCGCACCCAGGACCAGAGCGAGTGTTTGCTGAGCTGCGCCGGCGGTACTGGATCGTGCGTGGGAGAGCGGCTGTCAAGAAACATCAGCACAGCTGTCCAGAGTGTCAGAAGTGGCGAGGCACACCAGTGATCCCCAGAATGGCTGACTTGCCACCTTCAAGTTCGCGCTTGCACAAGCCAGCCTTCTATTCCACTGGAATGGATTGTTTCGGGCCGTACCTCATCAAGATCGGCCGACGCACTGAGAAACGGTGGGGCATCGTTTTCAAGTGCCTGACAATCCATGCAGTGCATCTAGACCTCCTCACCAGCATGGACACTGATGCTTTCTTGATGGCCCTGCGGCGCTTCATCGCACGCCGAGGGAAGCCACATGAGCTGCTCTCCGACCAAGGCACCAATTTCAGAGGGGGTCAGTCTGAACTGCAGGAGACATTCAAAGCCCTCAGCCCAGAGCTACAGTCCCACTTAGCCAGTCAACAGATTGACTTCAAGTTCAATCCTCCACATGCTCCGCACTTCGGTGGTTCCTGGGAACGGGAGATCCGTTCCATCAAAGCTGCCCTACACACTACACTCGATGCACAGACAGTCACTGAGGAGGTGTTGAGGACAGTGCTGATCGAGGTGGAAAGTATCATCAACTCCAAGCCCTTGGGTTACACCTCATCAGACATCGCAGATCCAGATCCCATCACTCCAAACATGCTGCTGATGGGGCGGCACGACCCCTCCATACCACAAGTGGTCTACACCGACTCCGACATCCTGAGCAGGTGCAGGTGGAGACAGTGCCAGGCCCTTGCGGACCAATTCTGGGCTAAGTTCATCAGGAACTACCTGCCCTCTCTTCAAACCCGCTCCAAGTGGCAACGAGACCGGGAGGACCTCATCGTTGACAGCATTGTGATGATTGTCGACCCTCAGCTCCCACGTGCCCTGTGGCCTGTGGGCAAGGTCACTGCTGTCACCCCTGGAGCAGATGGCAGGGTACGTACTGCACAGGTGCAGGTCAAGGACCGGACCTACACACGCCCAGTCTCACGCCTGGTGAGACTCCCTTCACTCCCTCAGGGCACCTCTGCCTGACATCATGGACACAACTTTGTTCCACAAAGTTGGGGGCGGCTGTTCAGAATTGCGGTGCCAGGTCTTAATTATTTTGACCTTTAAAAGTAGTAAACAGGCACCCTTGTCAGACATAGTGGCTCCCAACTCGTTAGTTGTCAGGGCATGTTACAACATGCCAACTTCAGACACCCTGGCGCCACTGTCCATCACACGCCAACTTCAGACACCCTGGCGCCACTGTCCATCACACTGTGCTGCGTGGACTATATAAGATGCGCACAAACATCGAAGAAAACACAGCACACATCAGACGGGGACTCCATGCAACACCTGCTTCTCATCAGTGAACATTTGGATCCGTTTCTCTCTTTCTCCCTCGGTTTCATTTCTTTCGTGCTTTCTATCTTTCTATCGCGGACGTGTCAGGATCCAACGTCCATCATTCGTGCCGTGTGTGCATTCCGTGCGTCCTTGAATGTAAGTTGTTTATTGTTGCGTAGCTACTGTGTTATGTGTGTACTCGCTATCTGTAACTGTTACATGTAGCGGTAATGCTAGCGAGTATTTCTTCTCTTATTCTCTCATCCTGTGTCTGTCTATTTTCTTACGTGTTTGTTCTGTTCTGTTCAGTAGCCATGTAATGATAGCGCTTGTTTTCTCGACCACGGTTTGTTACGGGAGCACATTTCATTATTAGCCATTGCCGTGTTGGGAGTGTAGTGGTGGTATGTACAGTTCATAACCGCGCCACATATTCTAACCTTCTATGCGCATAACAGCGCGGGGCAGCGCTTAAAGGAGCCACGCTCCCCTTCATTCAGCCGACACACTCTGTGTCTTCATGCGGGTGTGACTCGCTGTAAGCAGTTGCACCACGCACCTTGGTAATGATAGCTGCTGTAGGCAGCTATCCTCATCCTCCGTGTACATTGTACACATTGTACATATTGTGTACATATCGTGTATATAGTCAGTATCTAGTGTGTTGTGTTATTTATTATGGGGTGTAAGTAGCATTCATTGGGCTTTACATTGTTTTACTTATATAGTATTCATTTGTGTGTTTTACATTTGTATTACATTGTATATAATTATTATTCATTTGCGTTAATATATATTTAATGTGATGTGTATTTGTATTTATATCATTGTTATTATTTACATTATTGCTTGTGTGTATATTATTGCTCATGTCTTGTTGTATTTGTATTTTATTCTGTTTTCTAGTAAAACCACGGTTTACACTGTTGCTCATGAGTGGACATCCATTAATTCCTGTTCTAACCGGACAGCCTGTGTAGCTTGCTGTATACCTGATCCAGTGTCCCTCTTATACAGTCCTTTACCCTGTCCATCACCGGACACCCATTTTTATACACGCTCAAAGGGAAACCTGTAGATGGCAGTAATGCAACACTGTGGATGCCAGCTGCCATAAAACCCAAAAGAAGAAGAATACCTGCGCATGCGCACACGGACTTCCTCTGTCTGCTTGACTGCGTCAAGCGAGCGATTTCATGCACATTATTTGCTTTAATCCCCTCAAATTAAATAACTTCCCAGCCACAGAATGGCCTGATATTTTGTGAGATATTACAGAAACAAACATATATCACAATCACCACATTTCAGACGGAACTAAATTTCACCGATTTTATGAAATCGAAAGGCCGTCTAGCTTTAAAGTAGTTGAAGAAACTTTGACTAGCTCATCGAATCAAATCAAGGGTTTACATGTTTAAAACTATGCATCTCAACAGAGCAGTTTCAAAGGACAATCTAAAGATGTGATCATCACTCTAATAAACATTATGATTTGCCAGTAATAATTCGACGTGATGTTGAATTCTCATTATTAGTGCCATTTGACATGAATAATTTAATTACCAGTAATAATTTGGAGCGATTTCGAATTCCTCTTGTCTTTAGTACGTTCAATTGAATCACATATCAGATGTTAAACAAACATGAGCAACAATCCTTCCTCCAAAGTACAATGAAGGGCCAAATTGAAGCGCTTCACGCTAACATTTTGTTGCTGACGGTATTAACTTTGACACGAAATCGACATGCATGTAAACAACAGAATCAAAACCACTCACATTTCGTAGCAAATCACAAAAACATAAGTTTCACTTCTCCTACTTGTTATATGCTGATCTTTAAGCTCATCTCAATTGAATAAATATATTTGAAACAGAATTAAGAAATTCTTATCATGCCTTCTAAAATCACATATGGTGTTTTAGTCCCATGCACAAAATCCCTGAAGGTGGGGATAAACCACCAAGGGGCGAAACCACTGTAAACTGACTCGAGTCATCAATAAGAGTTGCATTTCAACTCGAAATGGTTTCCAAACAGGACAAAGTTTATAATATTTTGACCAGTGAATTTTCTTCGATGATGAATCACAGCAGAAATTGTTTACTGAAATCATACTCTACATTCTAATCAAAACAGTATTGTTTTAACTTGAACTGCTTTTGCCTGTGTTATTTTAAATCACAGATAGCCTGCTCACGCTCACAAACCTGGTGCTGAATGATCGGATTATAACTGCTGTAATTTTATGTTCATGTGTGTTCTCTCTCATCTGGTCCTGTTCAGAGAGTCCTCAGGAGACGAGAACAGTTACCACTGCGTTATAAGGTGTTGTGTTACTGCTTAGATCAAATACACAGTGCAATAACAGGTTTGTGGGAATAATGAAGCAGGATGAACAGGATTTTCCTGGAGACCGAGTTTCAGATAAGGACAGAGTGACAGCAGCGAGTTATTTGAAAGCTGAGTTTGGATTAAACTAAGGACTTTTTAAAATATGCTTAAAACTGTATAACTCTAGAACACGCCACACACACACACACGCGCTCACACTCACACACCGTGTCTACTGAGGACAAAAGGTTGTTTTTATCAGGCTGTGTGTGTGTGTGGTCTTCCTCGTCCTCGGTGCTGTATTCCTCCATTGTCTCTCCGCTGGAGAAGTGGATGACTCGGCGTGGAGCTTTCTCTCCACTCTCGTCGTTCTGCTGCAGATCTCCCAGTTCCACACACTCAAACTCCTTCTTCACACTCTGTAATGAGACACACACTTTAATAACCCGAGACAGAGGTGTGTTTTATCCCCCAAACACACACACACACACCCCTGCTGGGCAAACTGACCACAAATTATGACGACGCATTTACACTCTATAGATTACCTTCATACTGCTGGCACATATAAATACAGCACCAGTCAAAGTTTGGACACACTTGCTAATTAAAAGTTCCTTTATTTTTATTAATTAAAAAAATATCACTTCATGTCTTAAAGTAATAATAGATGTCGTTCCTCTTAGTTGTTTGGTTCTTGATATACAGTGGGGCAAAAACGTATTTAGTCAGTCACCAATTGTGCAAGTTCTCCCACTTAAAAAGATGAGAGAGGCCTGTAATTTTCATCATAGGTACACTTCAACTATGAGAGACAGAATGAGAAAAATCCAGAAAATCACATTGTCTGATTTTTAATGAATTTATTTGCAAATTATGGTGGAAAATAAGTATTTGGTCAATAACAAAAGTTCATCTCAATACTTTGTTGGCAATGACAGAGGTCAAACGTTTTCTGTAAGTCTTCACAAGGTTTTCACACACTGTTGCTGGTAGTTTGGCCCATTCCTCCATGCAGATCTCCTCTAGAGCAGTGATGTTTTGGGGCTGTCGCTGGGCAACACGGACTTTCAACTCCCTCCAAAGATTTTCTATGGGGTTGAGATCTGGAGACTGGCTAGGCCACTCCAGGACCTTGAAATGCTTCTTAGGAAGCCACTCCTTCGTTGCCCGGGCGGTGTGTTTGGGATCATTGTCATGCTGAAAGACCCAGCCACGTTTCATCTTCAATGCCCTTGCTGATGGAAGGAGGTTTTCACTCAAAATCTCACGATACATGGCCCCATTCATTCTTTCCTTTACACGGATCAGTCGTCCTGGTCCCCTTTGCAGAAAAACAGCCCCAAAGCATGATGTTTCCACCCCCATGCTTCACAGTAGGTATGGTGTTCTTTGGATGCAACTCAGCATTCTTTCTCCTCCAAACACGACAAGTTGAGTTTTTACCAAAAAGTCCTATTTTGGTTTCACCTGACCATATGACATTCTCCCAATCCTCTTCTGGATCATCCAAATGCTCTCTAGCAAACTTCAGACGGGCCTGGACATGTACTGGCTTAAGCAGGGGGACACGTCTGGCACTGCAGGATTTGAGTCCCTGGTGGCGTAGTGTGTTACTGATGGTAGCCTTTGTTACTTTGGTCCCAGCTCTCTGCAGGTCATTCACTAGGTCCCCCCATGTGGTTCTGGGATTTTTGCTCACCGTTCTTGTGATCATTTTGACCCCACGGGGTGAGATCTTGTGTGGATCCCCAGATCGAGGGAGATTATCAGTGGTCTTGTATGTCTTCCATTTTCTAATAATTGCTCCCACAGTTGATTTCTTCACACCAAGCTGCTTACCTATTGCAGATTCAGTCTTCCCAGCCTGGTGCAGGTCTACAATTTTGTTTCTGGTGTCCTTTGACAGCTCTTTGGTCTTGGCCATAGTTGAGTTTGGAGTGTGACTGTTTGAGGTTGTGGACGGGTGTCTTTTATACTGATAACGAGTTCAAACAGGTGCCATTAATACAGGTAACGAGTGGAGGACAGAGGAGCCTCTTAAAGAAGAAGTTACAGGTCTGTGAGAGCCAGAAATCTTGCTTGCTTGTAGGTGACCAAATACTTATTTTACCGAGGAATTTACCAATTAATTCATTAAAAATCCTACAATGTGATTTCCTGGATTCTTTCCCCCCATTCTGTCTCTCATAGTTGAAGTGTACCTATGATGAAAATTACAGGCCTCTCGCATCTTTTTAAGTGGGAGAACTTGCCCAATTGGTGTCTGACTAAATACTTTTTTGCCCCACTGTAATATAGATTACTACAGTTGTGGTGCTGAACAGGGCTATTTTATTATTTGTATTTTTATTATTTACTGTTTGATCTCAAATGCAAAAAGAACACAAAAAACTCGTCCACTAATTACTTTTTGATGAGACACACCTATTAACTGAAAAGCATTCCAGGTGACTACCTCATGAAGCTGGTTAAGATAACGCCAATAGTGTGGAAAAAGTCATCAAGGGAAACGCTGAAGGATCTAAAACCTCAAATATGTTGCATAAGACTTCTTTGTTTGGATAATTTCATATAGAGCAGCGGCTACAATTATCGACAGTCCATAATTATCGACAACCTTTTCAGATTTACCAATAAAAACAAATTTTACAAAGGTGAGTTTCAGTTCCAACAGTTATTATTGGTTAATTAATCAACCAGAAGACCCCCCTCCCCCTTTGATCTTGTCGTCTGATGACGCAGCTCGTTACCGGAGATGGAATTTTTTTAAGCATGATCAGTAATTTTTCAGAAAACCCAGACGTCATCATCAACCGGAAGGCCCTCCTCGCCCTTTGATTTTGTTGTCTGATGCTCGTTACGTGAGATGGAATTTATTTAGCATGATCAGCAATTTTTCGGAAAACCCGGACGTTATCATCGCAGGTAAGCATGGTGGAAAGATCATGGACATGGTTTTACTGATCAAATTCATCAATATTTCAGGATCTCCTTGTCGAAACCTACTTTGTTTCTCACTCTTTCATTTGACAGCCGCCATTTTGTATCTAAACGCGCGTTTGAGAAGTCACTCACGTGAGGTGTCGATAATAGTGCTCACTTTCACCGGTGTCCACCATTATCGACACCCTGTGAGATTAAGCGACATTTACAACTGTTATGGATCGATCTTTGTGTAACATTGTTGAAGTAGAACAATGAAGTACTTTATAAAAAATAAAAGTGCTGTGATTTTATCTCATCTCATTATCTCTAGCCGCTTTATCCTGTTCTACAGGGTCACAGGCAAGCTGGAACCTATCCCAGCTGACTACGGGTGAAAGGCGGGGTTCACCCTGGACAAGTCGCCAGGTCATCACAGGGCTGACACATAGACACAGACAACCATTCACACTCACATTCACACCTACGCTCAATTTAGAGTCACCAGTTAACCTAACCTGCATGTCTTTGGACTGTGGGGGAAACCGGAGCACCCGGAGGAAACCCACGCGGACACGGGGAGAACATGCAAACTCCACACAGAAAGGCCCTCGCCGGCCCCGGGGCTCGAACCCGGACCTTCTTGCTGTGAGGCGACAGCGCTAACCACTACACCGCCGTGCCACCCTGTGATTTTATAATAAAGTTTTTCTGATTCATAACAGAATGGAATGTTTATAGAGTATTTGGAATCCGATTGCAATAAATCGAATTAGGGCAGAATTAAATTCTTAGCATAGAAAAACAATTACATGCTTGAAATATTCAGATTTTCCTATTCCATTCAGAATTTTTGTTTTTGCAGTTTGTTGTAAATCTCTACCACATATTACAATATCAGGAGACATTTTATATTCTGGTTTGAGGAATGACGTGCGACCTTTGACCTGGATTGTCATGTGGTTACAAGGTCGATTCCCTGTTGAGATTTATTGGTAAACGACAAAACTAGAAATTAATACAAACAACAACGAATGATGAACAAAATGTGATCTATGAAAATACTGAGAAAGTGGAACAAAAAGATTTTCTGACGCAGGTTAAACATTATCAGTTCATTTGTTTACGAACATTAGAATTACTTCCTCATTTACATAAACACTGACATCCATATATTTATATAAAATATATTTTGGACTAAATATAAGTCTATGGAAAAGACATTTTAAATAAAAACTATATTTTGTTAACTTAATACCACATACTGATTATTTTTTTTAAATAAATAATCATCTAGATGTCGATAACTGTGGACAAAGGTGTCGATAATTGTGGAATGGTGTCACGTGATCAGGGCCCTGTACTACGAACGGAGGTTAACCTACCCAGCAGTAACCCAGGGTTCCCCCGCTAAACCGGGGTTGACAAAACCTGGTTATCTTGTTTGGGGTTAAACGGTACTACGACGCCAGTTATGAAGTTGATTTGTTGAACCTGGTTTAACCTAATCAGGGTTAATGCGCGTTCACATTAAAGGGGAGGTTATCAGCGCAAATCCCCACTGTTCACAATGGCACGGTCGCCGTACTTCACGGAGGAAGAATGCGCTGTCATAATGCAAAGCTACGAGGAGTTCAAAACAACATTAAGAGCAAAATCTAACACAGCGGCTGCCAATAAGGAGCGGCAAGCATGTTGGCAACGAATTGCCGATCGGGTAAATGCGTAAGTACATTCTCCCTTCTACATGTTCCAGAACAGAAGTATAGGATGAGAGAAGCTTCATGATCAATCACAAGTCACAGAAAATGGTCCTTCGACGTGGCCCCAGTCATATATAGCTTGTTTAATGTCCGAAAAATCCTGAATAAAATTTGGTATGGTAAATTCATGGAGTCGCCTACTTAAGCTGATCTGTGCACAGAGTCACATGAATTAGGATGACTGACTGTTCAGTCCCTTTGATTAAGTTGGTGTCGGTCCTGTGAACATTTCAGAGGCAACAGCAGTGCCGAACGCACCTGGCAACAGGTGAAAATGAAATATAAAAACATCATTCATAATGGTGTGTGTGTGTGTGTGTGTGTGTGTGTGTGTGTGTGTGCAAGCAAGCATTCATTTGCCTTTTATTTATTCAAGTTTTATCTGTTTGCCTAATAGTTCAAATTGTTTTGTATATAGTTTATAATGTTGTTGTGTGATATTAATGATAATATTGTGGGAAAACTACTTTGCACGGACGTTCATTTAATTTATTCTATCGTCATTTTGTTTGTTCTATTTTTGTGTATTTTATTTATTTATCTGTTTGTCTAGTTGTATCTATTTTTCTAATAATAATATATTTTTTGCATTAATAGTTTGTTTTTTCCTATTAAAATAATCTTGTGTTCTTGTTATAACTTTATCTATTTATCTGACTGTTTAGTTGTATCTAGTTTTGTTACAATTTCAATATTTTTAATATAGAAAGTTTGTTTTTTTCTATTAAAATGTTCTTGTGTGATAACTAGTTCTTGTGTTATATTTATTGTAGTTGTATCTATTTTGTATCTCAGACTTAAATATTTTTGTAAAACAAGTGTTTTTCTATAAAATATTCTTGCGTTCTTGATAACTATGTTCTTGAGTGTTTTTTTTTTTTTTTATACAGAAAAGCCGTTCTGCATGGACATTCATTGAAGCCCTCATTGTTTTTTAATGGTTATTTATGAGCGTTTAGGGGTTACAGTAATGTAAGTCTAGGTTGCTTTATATAAAAGGTATGTCCAGAAATATTGATGTCACTGTCTAAGCAGAGGGATCTGGCTCCTTTAGACGCTGTCTTCTTAAAACTGAATAAATATTTAAAAAGAGCCAAATGAGGCAGTCTTTTGAACGGCTCTTTTCAAAGAACGGATCACAAAGATGCGGATCCCATCAAAGAGCCATAAATCCCATCTCTAATCTGCGCTCCGATATCGCACGGGTCATCCAGGTACGCTGGCATTGTCTCTAGAGGAAATGTCGGTGGAGAGGTGGTGTTTAAAAAGGGTGTGGTTAATCGGAAACCTCGGGTTAACCAAGAACATCACCTGAGACGAGCAGGTTTGAGATGCAGCGTAAGTTGCCATGGCAGCATACCTCGGTTTGAACATAGCCAACTTTCGTAGTATGGGTTAATCGGGAAGTTACGCTGCACGTGATCAAGTTACTCTCGAAGTTACCCTGGTAAGCTCGAAAACCCGCTTCGTAGTACAGGGCCCTGATACGCTAAGTAATCGGGAATCAACTCTTTTTTTTTTTTCCAGTGGAAGTTTGGGTAATTATTCATGCACAATTTATGTATTGAAAATCTTTTCTACGTTTGCAACGGCCAAAAAATCGTTAAGGTGTCGATAATTGTAGCCGCCGCTCTAGTAACAAAAATAAATATTCAAAATATCAATTACAACATACAGATCAGAATAATAAACTTCCAATGTGTTTAACCACTGAAGAAATAATAATAATAATAATAATAATAATAATAATAATAATAATAATAAAATCTGGAGTCATGCAGTTAAAATAAATTTATATATATTTTACCTTTTCCTCGGCCATGTTCTCAGTGACAGTGATGCCGATATTAGTCAGAGAAAGCGACATTTCTGACAGCAAGAGTTTCTCCTTTCGAGCGTCTGATAATAAATTTATTATAGGCGAGACAGCCGCGGTGTCTGGGCGACTTCCGGGGTTCAAACCGGACAGAGTTTTAAAATAAAAGTCCCCTTGCGGACACAGCGAGAGTTTTCTTGTAGATAATAAAAGAAAGGGAAAATGGAGGCAGGGAAGGAAAAAAGAAACATCAGAAATGATATATACTCTTTTTTTTCCTAGGCTATAAAATGATTTCAGTGTACAGTCCCTTGAATAAAGAAATATATATATTTTTTCTGAATAGAATTGTGGTCTTAGTCGCCCCCTAGTGACCGCAGTTAGCATCGCAACTTTGAAAAGAAATTGTGGTGTCGGATTGTGCCAAATATGTACTGGAATATTTGAATTTGTTTTATAAAATAAAAAATGTTTTTGAACTAAAATCGTGCTTTTTAAATTAAAATAACATTAGACCGATCAGAAAAGCAGTCTAGACATTGTTAATGTTGTTAAGGACTAATGAAGGTGGAAATTTGTAATAGAATATCTATATAGAGAGGATATTACACAGTCACGCAAAGACACGAAGTTTATCTTCGAGTCTATCTATCTATCTGTACTGCCCATAACGCCTGGGGTGCATAGGGCAGCAACAAAGTCTGTCCACATCTGCCGGTCATGGGCTAGAACGCTGATGGTACCCCAGGTGTAGTTGATGTTCCTCAGTTCGTGTTCGACTGTTTGCTGCCAAGTTGTTTTTGGCCTTCCCCTTTTCCTTTTGCCATCTGGTGTCCAGTGGAGAACTGTTTTGATGATGGTTCCATTTTCTCTTCTGAGTACATGACCAATTCACTGCCAACATCTTCTCATGATAATTGTGGCCATATCTTCCTGCTTGCAGCGAGAGAGTAGATCTTCATTGGAAATCTTATTTGGCCAAAAAACTTTCAATATTCTCCGTAAGTTCTTGATGTGGAAAGTGGAGAGCCTCATCAAATCTTGTTGGGTCATTCGCCAGCACTCATCCCCATACAGGAGCACTGGGAGAACACAGCTGTTGTATAATTTCAGCTTGGCTTTAACGCTGTTCTGTGAAGATTTCCAGATGTTGTTCATATTGATGAAGGCACCTCTTGCTTTGTTGATCCTGTTCTGAATGTCCTTCATACTTCCACCATCTGTTGTGATGATACTGCCCAGATACACAAAGCTGTCAGTATTGGGAAGATCATCGAGTGGCGAATGGATATATCACAAGTGAGTGAAGCGAAACACTGAGTGAAGCAAAGTGATATATTTTCAACACGAGAAGATAAACTTCATATGGAATCACACTGAGACACTTCCAGATTATATGAAAAAATAATGAAATAACCCTGCAATATGATATTACTAACAAAGCATGCCATTCTGCCTTCCTGCTGTAGGACGCTCTAAAACCACTGGAAGATCACAAGCCAGACATTCTTGTCCAGCATCAGAAAGTGTGCTCTCCATCACCACAGCCAATGCTGACACTGGACCTCACCTCAAACATTGATGTTTCTAACTCGGTTTGCATTTCTTCTCCACATACAGCACCTCTTTGTAGACAGTGGAATTCTGTCTGTTGGCCAGCACAGTCATTGGATCTCAACCCTACTGAGCTGTTGGGGGAACAGCTTGAAGATATGATGTGAGGTGTCCATCAAGCCAGTCCAACTTGTGGGACTGATAACAAACAGGAAACAGGGAGTGAAATATCTGAAATATCTGCCTCATTCCTGGTGAAATTTCTGACTCAGTAAGCCGACAGCTCGAATATGAAAGGTCTGCAAGGCTGTACTTGTGCAGATGGAGGGCTCTTTGATGAGATGAAAGCAAATTTTGAAGCACTAAACTGTTATTTCAAGTAGAAATCATTATTCCTACCCATGCCAAAGTCTTGACTATAATTTCTATTCATTTTGCAGCTTATTTGATGAATAATGATGGAGTATGAGGTTTCATGGAAAATGTGAAATCATGAGTGATTCCAAACTTTTGAACGGTGAGAGTTCTGAGTAGTGAAAATGTTTCCATTTTGCATTCTTTTTGAATCTAATGCAACAATTTATTACAAATTATATTATTGACAATAACTTGAGTGAAAAGTAGACTCTTTGAAATATTTACATGAATTTCAGAGTTTCTTAGTGTTTACTTCATCCCCCTTTTATCTTTAATGACAGTGTGTACTCGAGCTGCATGGACTCTACAAGTTTGCATAAAACCTTATGATCGATTTTCAGTTCAAATCCATCAGTTTCGTCTAATCACATGCTTCAGTAGAAGAGGTAAGACTTGAGGAAAATCTGACCTTTTGTACAAAGCAGTTAACATGATAGACATCACACATTTGCTTGTATTTTAAATAGGGACCTGGAAATAGTGCATAATCTTGAAAATTAGATCTTCAACATACTGGACATTTACACTTTCTTTGTTTAAAATATTTCAACATTCTAAAACTTTTTTGCAATGAAAAAAAATCCCAGGTTTTCATTATGTTTTCAGAGATTTGAAGATGTACAGTTGTGGTCAGAAGTTTACATACAGTGACAAGAATGTCATCTTGGATATGAATGTCATGGCAATATTTGAGCTTTCAGTAATTTCTTTGAACTGTTCTTTTTCTGTGGCAGAATGATTGTACAGCATACATCTTTAATTAAAAAAAAAACACTAGAATTTGGTGCACAAGTTTTAATTTTCTTTGGGTTTTCTGAAATCAACACAGGGTCAAAATTATACATACAGGGTCAAAAATTTACATACGCTCACTTAGATTATTAATTCAGAGGTGCTGAAACTTCCAAAAATGTCTCTTATCTTGCCAAGGCCGAGGTCTCTTCACTTCTTGTTAGTGATCATGACTGACTACAGCTGGTAGCTTCTCTGTGTCTTCATAAAAAGGGTTTACAGCACTCCTTGGATTGACCAACACACATTAAAATAGAAAAGTCCAAGGAGCTCAGTGCAGATCTGAGAAAGAGGATTGCAGATATACACAACTCCGGAATGTCTCTTGGAGCCATTTCTAAACAACTGCAAATTCCAAGATCAGTTCAAACAATGTATCCAAGTTATTGTGAGGTGTAGTCACTTTGCCAAGCCACTTTGCTTCAAGAAAACCCAAACTGTCACCCTCAGCTGAAAGGAAACTGGTTTGGATGGTCAGGAACAACCTGGGAACCACCATGGCACAGCCCTGCCATGAACTGGAAGCTGATGGATCACTATCTACAGTTCAGATCATCATGGACTAAGAAGCTGCTATCCAAGAAATAACCCCCTGCTCCAAAAGTAACACCTTCAAGCTTAACTAAAGTTTGAAGCTGACTGCACGGACAAAGAAAAAGCCTTCTGGAGGAAAGCTGTATGGTCAGATGAGACAAAGATTGAGTTGTTTGGGCACAATGACCACCATGTACAGAGGAACACTGTACCAGCTGCTGGTGGTGGTAGGATCATCATGCTCTGGGGCTGTTTTGCTGCCAGTGGAACTGGTTCATTGCACAAAGTGGATGGAATAATGAAGAAGGAGGACCACCTCAGAATTCTTCAGCATAAACCATCAGAAACTTGAAGACGACTTGGGACTTGGGAGTTACAACAGGACAATGAACCCAGACATGCATCAGAGCTGGTTGTGGAGGATAAAGCAGGCGAACATTAAAGGTGCCCTTCCACCAAAAACGTTTAATACTGGCTCTTTTTGAAATACCATAGTTCACTCCGAGTTGCATATATATGCTGCATGTGAAAATGTAATTCTACTCCCATTCCCTGTATTAGCTTATGAAAGAAAATAGTCGGAAAAACAAGTGGATCAGAAAAAGCCATACGAAGTTACATCACTTCGAAAATTAGTATTCATGGCCTCGCCCACCTTGGCTTGCGACCACCCACGGGAAGAAAGCGCGAGGAGAGAGACGTAATTCGCCCCAAGGCATGGCGCGCCGCATCAATTTAGTTTCTAACGGCAGCTCCAGCCCGACTTTGCACGCTTGTAACTCGGGCAGGGGAGGTCCCAGCCTCCCCAGACTTGGCAGCCAGCGACCTCTGCCCCCTCCCGAAGGAACCAGTGCTGCCAGGGTGGGCTAGCTCTGTGCCACAGGACGTAATTTGCCCCTAGGCACGGCGCAGTGCTCCACATCAGTTTCGTTTCTAACGGCAGCTCCAGCCTGACTTTGCACGCTCGTAACTCGGGCAGGGGAGGTCCCAGCCTCCCCAGACTTGGCAGCCAGCGGCCTCTGCCCTCTCCCGAACGAAAGAGTGCTCCCTGGGCGGGCTAGCTCCACGCCTTGGGACGTAATTCACCTAACCCTAACCCTAGGTCCCAGCCTCCCCAGACTTGGCAGCCAGTGACCCCTGCCCTCTCCATGAACCAGCGCTGCCAGGGCCCGTCAGCTCCCAGCCAGGGGACGTTATTCCCCCCACACCCCCTGAGGCGAGCTCCGCTCCGTGCCTCGTGCCTTGATGAGAGCCGCTGCCGCAGGGAGTATTCAATTAAATAAATAAATAAATAAATAAATGAACGAATGAATTACTCCCTCCCAGTCATGCGCACGCACACTCACACACAAGCTTTCTGGTTGGGGAGAGAGCTCCCTTCCTCTGCTCTCCCTCTCCTCTTATAGGGCGCGGTCACTGGGGAAGACACACAAACACACGTTAATTCCCGTCAGGTGCAGTGATTCTGCCACTTACCTTCCCTCACTCCGCCCTCCATTCACAGACCGACGCTCGGCCACGCCCCCGCTGCCACATCTACATTGTTATTGGTCAAAACATCAATGTCGAGACTATAATAGCCAATCGAAACAGTTTTTTCAAAGACACCCACATCCGCTTGTTCTGTCCCACTGGAGATAGCATCACAGTGCTGTTAGCCAATCAGAGGTAACATGTTTACATGTCATGAATATTAATGAGTAAGAGCTGAAATCCTGTCGTTCTCCCGCCACCCACTCCTCCATCAAACTAGAACAGCCTGAAACAGGAGAACCACAGCATTTTTTTCACCAAAACCGGCTCACAGGGCATTCATTCATACTAGAGACCACCGCACAATTAATGAAAAAATGATGCAATGACACCTTTAAAATGCATATCACAGGTAAATTCAGGAGCAAGATCAATGTAATTCTCGTATTTTATATTAAACTTTGGTCAAATATCTGTCACATTTTGCATTTTGTGCAATTTTTTTCCCTTGCGCAATACCAGAAAAATTCAGTTGAAATCAAGCCATTTGAGGCAAACTGGTCCGCCTCTGAAAAAACTTGGCATTTGGATTTCCTGGCAAACATTGATTTTCGTGACGTCGCGTGCGGGACGCCTCCCTCTGACTCCTACGTCAGCGCTGGTTTGTTTATGAGAAAACGACCTGGTGGTTTTCTGCAAATTTCTTCGTTATCGTGTAATTATTAAAATGGTTAACAGATGTATTGTAGGAGGGTGTAGCAACACCAATCTTGATGGGATTAGTACTCATCATTTCCCAAAAGACCAGACAATGAGAGAGAAATGGGAGCGCTTAGTGCGAGGCACCCGGAAGCCGAGGACCAAGCAGAGCTGAGAAAAAGACCAAGAAAATCGGCGATTCACAAGTTGACTGTTGCCAGGGTAAGAAATAAAAGAGACTATACTCTAAATGAGGTGTTCCTGTGTTTGTGTGGTACGCGGATAACGTTATTTATTGACCCACACAAAAGTAAACAACACAAAAGTGCTGGGCGATAATACACTTACTTCACATGTATCAAGGGATATACGGCGTGTCAGGGCTTGAGATCTTGGGACCTGTCAAACACATTAAATGTATATACAACCCTGCTTAGCCGATTCCATGTGTGTAGCTTATGAAATCTTTCTCCTACAGTAACTAGTACTCTTCTAAATGAAGAAATATATAAATACATAATAGTAATTAGAAAAAATATGATTTATGTAACAATAGATAGATGAGCAAAATCACTAGCTGCTAAACTTGGTCTACACAGACTGTGCACTGAATCCATGCAGGGTCTGTCTGCCTGCTGGTGGATCCGCACGTGACGTCATGAATCTGGCTGCAGACTCCCTTGGGATTTTTCCAGACGCGTTTTGTTATTTTATTTTTTTCTGCTGTAGACAGATGGCCTTGTGCAAAATTACCCTTCTGGATGAGTGTGTAAAGGGACAGACTTTCCAGTGGCGGCTGGTAGTCTTTCAAACAGGGGAGGCTGGTCGGTTACGATATTTCCAGATTTTAAAAGAAAAAAGAAAAAACACATCAATTTTGCCCATACTCTTGCCTCTGATCTGGCTGATTGTTGGCAGGGTCACAAACTGTGAAATAACAGGTTCTTTTGGCCCATTAGCCTACTGTCCAATATACATGATGGTGGTGTTGGGGGGGGTATATTTTAACATTTTATATTTTAAAATTGTGGCATGTTGTTTAAAAATTGATCATTATTGAAAGCAGCTCTTTGTCAGGAACCTCAGCAGTAACAGCAGAGTGTTCTGGAATAGGCACAAGCACTGACCTTGGGGAGCCAAACATAGAGCTGGGTGCCACACATTTCATTCAATGACACTTTCCCTATATTTTACTTATTTTGACTGAGAAATGTTTTATTGACAATTTTGATAACCCTTCACTTTTAATCCAGGTCTGTAGTGTGAAATGTTCTCGGCTGTGTTTTTGTTTAAAAATGTTTTCCAAATTGTAGCTGTGTTTAATTCATATCCAGAGAAATATATATTCCAATATAATATACTCAGCATAAACATTTTAAATAGATTCTATATTTTTGGTCCATCCATGACATATTACTAAAGTAGCCTATTTACTGTTGTTGATGTGGGTCACTTGCTGTTAGCCAATTCACTTTCTCGTACCAGGAGAGCTGAAAGGAACGAGTATTATTCCCTACCTTTTTCACCAAGTCAATTTGAGGCGTTGGTCTACCCTGCTCTTTAATTTTAATTTTTTCCTCGAAAGGAAGACTGGCAAATGGCTTCGCCAAAATTAAATCAACAATGCTTGGCATCCGTGCGCAGCTTTCTTGCTAGCTGACTAGCCCCCTCAAGTTCAAGTTCAGTCACTCAAATAAACGAAATTTCTGGAACTAAGATAGCAAACTTGACAACACTATATTTACACTTTATTTACAATGAAAATATATACAAACTAAAAAAGCTGGTAGAAACCGTATGTAATGAATGAAATCAAAATGTAAGCTGATCTCTTACAATACACCACAGCACTTGCGAATCCGCATGGGACTGAACTGAGATTCACTGCTGCCTGTCTATAGTTGAAACGAGCTGTCAATCAAAGAAAATATCCGGCCGCTTTCACCAATCACCAGTCTCCTCGCGGAAACTGCCATGTCCCTCCCACTGTGAGGCTGGGAGTCCGTGGGCGGGCGTTTTCGCAGTATTTGTCCAATAACCATCTTGCATTTTGATATTGAAAAGCGCAGAGCTCCCAAATGCCATTGAAGTCCACTGAGACTGGGCTGCATCGCGCTGTCACGAGGGGGAAAAACTCACGCACACATTAGGCGAACTGGGGAAAGTTATAACGGAATGATTTCGCACTGTAGTTGGGTTGAGCACATATATTTCTATGATTCTGGATCTGAAATAGCAATGTTATAAGGTCGGCTATAACATAAGCCTAGCGCAATTCATCCTACACGATGTTCGTCATTTTTAGAGGAGGCTGAGCCTCCCTCATTGTCTTAGAGCAGGGGTTCCCAAAGTGTGGTGCGCGCACCCCCGGGGATGTGCGAGCTGCCACTAGGGGGTGTGCGAGATAAAAAATGTAATGGTGATTTTTAACTCTTCTTCTACGCCGTACCCGTAACGGTTCTGCAGTAGTTTGTGGCTTCATTAATTAATTCATTCATTCACGATGCTCAACTGGTTGAAATCGGCAAAACTAAATGCTGATCGGCAACTAAACATCGGCAAAGATTGGGAGATGTTGAGAAAGATTTGAGGCTGAGACTGTCTTCAATTACCCCAAACATCGGAGAGCTCTGTGCCAAGATGCAGGCCCATCCGTCGCATTAATATTGGTATGTATTTGGCCAAATGGCATTGATCTTGCTAAAAATATATACTGCTACTGAAAATAGGACCTATATAGCCTACTGACCCACCCACCGTCTGTCTGTCTGTCTCTCTCTCGCTGCAGACTGAGCCGCCAGCGCTGCACTTCACAATCAGATGGATCCTCTTCTTTATCTGTTCCTGATATGCTCCTTAATTGTTGTATCTCTTTAAAATGCATATGTTCATAATTATCATTGCTATTTTTACTGTTATTATATGTTAACTTTTTTGCAAATTAAATTCATTCTCAATTCATTTTCATAACCTTGTAATGACAGGGTTGTGTTGCTAGTGTTTTAAACACGGAAAATCATATATTTTCCCCGTATCTGGCTGGTAGACTACATGCCTCGATGTGATCTCCCTTTGTAATGAATTTGTGCATTTACCGTGTTGCAACGTTTTAAAACTGTTACATTTCAATCAAATTCTATCTAATTCAAATACGAGAGTGCATAATATGTTAATGTGATTCGATGTTCTCATTCGAGCATGACGTGCTGCCTTTGTAAGAAAGCTTTGGTGGTTTTTTTTTCACTTTTGTGGTTTCCTGCAGGTGTGGCAAACGATGTTTGTTATCATTTAGCACGATTAAAGATGCTTCCCTTATAAGAAAGCGTGTGTTTTTTTGAAACTGGGGAACTGGGGGTGCGTCAACCTGGTTGGAGTATAGAAGGGGGTGCGTGGCCAAAAAAGTTTGGGAACCGCTGTCTTAGAGCAATCGCCCGTGATACTTTCATATAAAAAAACAACACTAAATTGGTCCAGGATATGCACTTTAAGCTTTAAAGAAGTCCTGACTTCAAGCCTATTGAAAATATATGGACTGTGCTTATAAGTTGAGTCCATGCCAAGAAAAGCAAAAAACAAAAAAAACCCACACAGAAATAAACAAATTTAATTCAACTACCAGTTCTACAATGAAGAGTCATGAAATATCCAACCACAATTCTGCCAGAAGCTTGTTCATGGTAAACAAAAATGTTTGGTCAAGGTGAATCTTGTGAAGAGACATTTTACCCAAATATTAGGTGTGCTGTATGTACAACCCCGATTCCAAAAAAGTTGGGACAAAGTACAAATTGTAAATAAAAATGGAATGCAATAATTTACAAATCTCAAAAACTGATATTGTATTCACAATAGAACATAGACAACATATCAAATGTCGAAAGTGAGACATTTTGAAATTTCATGCCAAATATTGGCTCATTTGAAATTTCATGACAGCAACACATCTCAAAAAAGTTGGGACAGGGGTAATAAGAGGCTGGAAAAGTTAAAGGTACAAAAACGGAACAGCTGGAGGACCAAATTGCAACTCATTAGGCCAATTGGCAATAGGTCATTAACATGACTGGGTATAAAAAGAGCATCTTGGAGTGGCAGCGGCTCTCCGAAGTAAAGATGGGAAGAGGATCACCAATCCCCCTAATTCTGCACCGACAAATAGTGGAGCAATATCAGAAAGGAGTTCGACAGTGTAAAATTGCAAAGAGTTTGAACATATCATCTACAGTGCATAATATCATCAAAAGATTCAGAGAATCTGGAAGAATCTCTGTGCATAAGGGTCAAGGCCGGAAAACCATACTGGGTGCCCGTGATCTTCGGGCCCTTAGACGGCACTGCATCACATACAGGCATGCTTCTGTATTGGAAATCACAAAATGGGCTCAGGAATATTTCCAGAGAACATTATCTGTGAACACAATTCACCGTGCCATCTGCCGTCGCCAGCTAAAACTCTATAGTTCAAAGAAGAAGCCGTATCTAAACATGATCCAGAAGTGCAGACGTCTTCTCTGGGCCAAGGCTCATTTAAAATGGACTGTGGCAAAGTGGAAAACTGTTCTGTGGTCAGACGAATCAAAATTTGAAGTTCTTTATGGAAATCAGGGACGCCGTGTCATTCGGACTAAAGAGGAGAAGGATGACCCAAGTTGTTATCAGCGCTCCGTTCAGAAGCCTGCATCTCTGATGGTATGGGGTTGCATTAGTGCGTGTGGCATGGGCAGCTTACACATCTGGAAAGACACCACCAATGCTGAAAGGTATATCCAGGTTCTAGAGCAACATATGCTCCCATCCAGATGACATCTCTTTCAGGGAAGACCTTGCATTTTCCAACATGACAATGCCAAACCACATACTGCATCAATTACAGCATCATGGCTGCATAGAAGAAGGGTCCGGGTACTGAACTGGCCAGCCTGCAGTCCAGATCTTTCACCCATAGAAAACATTTGGCGCATCATAAAACGGAAGATACCACAAAAAAGACCTAAGACAGTTGAGCAACTAGAATCCTACATTAGACAAGAATGGGTTAACATTCCTCTCCCTAAACTTGAGCAACTTGTCTCCTCAGTCCCCAGACGTTTACAGACTGTTGTAAAGAGAAAAGGGGATGTCTCACAGTGGTAAACATGGCTGTGGCAGCGGGGGCGTGGTCAAGCGCCGGTCTGTGACAGGAGGGCGGAGCCGGGGAAGGTGAGTGGCAGAATCGCTACACCTGACGGTGATTAACCTGTGTTTTGTGTGTTTTCCCAGTAACCGCTCCCTATTTAAGGAGGCAGAGGGAGAGCAGAGGGAGCGCAACCCGGGACGAGATTACAGAGTGTGTGTGTTTGTGTGTTACGCCGCATACGAGAAACGGGCGATTGGAACTGAAAAGTTGTTTAATAAAAGCCCTCTCTGTATCTCAAGCGTTGTCCTGCCGTCCTCTGTGCTCCACCCACACTCCATAAGCGCTACAGTACTGGACGCCTCGCGGCGCCTATCTCCGCCACACACCCTCTCCCCCGGATTTTCAAGGGCCAGCGAGAGCTCACCGGATGCTGCCAGAACTGCGGCGCGGGCCCCTATCTCAGGTTGAACCCATTCCAGGGCGCCCTGCCCTTCACAAAGAAAAGAGAACTCTTCCCGGGGCCCCCGCCAGCATCTCCGGGTTCGTTTGCGTTACCGCACTGGCTCCATAGCTACAGTGGTGCCGAAACCCGGGAAAAGGTGGAGCACCAACCTTGCAGCCCCATGGAATCCTCCCCGTTCGCGGACTTGGTCCACGCCCTCACCACGGCTCAGCAGAGCCAGCACCAGGCACTCGTCACGCTCCGAAAGGAGCAGGAGCACCGCTTCGAAGCCCTGGTGCTGGCCCAGCAGGAAGATCGTGAGGTGTTCCGGCATCTCCTCGCGTCGGCGCAGTCCACCAGCGCCCCGGCTGCGGGCCCGTCTCCCCTCACCATGACCAAGATGGGCCCGCAGGACGACCCCGAGGTGTTTATCACCTTGTTCGAGCAGGTCGCTGAAGCCTCGGGGTGGCCGATGGAGCAGCGTGCGGTGCGCCTCCTCCCCCTCCTGACGGGAGAGGCGCAGCTGGCCACACTACAGCTCCCCGCCGACCACCGGCTGGCCTACGCGGACCTTCGCCGGGCTGTCCTCCAGTGTGTGGGGCGCACGCCCGACCAACAGCGCCAGCGCTTCCGCGCGCTGCGGATGGAGGAAGTTGGCCGGCCGTTCGCGTTCGGCCAGCAGCTCCGGGACACCTGCTGGCGGTGGCTGAGGGCCGACGATCGCAACGCCGAGGGAATCATCGATCAGGTGGTGCTGGAGCAATTCATCGCCCGCTTACCAGCCGGAACCGCGGAGTGGGTCCAGTGCCACCGCCCGGCATCGCTGGATCAGGCTGTAGGACTGGCAGAGGATCATTTGGCGGCTGTTCCGGTGGCAGGACGGCCGACGACATCATCTCTTCTCTCCTCTTCTCTCTCTCTTCCTCCCCCCCTTCTGTGTCCTGTCCTCGCCCCATTCCCCCACCACGGAGGCGGGGGCCGGCTCCACCCCAGCTGGCCCGCCGCACCCATGGTGCCCTCCCGTTTCTCCCTTCTGTGTCTGTCTCTCCCCCCCCTCAGGTGAGTGAGCCCCAGAACACAGCTGCAGAGGGAAGGCCCGGGCCGGTTTGCTGGCGCTGCGGGGAACCGGGCCACCTGCAGCAACAGTGCGCAGCAATGGAGGTGGGGGCGGTGGTGCGGATCCCCAACGCGCCAGAGGCTGCCCTCGATCGGGCTGGAGCGTATCGCATACCGGTGAGTGTACAAGGGGCTACATATCAGGCGTTGGTGGATTCGGGTTGCAATCAGACCTCGATCCGCCAAAGCCTGGTGCAAGACGAGGCATTGGGGGAGCACAGGGGGTGAAGGCGTTGTGTGTGCACGGGGATGTTCACAGTTACCCTTTGGTGTCGGTCCACATATATTTCAGAGGCGAAAAATCTATAGTGAAGGCGGCGGTTAATCCTCGCCTTACCCACTCTTTAATTTTGGGGACTGATTGGCCGGGATTTCAGGGTTTAATGACACGCCTAGTAAAGAGTGGGTCCTGCCATTTGACAGGGGGAGGTCCCGGTGTCGCTTTGGCTGGAGCTGCGGTCGCAGAGCCGTCTATGTCATCTCCGCGACAGAGTGAGGAGCTGCCGGCTCCTCCTCTTTCTTTTGGGGAATCCCTCGTGGATTTCCCACTAGAACAATCACGAGACGAAACTCTGAGACACGCGTTTGACCAAGTGAGAGTAATCGATGGTCAAATGCTCCAGCCGAACGCTACCCCATCCTTCCCCTATTTTTCCATTTTGAAGGATAGATTATACCGAGTGACGCATGACACTCAGACGAAAGAGCGAGTCACACAGTTATTAATTCCAAAGGGCCGCCGGGAATTGGTATTCCAGGCGGCTCACTTTAATCCCATGGCTGGACACCTAGGGCAGGATAAGACACTAGCCCGGATAATGGCCCGATTCTATTGGCCGGGGATTCGCGGCGACGTCCGTAAGTGGTGTACGGCGTGCCGCGAATGCCAGTTAGTAAATCCAGTGGCCATTCCAAAAGCGCCCTTGCGCCCCCTACCATTAATCGAGACCCCGTTCGAAAGAATTGGGATGGATCTCGTCGGCCCATTAGATCGGTCAACACGAGGGTACCGCTTTATATTGGTTCTGGTGGACTATGCAATGCGATACCCGGAAGCGGTGCCTCTTCGCAATATCTCAGCACACAGTATTGCAGAAGCCCTCTTCCACGTCATCTCCCGGGTTGGAATCCCGAAAGAGATTCTGACTGACCAAGGCACCTCGTTTATGTCACGAACACTGAGCGAATTGTATGGGCTACTGGGTATTAAGCCGATCCGCACCAGCGTTTATCACCCACAAACGGACGGTTTAGTCGAACGGTTCGATCGCACCCTCAAAAATATAATCAAAAAATTCGTAAGTGAGGACGCACGTAACTGGGATAAGTGGCTCGAACCCTTGTTATTTGCAGTGCGAGAGGTCCCCCAAGCCTCCACGGGGTTCTCCCCGTTTGAATTATTATATGGGCGTAAGCCACGCGGCATCTTAGATGTACTGGGGGAAAATTGGGAGGAGGGACCTTCACAGAGCAAGAACGAAATTCAGTACGTTATGGACCTGCGCGCAAAACTCCACACGCTCACCCACCTAACTCAGGAGAATTTGCGGCAGGCCCAGGAATGGCAAGCCCGCCTGTACAACAAGGGCACGCGCCTTAGAGAGTTCACTCCGGGAGATAAGGTACTCGTCCTGTTGCCCACGTCGAGCTCCAAATTAATCGCCAAGTGGCAAGGACCCTTTGAGGTCACACAGCGAGTTGGGGACGTCGACTATGAGGTAAGGCGAACAGACAGGGAGGGGGCACTACAGATCTACCACCTCAATCTACTTAAACTCTGGAATGAGGAGGTCCCCGTGGCGTTGGTGTCAGTAGTTCCAGAGAAGGCAGAGCTGGGGCCGGAGGTTCAAAAAGGGACATTGGCATCACGTACCTCTCCGGTCCCCTGTGGAGACCACCTCTCCCCGACCCAACTCACGGAGGTCGCCCAGTTGCAGGCCGAGTTTTCGGATGTGTTCTCGCCCCTGCCCGGTCACACTAACCTCATAGAACACCACATAGAGACGCCTCCGGGGGTGGTAGTGCATAGCCGCCCTTATAGGCTACCCGAACACAAAAAAAAGGTGGTTCGGGAAGAACTTCAGGCCATGCTCGAAATGGGCATCGTCGAGGAGTCCCACAGTGACTGGAGCAGCCCAGTGGTCTTGGTTTCCAAGGCCGACGGGTCGGTCCGGTTCTGTGTGGAGTATAGAAAAGTCAACGCGGTGTCTAAATTCGACGTGTGCCCAATGCCTCGTATTGATGAGCTGCTCGATCGACTAGGCATGGCTTGCTTTTACTCAACACTGGATTTGACGAAGGGATATTGGCAGATCCCCTTGACTCCATTATCCCAGGAGAAAACGGCCTTTTCCACACCGTTCGGCTTACACCAGTTTGTCACACTTCCGTTTGGGCTGTTTGGGGCGCCCGCTACATTTCAGCGGCTGATGGACAGGGTCCTCCGGCCCCACGCCACCTATGCGGCCGCTTATCTCGACGATATTATCATTTATAGTAATGACTGGCAGCGGCACCTGCAACACCTGAGGGCCGTCCTTAGGTCGCTGAGGCGGGCGGGTCTCACTGCCAACCCGAAGAAGTGTGCGATTGGGTGGGTGGAAGTACGGTATCTGGGCTTCCACTTGGGCAACGGGCAGGTGCGTCCCCAAATTAATAAGACAGCAGCGATTGTGGCCTGCCCAAGGCCCAAGACCAAAAAGGGGGTGAGACAGTTCCTGGGGCTGGCTGGCTACTATCGTAGGTTTATACCTAATTATTCGGACATCACCAGCCCGCTGACTGACCTCACTAAAAAGGGGGCGCCAGATCCGGTCCAGTGGACGGAGCAGTGCCAGCGGGCTTTCTCTGAGGTGAAGGCTGCACTGTGTGGGGGGCCACTTTTACACTCCCCTGACTTCTCTCTCCCTTTTATGTTACAGATGGATGCGTTGGACAGAGGGTTGGGGGCCGTTTTGTCCCAGCAGGTGGAGGGGGAGGATCACCCCATCCTGTACATCAGTCGGAAGCTGTCGGTGCGTGAGGGGCACTACAGCACGTTTGAGAAGGAATGCCTGGCGATCAAGTGGGCGGTCCTTGCCCTCCGTTACTACCTGCTGGGGCGCCCTTTCACCCTCTGTTCGGACCATGCGCCCCTCCAGTGGCTCCACCACATGAAGGATGCCAACGCGCGGATCACCCGTTGGTATCTGGCACTCCAACCCTTCAACTTCAAGGTGGTCCACAGGCCGGGAGCGCAGATGGTCGTGGCGGACTTCCTCTCCCGTCAAGGGGGGGAGTCGGCTGCGGGCCGGATGGGCGCCCGGCCTGAGTCGGACGGTGGGGGTATGTGGCAGTGGGGGCGTGGTCAAGCGCCGGTCTGTGACAGGAGGGCGGAGCCGGGGAAGGTGAGTGGCAGAATCGCTACACCTGACGGTGATTAACCTGTGTTTTGTGTGTTTTCCCAGTAACCGCTCCCTATTTAAGGAGGCAGAGGGAGAGCAGAGGGAGCGCAAGCAACCCGGGATGAGATTACAGAGTGTGTGTGTTTGTGTGTTATGCCGCATACGAGAAACGGGTGATTGGAACTGAAAAGCTGTTTAATAAAAGCCCTCTCTGTATCTCAAGCGTTGTCCTGCCGTCCTCTGTGCTCCACCCACACTCTGTAAGCGCTACAATGGCCTTGTCCCAACTTTTTTGAGATGTGTTGTTGTCATGAAATTTAAAATCACCTAATTTTTCTCTTTAAATGATACATTTTCTCAGTTTAAACATTTTATATGTCATCTATGTTCTATTCTGAATAAAATATGGAATTTTGAAACTTCCACATCATTGCATTCTGTTTTTATTTACAATTTGTACTTTGTCCCAACTTTTTTGGAATCGGGGTTGTATATTTTTGACCCTGAATGTATAATTTTGACCCTGTGTTGATTTCAGAAAACCCCCCAAAAATTAAAACTTGTGCACCAAATTCTAGTGGGTTTTTTAATTAAAGATGCTTGCTGTACAATCATTCTGCCACAGAAAAAGAACAGTTCAAAAAAATTACTGAAAGCCCAAATATTGCCATGACATTCAGATCCAAGATGACATTCTTGTCACTGTATGTAAATGTAGTAATCCCCGATGTGGGTGGAGCACAGAAGCACGGCAGGCGAGAGTTTGTGTTTACACACATGCACTTTATTCAGCTTTTCAGCTTTCTTTCACTCATTCATTCACG
This sequence comes from Neoarius graeffei, assembly GCF_027579695.1. Taxonomy (NCBI): domain Eukaryota; kingdom Metazoa; phylum Chordata; class Actinopteri; order Siluriformes; family Ariidae; genus Neoarius; species Neoarius graeffei. The sequence goes on from NC_083571.1 coordinate 3,739,242, forward strand.
CACGCACGCACACGTGTTGTGGTCGGGGAGCAAATTCCTCTTCTCTCCTCTCCCCCTCCCTTTATACTCCATCCCTGCAACAAACACACACACACACACACACACACACACACACACACACACACACACACACACACACAAATTGACATCAGGTGTAATGACCTAGCCACTTACCTTCCCTGACCCCGCCCTCCATTCACAGACTGCTGCTTGGCCACGCCCCCGCTGCCACATACCCCCACCGCCCGACTCAGGCCGGATGGCCGACTGCCCCCCCGATAGGACAGGAAGTCCGCCACCACCATCTTTGCCCCCGGCCTGTGGATCACCTCGAACTTAAATGGCTGGAGAGCGAGATACCAACGGGTGATCCGTGCATTGGCATCCTTCATGCGGTGGAGCCACTGGAGGGGCGCGTGGTCCGAACAGAGAGTGAAAGGGCGTCTCAGCAGTTAGTATCGGAGGGTGAGGACCGCCCACTCGATGGCGAGACACTCCTTTTCAATTGTGCTGTACTTGCTTTCGTGCACCGACAGCTTTCGGCTGATGTACAGCACCGGGCGCTCCTCACCCTCCACCTCCTGGGACAGAACGGCCCCCAGCCCCCTGTCTGATGCATCCGTCTGCAAAATAAAGGGGAGAGAGAAGTCAGGGGAGTGTAAAAGTGGCCCCCCACACAGTGCAGCTTTTACCTCAGAGAAGGCCTGTTGGCATTGCTCCGTCCACTGGACCGGATCTGGAGCCCCCTTTTTAGTGAGGTCAGTTAGCGGGCTGGTGACATCCGAATAGTTAGGTATACACCTACGATAATAGCCGGCCAGCCCCATGAACCGCCCCACCTCCTTTTTGGTTTTGGGCCTCGGGCAGGCTGCAATCACTGCAGTCTTGTTAATTTGGGGACGCACCTGCCCATGACCCAAGTGGAACCCCAGATACCATACTTCCACCTGCCCAATTGCACACTTTTTTGGGTTAGCTGTGAGGCCTGCTCGCCTCAGCGACTTTAGAACAGCCCTCAGGTGTTCCAAGTGCCGTGGCCAATCATGACTGTAGATTATTATGTCATCTAGATAGGCGGCTGCGTAGGCAGCATGAGGGCAGAGGACCCTGTCCATAAGCCGCTGGAATGTAGCGGGCGCCCCAAACAACCCAAAGGGGAGCGTGACAAATTGGTGTAAACCAAACGGTGTGGAAAAGGCCGTTTTCTCTCGGGATAGAGGAGTCAAGGGGATCTGCCAATATCCCTTGGTTAGATCCAGTGTCGAATAAAAGCGAGCAGCACCTAACCGATCAAGCAACTCATCAATGCATTGGGTACGCGTCAAATTTAGACACCGTGTTGACCTTTCTATAATCCACACAGAACCGGACCAACCCATCAGTCTTGGGAACCAGGACCACTGGGCTGCTCCAGTCACTGTAGGACTCCTCGATTATGCCCATTTCGAGCATGGCCTTGAGTTCATCCCGAACCACCTTTTTCTTGTGTTCGGGCAAGCGGTAAGGGCGGCTACGCACTACCACCCCCGGGGGCGTTTCGATGTGGTGTTCTATGAGGTGGGTATGACCCGGAAGGGGCGAGAACACGTCAGAAAATTCCTTCTGCAACTTGGCTACCTCCGTGAGTTGGGTCGGCGAGAGGTGGTCTCCACAAGGGACCGGAGTGGCCTGAGATGTTATCTTTTTTACCTCCGGCCCCAGCTCCGCCTTCTCCGGGACTACCAAAGCCAACGCCACGGGGACCCCCTCATTCCAGCGTTTTAAAAGGTTGAGGTGGTAGACTTGCAGTGCCCCGCCCCTTCTGTTCGCTTTACCTCATAGTCGACGTCCCCGACTTGCCGTGTGACCTCGAAGGGCCCTTGCCACTTGGTGACTAATTTAGAACTCGACGTGGGCAATAATACGAGTACTTTTTCTCCCGGCGTGAATTCTCTAAGGTGCGTGCCCCTGTCATACAGCCGGCTTTGACGTTCTTGTGCCTGCCGTAAATTTTCCTGGGTTAATTGCATGAGGATGTGGAGTTTTGCGCGCAGGTCAAGAACGTACTGGATTTCATTTTTACTCGGTGAAGGTCCCTCCTCCCAATTTTCCCACAGCACATCCAGAATGCCATGCGGCTTATGCCCATATAATAATTCAAAGGGAGAAAACCCTGTGGAGGCTTGCGGGACCTCTCGTACTGTGAACAACAGGGGTTCGAGCCACTTATCCCAATTATGCGCATCTTCACTAACGAATTTACGGATTATGTTTTTGAGTGTCTGGTTGAATCGCTCGACTAATCCATCCATTTGTGCTTCCCCCAATGTCTCACCTTGCACCAGGCGTTGGTGAATTGAGGTCTGATTGCAACCGGAATCCACCAAAGCGTGATATGTATCCCCTTGAATACTCACCGGTACACGATACGTTCCGGCCCGATAGGGGGCAGTTTCTGGTGCGTCAGGGATCCGGATGACAGCCCCCACCTCCCTTGCAGGGCTCTGAGTCGGGAGACGCTCCGATTCCCCGCCGCGCCAGCACACCGGCCCAGGCTTTCCCTCTGCACTGGTGTTATGGGTGTCACTCACCTGAGGGGGAGACAACACAGACACAGAAGAGGGAGATGGGAGGACACCACGGGTGTGACAGGCCAGCTGGGGAGGAGCCAGCCGCCGCCTCCGTGGTAGGGGAACAGGGTGTGGAGGGGGACAAGAGACAGGGGAGGAAGAGAGAGAAGAGAATCGAGGGGAGATGCCTCATCTGTCTGCCGTCGGAGCTGCCTCCAGATGGTCCTCCGCCAGCTCGATGGCTCGTTCCAGCGATGCCAGGCGGTGACACTGGACCCATTCCGCCGTTCCTTCGGGAAGTTGAGAGATGAACTGCTCCAGTGCCACCAGATCGATGATCTCCTCGGCGTCATGGTCTTCCGCCCTCAGCCACCGCCGGCAGGCGTCCCGGAGTTGTTGGCCGAATGCAAATGGCCGGCCGACCTCCTCCAGTGTCAGCGTCTGGAAGCACTGACAGTGTTGCTCCGGGGAGCGGCCGAGCCACTGCAGGATGGCTTTCCTCAGGTCTGCATAGACCAGCCGGCTGTCAGCAGGGAGCTGCTGTGCTGCGAGCTGCGCCTCACCAGTCAGGAGTGGGAGGAGGTGCGCCACGCACTGCTCCAGCGGCCACCCCCACGCCTCAGCTGCTTGCTCAAAGAGAGCGAGGAACGCTTCCTGATCGTCCTGTGGTCCCATCTTCGTGAGGGTGCCGGCAGTGGTGGCCGGCGGCCCTGCTGACGTGAGCCGGTGCCGGAACGCCTGGCGATCTTCCTGCTGGGCCAGCATCAAGGCTTCAAAGCGCTGCTGCTGCTCCTTCTGGAGGGTGATCAGCTCTTGATGCTGGTTCTGCTGGGCAGTAGCGAGGGCAAGGATGAGCTCTTTGAATGGGGAGGACTCCATAGGGTGGTTCCCTTCTGTGCGTCCCAGGTTTCGGCACCACTGTAGTAATCCCCGATGTGGGTGGAGCACAGAAGCACGGCAGGCGAGAGTTTGTGTTTACACACATGCACTTTATTCGGCTTTTCAGCTTTCTTTCACTCATTCATTCATGCATGCACGCACACGTGTTGTGGTCGGGGAGCGAATTCCTCTTCTCTCCTCTCCCCTTCCCTTTATACTCCATCCCTGCAACACACACACACACACACACACACACACACACACACACACACACACACACACAAATTGACATCAGGTGTAATGACCTAGCCACTTACCTTCCCTGACCCCGCCCTCCATTCACAGACTGCTGCTTGGCCACGCCCCCGCTGCCACAGTAAACTTCTGACACAACTGTATGTATGTGTGTATGTGCCTCTCATATCAACAAGATGTTTCTACCCACAGAACTGTTGCTCACTCGATGTTTTTTGTTTTGAGCCACCAATTAGCAGAATGTATGCTAAACCACTACAATATCATGTGACTCTTGTCCTTTATATTATACTCAATTATCTCTCTCAGGCAGAGCACTTTATCTTTCTTTTGTATTTATTGTTCATTGACTGCATTTAATATCTACACTTTTGTAGCTATGAATATTTACACCCTTGTCTTTTTGCACATTATATGCTTTTGTGCTGATCTGCCAAGTTAAATTCCTGTGTACTTGTGAATTTGTTGAATAAATTGAGTCTGATCTTGATTTACACTTACAGGTAGCTCACACCAGTTAACAGATATTTAGTTGGCCTGATCAAGTTCAAATATGCAGGCACCAGAACTATGTGGCTCATCAAATGATGTGGAATGTGGTGTGGAAAGTTAAATGAGAAACATGGTGTTTAAATTCAGAGGCATTTAATAAATTATCCCAATAATTCTCATTTTATTCAGTACAGTGATGCTTGAAAGTTTGTGAGCCCTTTAGAATTTTCTATATTTGTGCATAAATATGACCTAAAACATCATCAGATTTTCACACAAGTCCTAACAGTAGATAAAGAGAACCCAGTTAAACAAATGAGACAAAAATATTATACTTGGTCATTTATTTATTGAGGAAAATGATCCAATATTACATATCTGTGAGTGGCAAAAGTATGTGAACCTCTAGGATTAGCAGTTAATTTGAAGGTGAAATTAGATGTTTTCAATCAATGGGATGACAATCAGGTGTGAGTGGGCACCCTGTTTTATTTAAAGAACAGGGATCTATCAAAGTCTGATCTTCACAACACATGTTTGTGGAAGTGTATCATGGCACGAACAAAGGAGATTTCTGAGGACCTCAGAAAAAGCGTTGTTGATGCTCATCAGACTGGAAAAGGTTACAAAACCATCTCTAAAGAGTTTGGACTCCACCAATCCACAGTCAGACAGATTGTATACAAATGGAGGAAATTCAAGACCGTTGTTACTCTCCCCAGGAGTGGTCGACCAACAAAGATCACTCCAAGAGCAAGGCGTGTAATAGTCGTCGAGGTCACAAAGGACCCCAGGGTAACTTCTAAGCAACTGAAGGCATCTCTCATATTGGCTAATGTTAATGTTCATGAGTCCACCATCAGGAGAACACTGAACAACAATAGTGTGCATGGCAGGGTTACAAGGAGAAAGCCACTGCTCTCCAAAAAGAACATTGCTGCTCGTCCGCAGTTTGCTAAAGATCATGTGGACAAGCCAGAAGGCTATTGGAAAAATGTTTTGTGGATGGATGAGACCAAAATAGAACTTTTTGGTTTAAATGAGAAGTATTATGTTTGGAGAAAGGAAAACACTGCATTCCAGCATAAGAACCTTATCCCATCTGTGAAACATGGTGGTGGTAGTATCATGGTTTGGGCCTGTTTTGCTGCATCTGGGCCAGGACGGCTTGCCATCATTGATGGAACAATGAATTCTGAATTATACCAGTGAATTCTAAAGGAAAATGTCAGGACATCTGTCCATGAACTGAATCTCAAGAGAAGGTGGGTCATGCAGCAAGACAACGACCCTAAGCACACAAGTTGTTCTACCAAAGAATGGTTAAAGAAGAATAAAGTTAATGTTTTGGAATGGCCAAGTCAAAGTCCTGACCTTAATCCAATGGAAATGTTGTGGAAGGCCCTGAAGCGAGCAGTTCATGTGAGGAAACCCACCAACATCCCAGAGTTGAAGCTGTTCTGTACGGAGGAACGGGCTAAAATTCCTCCAAGCCGGTGTGCAGGACTGATCAACAGTTACCGCAAATGTTTAGTTGCAGTTATTGCTGCACAAGGGGGTCACACCAGATACTGAAAGCAAAGGTTCACATACTTTTGCCACTCACAGATATGTAATATTGAATCATTTTCCTCAATAAATAAATGACCAAGTATAATATTTTTGTCTCATTTGTTTAACTGGGTTCTCTTTATCTATTTTTAGGACCTGTGTGAAAATCTGATGTTTTAGGTCATATTTATGCAGAAATATAGAAAATTCTAAAGGGCTCACAAACTTTCAAGCACCACTGTACTTAAAATGTGGCCATGTTCTTTGCACTCCATCTTTGTGCACCTCATTAGACAGGAAATGATGCATCACTCATTTCCTCCATTCAACTCTCACCTCATTTGTGTGTCAGTTTCTGTTGATCGACCAGTACCCTGTGGATTTTGTGAAAGTGTGTCAAAACAGGACATCAGACTTTATCAGGCCCGTGTGTTTTAAAACTAAAAACCTTCATATCAGTCAGATTACTCAGATTACTTCTTTACTAATGACTTCATCCTGGAAATAAATGTTTGAGTGAATTCATAGAATGCAACGAACAATTACTATTTATTTTAATCATTTATACTCTTACTCTGAACACACACACACACACACACACACACACACACACACACACATATATATATATATATATATATATATATATATATATATATATATATATATATATATATAAACCATAGATTTACATTAAACAAAAATGCACATTTGATGTATCTGATATGTCATGGGGATACATTTGAGACTTTAGCCTCTGAAAAAATTCATATTTTTAAATACGATGTCCTAAGTGAGATCTTATCCATCCCAAATTTATTTCAGGAAGTTGAATTTAATTTTACAGACAATATTCTTCACTGATTAAAAAAAAAAAAAAAAAAAAAAAAAAATATATATATATATATATATATATATATATATATATATATATATATATATATATATATATATGCAACATTTCAAGAGAAATCCAAAGATAAGCCTTTTAAATACATGCATTATAAAGATAGACAGGAAAATAATATAAAATAATCCTAGTTATATTAATATTATTGGGGAATAATGAAGAAAAAAGACTGATTATGGCAATATTTAATTTTCATTTCAAGTAATAATTCACATTCTAGACAAACTGCAATTCCAGCTTTCATGAAAAAAATATTATATCATGCACTGGGAAAGTAATGTGTGTGTGTGTGTGTGTGTGTGTGTGTGTGTGTGTGTGTGTGTGTGTGTGTGTGTGTGTGTTTAATTATTAGTTGTTTTTTTTTTATTATTAAATGCACCATGTTTGACTGAATAAAATTTCACTTACAGCAAAAATCCCTGGTCTCTGGTGCTTTCAAATCTGACTATTTTTCATTATCTATTTTATTTTAACTTGAGAATAAATGTCTTGATGGCTCTTGTCTCTGGATGTTCTGGAGGATGAAGGTTTCTTTGCAAAACGCACAGCTGCATAGTTCAAGACATCTTCATCATCAGCCTGATAAAAAACAAGAGCCGTTTATAAACCAGAGCCGATTAAAAGATTCACAAAAAGTAATTTCCTTTTGTAAGGTGATCAGTTATAATCCTACATGTCCTGTAGACTCGAGGACAGACCTGCATTTATTTAAAGAAAATCAGTACACATGATAAAACAATTGGTTACCTGATTTGTGTCAGTTGGAAGGTCAGTAGATGCCCCTTTATACAACAATAATAAACATCAGTAACATTTAAATGAAATAAGACTTTTGTGATATTGATAAATAAATTTTATAAATAATAAAAAAGGAAACAAACCTTTTATTTGTTTTTTAAGTAAAACTCCAACCAGAACCATGATTACAAGAACAAATATTATATTGGAGGTTGTTAAGACAAAAACAAGCCAGCGGTTATTGTCTGAAAAGATAAAAAAAAAAGGAATACAACAGTTTGTTTTTTATAACATGCAGATAAAATACAAAAGGAAAGAAAAGAAAGAAACTTTATATATGTTGGGTATAATATTACCTAGAAAATAACTACAAAGCTAATCTAGCTAGGAGGCACGGCCAGGGAATATATTAATTTATTAATATATTAATTAAAATTAATTAAAAATTGTAACAAAACAGATAAATAAGCATTTTATATATATATATATATATATATATATATATATATATATATATATATATATATATATATATACACACACACACACATACAATTTATGACTTAATACGAAATAATGATAGCCTTCTTTATCGAGTGCTTAACATATACTGTAGAGCCTAAGGCTTTTTTGAGATTCCTCAATATTATTCCAAAGAACTGTTCCTTCAAAATGAAAGTTGAATTTCCCAGAATTTGTTTTTGCTAAAGGAATACAAAATGTAGATTTAAAATCCAGCCTTGTTTTATACTTGTTGAAATAAGAGTAAAAAAGTTCTTGAAAGCTGTTTGGTAGCAGATTAAAATGGAATTTATACATGAAACTACAGTTTAAATAATAAATAAAATCAAGGAATTTCATAATATTCAGATCTTTGAAAACAGATGTATGATCACTGTAGCAGGAAAAAGTAAAAATTCTAACTGCTTTCTTCTGTCACACAAAATTGGGATGCACAGTGGTCTCATAAGTAAATTTTGCCCCAAAGCAGTTTGATCAGTATCACTATAACTGTCTCTGAATGATCAGCATGAACATTTGTATCATCAGATGTCTTACCTTTTATTGAAATTCCTTCAACTTTAATTCCATTTCCAAAGAGGATTTTTCCACACGCAGCCACAGCACAGTAGAATGTTCCATTATCAGAGGTTGTGAGGTTGGGGAGAGTGTAGACACAGCTCTGTGTAGGAGAACCAGCCTCCGAGCTCTTCTTACACTCCTCACTGCCGTCTCCATGAGTGTAAATGATTCCTGGATGAGATTCTCCTGAGCGTTGCCTGAACCAGAACACACTCTGTTCTTCACAGCTTGAATTAAACGCTTGTACTGAACACTGGAGTGCGAGCGGCTCTCCATTCTCCATCACCATTTCAGTCAGAGGATGTTGTTTCACCTCCTCAGCTTTAACATCAATTAATAAAAATAATACTGTAAATAATGAGTGTTGTGAAATTATAGAGAATTCTAGATAAAAAGTGTTGATCTGGAATTAGGTATAGTTCAGGAGCAGGTTATCAGAGTAACACTTTTTACCTTCAACAACCAAAAGGGTCCCAGATCCAATGTACAGAGAAGATCCCACCACTTGTGCACATAAATATGTTCCTGTATCCTCTTCTTTGATTTCTTTTATGTTGAGATTAAAGCGTTTATCTACACTGAAGCGTCTCTCAGACAATCCTGGAGCAATTCTGAAGACGGTGTTCTCTCGCCTCACTGCCCACTGAGGAACCTTTCCAAAATCCTGTTTGAGCCAAATTGCATCTTTTTTCTGATTGGACAAGTTACATTTTATAGTTGCAGTTACACCATACTTTAATTTTTGAACTTGAAGCTCCTGCAGACCAGATGATTTCACTGAAATGAAAACAATATGTATGGTTTAATAATCTAACGAAGAAAGACTAATATATCTCATCTCATTATCTCTAGCCGCTTTATCCTTCCAGCTTGCCTGCGAGACTAATATATAGTGGAAGTTTTTTATATAAAAAAATGTAACTCACCTGATGTGAAGAGACAAAGAGCGAAAAAGAGTGTGATCATCGTTCCTGCTCAGATAAAGTGATAGTGAGGTAATGAACTTGTGTGTTCAGTAGAAAACCAGGTTCAGAGTCACTTCTGATTGGAAGTTTTGAAGTTGTGGACTGATTTGATTGGTTCAGTAGCTGTCATGAGATGTGAAGTCTCAGTATAAATGACTGCATGTCGACTTCAAATAGTGGTGATGAGAAATGACGCAGCACTACATCAACACTTTCAGCTGTACTGAACCTGTTAGTGTTTAAAAAAACCAAGGAAGGAGTTTAAATACAGATTCAGTGTTGTGATCCTCAGACAAGGAGATTTTCAACTTCACTGATAAACCCTGTTATCACACTACATGATCAACTGAAATAGATGTACTGGGAATTCACAAATGACCAATCCCATTCATGCTACAGTGTCTTGCAAAAGTATTCATCCCCCTTGGTGTTTGTCCTGTTTTGTTGCGTTACAAGCTCGAATTAAAATTGATTTTTGGGGGTTTAGCACCATTAGACTTACACAACATGTCTACCACTTTAAAGGTGCAAATTATTGTTTTATTGTGACACAAACAATAATTAAAAAAAAAACCTCAAACCCAGAAATCTGGAGTGTGCCTAGGTATTCACCCCCCAAAGTTAATACTTTGTAGAGCCACTGTAGGTGCAATGGGCTTATCAAATCAGTCTTATCAAATCAGTCTCATATACAACCCCGATTCCAAAAAAGTTGGGACAAAGTACAAATTGTAAATAAAAATGGAATGCAATAATTTACAAATCTCAAAAACTGATATTGTATTCACAGTAGAACATAGACAACATATCAAATGTCGAAAGTGAGACATTTTGAAATTTCATGCCAAATATTGGCTCATTTGAAATTTCATGACAGCAACACATCTCAAAAAAGTTGGGACAGGGGCAATAATGGCCCTTTTCCACTACCCTTTTTCAGCTCACTTCAGCTCGCTTCAGCTCACTTCAGCCCGACACGGCTCGCGTTTCGACTACCAAAAACCAGCACGACTCAGCTCGCTTCAGCCCTGCTGAGCCCCTAAAACTCGCACCGTTTTGGAGTGGGGCTGAAGCGAGCCAAACCGTGCCGAGTGAGGCTGGGGGCGTGAGCAGACACTCCCCTGTGCACTGATTGGTGAGGAGGAGTGTCCTCACATGCCCACACGCCCCGCGAGCGCGCTGGGATCTGTAAACACCGCAAACCCGGAAGGAGAAGAATTACGAATTACGAGAATTTCTGAAGCCTTATGCGCCTCGCCTCATCTATACGCTCTTGCCAGTATCTGTTGGCGTTGTCGGTGACAACAAGCCATAGCACCAAGACCAGCAACACTAACGACTCCATGTCCTCCATGTTTATTGTTTACTATTCAGGTTGTGAGACTACCGCTTAAAAGCTCACTGATGTCACTGTTTGCGCTGCTTAACGACATCACCTGACGTCCACCCACTTTCGCTAACTCCACCCAGTGTGTCCACCCACTTCCAGCCAGCACGGTTCAGCGCAGTTGTAGTCGAAATGCAACTCCAACAGCCCCGCTCAGCCCGACTCAGCACGGCACGGCTCAGCCCGACTCAACCGCGTTTGTAGTGGAAAAGCGGCATAAGCGGCTGGAAAAGTCAAAGGTACAAAAAAGGAACAGCTGGAGGACCAAATTGCAACTCATTAGGTCAATTGGCAATAGGTCATTAACATGACTGGGTATAAAAAGAGCATCTTGGAGTGGCAGCGGCTCTCAGAAGTAAAGATGGGAAGAGGATCATCAATCCCCCTAATTCTGCGCCGACAAATAGTGGAGCAATATCAGAAAGGAGTTCGACAGTGTAAAATTGCAAAGAGTTTGAACATATCATCATCTACAGTGCATAATATCATCAAAAGATTCAGAGAATCTGGAAGAATCTCTGTGCGTAAGGGTCAAGGCCGGAAAACCATACTGGGTGCCCGTGATCTTCGGGCCCTTAGACGGCACTGCATCACATACAGGCATGCTTCTGTATTGGAAATCACAAAATGGGCTCAGGAATATTTCCAGAGAACATTATCTGTGAACACAATTCACCGTGCCATCTGCCGTTGCCAGCTAAAACTCTATAGTTCAAAGAAGAAGCCGTATCTAAACATGATCCAGAAGCGCAGACGTCTTCTCTGGGCCAAGGCTCATTTAAAATGGACTGTGGCAAAGTGGAAAACTGTTCTGTGGTCAGACGAATCAAAATTTGAAGTTCTTTATGGAAATCAGGGACGCCGTGTCATTCGGACTAAAGAGGAGAAGGACGACCCAAGTTGTTATCAGCGCTCAGTTCAGAAGCCTGCATCTCTGATGGTATGGGGTTGCATTAGTGCGTGTGGCATGGGCAGCTTACACATCTGGAAAGACACCATCAATGCTGAAAGGTATATCCAAGTTCTAGAGCAACATATGCTCCCATCCAGATGACGTCTCTTTCAGGGAAGACCTTGCATTTTCCAACATGACAATGCCAAGCCACATACTGCATCAACTACAGCATCATGACTGCGTAGAAGAAGGGTCCGGGTACTGAACTGGCCAGCCTGCAGTCCAGATCTTTCACCCATAGAAAACATTTGGCGCATCATAAGACGGAAGATACGACAAAAAAGACCCAAGACAGTTGAGCAACTAGAATCCTACATTAGAGAAGAATGGGTTAACATTCCTATCCCTAAACTTGAGCAACTTGTCTCCTCAGTCCCCAGACGTTTACAGACTGTTGTAAAGAGAAAAGGGGATGTCTCACAGTGGTAAACATGGCCTTGTCCCAACTTTTTTGAGATGTGGTGTTGTCATGAAATTTAAAGTCACCTAATTTTTCTCTTTAAATGATACATTTTCTCAGTTTAAACATCTGATATGTCATCTATGTTCTATTCTGAATAAAATATGGAATTTTGAAACTTCCACATCATTGCATTCCGTTTTTATTTACAATTTGTACTTTGTCCCAACTTTTTTGGAATTGGGGTTGTATTAATTAATCAGTCTCATAAATTGATTAATCTTTAATTCAAGTATCTAATAGTTTATAGCTAAACTATTAAAATCAATCAAATCAGTCTCATATAAAAAGGGATCAGTCTTATAAATTCATTAACCATTAATTCAAGTGTCTAATAGTTTATAGCTAAACTATTAAAATCAATGGGATAACTTGGTGGTGATGTTGCTATAGTTTAGTGAGTATTGTAGCTCTAATGTAATACATTTACTCTAGGTCTATAACATTCATATCACAAAACGGGTGAAGGCAATTAGAGTTCTTTTCTCGGCAGAGGTTGGCACTTTAGTGAATCTTGTAACAATAAACAGGACACAGTTTATTCCAAAGATACCATTTATTGAAATAGCTGACATGAATTAGCAAACTAATACTGATCAGATATAGCAACAATAGCAGCCAAGGAATAATTCAATATAAATGATGATACAATATATACAAATAAGAATCAGTAGTGTGTATGATAATTGAGACACTAGTGGTGATCAGAAGTAATAAGCTATAGCCAGTGTTACAGTGTAGGGCGAGTGGATGTTAAAATGTGATAAGGAAATCACGTGGTTGTGTGTGTGTGTGTGTGTGTGTGTGTGTGTGTGTGTGTGTGTAAGAGTGTGTGTGTGTGTGTGTCAGAGTGTGTATAGAATGCAAATGGAATGCAGCTGCACCCAAAAAGGGGGGGTGGGGTAGTTAGCACAGCGCGCGAAAATGAACAAAGAAATCTGTGGTTTAAACTCGTCTCAGTATGGTGGAGGGAGTTAAGAGAAAGAAAGAGAGAGAGAGAGAGAGAGAGAGAGAGAGTATGCACAATCTAACTAAATACAGATAGTAAACAAAGTAAATCAACAATACACGGTAGAGCCCTGCACTCTCGCGGGAGTCCCACGGGATCCGCGGGACCCGACGCAAAGCAGTGCGGCACGGGACAAATTTTGAAAGCTCATTGCGGGCACGAGCGGGAGGGGGAGTGCACAATGCGGGAGCGGGCGGGAGAGGTGATAAGCTGCAGTCCCGCTAACTAAAAACGTGTTTAAAATAAAATTTATAAATTATTAATTTATGTCTATCATCTATAATTTGGGCTGGATATTTTATTTGGCATTAATAAAAACATTTTAAGATGCCTAAATTTGCGGATGTGGTCTAATCTCTCGTACATTTCCGATTCCTTTCCACTCTTCCGTGTTTGAGATCTCCGATCATGGCAGAAGAGCAGAGCTCCTCTAGTGAAGCTCACAGTGCTTCAGAAGTAAGTGCTGCTTTAAAAAGAGGTACATTTACCATTAAAAAGTCAAGAGTATTAGTCCTAAGTATTAAAAAGTATTAAAAAAGTATTTTAAAAAGTATTAACTAGTATTAAAAAGGACTGTGTATCGCACAGATTGTTCAATTTAAAGCGAGAAATAGACAGTGTATAATCTGAGGAGCTGGTTGTGGTTGCGCAGGACTTCATATGAGAGGAGAATGAAATCGCGGTTGGAATCATAACGCCACAGACTCGGAAGTGGGAGTGCGAGTGTGCAAAGCGAGAGCTGTCAATCAAAGCGAGAGCTGTCAATCATGAGTGCATGCAGCGCTCAACTTGGAATGTGTCAGCAGAATGTCAGAGTCTAAACAATAAACTTACAATAAATGAAGGATCGGTCAGTGGAGAGCTCAGCTAAGCTCAGCATGTTTAATTCCCCAAGCCAATGACAGGAATTTTCGTGAGAAATAACGCGAACGTCTGCATCATGCGGGATTTGCGGGCGGGAGCGGGACAAAATATGGCAGGCGCGGGCGGGACTGAAAATCATAATTCTTTGCGGGAGCGGGACTGCACAATGCGGGAGTGGGCGGGAGCGGGACTGAAAATTCTGTCCCGTGCAGACTTCTAATACACGGTCTAAGACCGACCTTCATCTGAATCAAAATGCGTACATCTAAATCATAAATGAATTCAAATTAACAATACTCTTCACATTAACTACCTACAAGTAAGCTATGCTAACAATTATGCCCAGATGCTAGCCTTACTCGTTAGCGATTGAAAGTGCTTTCTGATCCGAAGATAGCATGGGACACAGATCCGGGGAGAAGATGGTTTTGTTCCTTACATGGGTGATCGCTCTTATTAGTGATTGGAAAGAGCCTTCTGCTCTGAAGATAGCGCGGGACGCAGATCCTAGAAGAAGATGGTTTGTTCCTTACAGCTTAGAAGTGACGTATCCACTAGATCTCAGTCTCAGTAAATTGTGGTGTGTAAGTGACGTCATAATCTCACATTCTCTTGTGTAATTCTCAGATCCCATAATCTCACATTCTCTTGTGTAATTTGTACTTAGAATGCAATATTTGAATCTAGGAGAAATTAAGATGGCAGCGCCCAGGGAAGTTTTATTTTAAAAGAAAACAATCTGTACACAGTATTCAGGTACAAATATGAACAAATGAATAATAGAATGTGTCTTGTAAGGATATTATCTGTCAGTATAAATGAGTTTGTCTTTTGGGTTTTGTTTGTCTTTAGGTGGCACGGTGGTGTAGTGGTTAGCACTGTTGCCTCACAGCAAGAAGGTTCTGGGTTCAAGCCCAGTGGCTGACAGGGCCCTTTCTGTGTGGAGTTTGCATGTTCTCCCCGTGGATGCGTGGGTTTCCTCTGGGTGCTCCGGTTTCCCCCACAGTCCAAAGACATGCAAGTTAGGTTAACTGGTGACTCTAAATTGACCGGAGGTGTGAATGTGAGAGTGAATGGTTGTTTGTCTCTATGTGTCAGCCCTGTGATGATTTATTGGCTTGTCCAGGGTGTACCCTGCCTCTCATCCATAGTCAGCTGGGATAGGATCTAGCTTGCCTGCAACCCTGGACAGGATAAGCAGTTATAGATAATGGATGGATAGATGCTTGGCTTTAAGGGTTTGGGTTACTGACCACAAGGTTAGGAGTTCAAGCACCAGCACCACCAAGCTACTACTGCTGAGCCCTTGAGCAAGGCCCTTAACCCTGTCTGCTCCAGGGCTACTGTATCATGGCTGACCCCAAATATCTAACAATCAGTACATGTTAAGGAAGGTACTTTAATGTGTAGGTGGAAAATGAAGGGTTTGCTTTTGTTGTTTTTAAGTTAACTTGTGGTGCAAGTCTTTTACACAGGGAACATTTGTGAAAATGTTTGTCTCAAGCGTCGGCATTCATGGCTAAAAATCTTATAACACAAAAACAGCTCTTTTTTTTAAAACAGATATTCCTGCATAATAACCAGCCATGTTTTCAAAAAAAGTGCTGTTCTTCATTACAGCAGTGTTGGTAATAAAGGATAACAAATAATCAGCAAATTGCAGAATGTAATGCCTATCATTTGGGAAATCCATGTGCATACAAGTGACTTTTGGAATTGCGCAATCGATTCATGGTTCAGAAGGAATTTTTAAATTTGAAGGCAAACTTGCAATTATAAGCCCCACCCACAAATGACCCCAGAATCAGGCCTGGGTGTGGAGTGAAATATTCGAGCCAAGTGGAAAAATGCTGGTAATGCATTTGAAGACATGTTAATGCCTGCAGTCGCCCTCGGTCACATCACACAGTGCTTTCACTTTAACAGAAAGAGACTGTGGTTTCAGCCTCAGATGAACACTGAGTGGTTTTTTTCAGCAGCTCACACCGACTTATTTTGGGAAACTTCAGCAGTACAAATGTCTTTATGTGAGCATCTCAGGCTAAGATGCAAAAGTGATGAAGCTCATTGAAGATAATGTTTCTGATAAACATGATGTTCAAACTGTGCTAGAGACGTAATAATAATTAACTAATATTTTTTAATGACTACTCACTCACTCTATAATTATGAAACGATTAATCTGTAAAACATGTCTAGATGGACAGAATGCATGCAGAATGTTGAGACAAAGTGCTGCTGCAGTCTCTGAGTTTGGCAGGTTCAACTCCTTTGATGTGGTAAAAACTTCACTGGTCCCACGCCGTTGTTTGGTTTGAGATGTTTGTCTTCTAGTTTCCATCTCACACCACAGAGTGTGTGCCAGTGTTAATGGAAACAGCACTGTGGTTTAAAGTAAGAGATTCATACTGAAGAGTTGGATTTTTTTTCTTTATCAGAGCTGTAAAAGTTGATGGTTAAAGGTTCAGTTAATGAAGTGTGTTTAAGTTTAATGGTGTCAGCATGAAGCTCAGAGATGGATTTCACTCTGAGAAACTTCAGTGATGAATATAATGAGAATAATTTAAGTTCCAGATTTAATACAGTTCATCACCTTCACACAATGAATGTTAGTGTCTTAACCTAGCAAGGCTCTCTCTCACACACACACACACACACACACACACACACACACACACACACACACACACACCCCTTGTTGATTATCAGTTTCAAGCATGTGCTAACTAAACATTTAAATGTGTGCATTATGTGAAATGATGTGAAAAGTGGTGCAGAAAGTGAAATGAGAAACATGGTGTTTAACCTGGGAAATGTATCTAAAGTTAATAAATACTCCTCATCAGGGCCGCTCACAGCTTTGGCTGGGCCCGGGACAAAATGCTCTGAATGGGCCCCCCCGAATGCCATTAAATGTATTCCGTTACACCCCAAGCCTGCATGCAACAGCCCCCGCAATGCCTTCCTAAACTCGTGGATAGTCTACTATAATCACGCGATTGGGGTGCTCTTGAAGGAGCAGCGATGGACGGGGGATTTCGGGCAGGGCTGGGGGCGAACATAGTATACTGTGCGTGCGTACTGTCCAGTGTGAAAAGCAGAGAAGAACACACCGCTCGAGAAATGGCGGGATATGATTGCGGGCTAATGTGAATATTCTTAGCTTCAATCAGATATATGAAACACAATGTTATTAAGCCATTGTGGTTATGAAATGATTCAATGCCCTGTGCGTTTGATATGGTGTTCAGTGTGACTTGCTCTCCCCGCGTTTGTAACATGAATTGCGTGCCACGCGTGCCCTGGTTGGGGTTACTTTACGGGGCTGGAAAAAGTTGGCTGTGTCTTACCTGGCTCAGCTGCCCCACTGCCTTTGCTAGTACCTGCTGCATCATCTGAATCTTTTTTAAAATATTTATGCAGTGAGCCCCTGAGTCTCTTGGTTTCTTCCTCTCTTTTTCTCTTTTCTGGGCATACACTGTGCGATTTTTGGCCCGATTTTGACACGATTTTCACTCGTGCGACTATTTTGGAGATCGGGCCGAGTTTTGGCTCAATCGTGTGTCTCGGATCGTGTAGTGTAGACCCTTTTCAGTCACGTGACCTTCGTAAACGCGACCGCCATTTTGGACATGTAGTGGACTTCGGCTCGAATCAGTTTGAATGCGAGGAAGGCGACAAACGAAAAACATAAAAGAAAAAGGAGCGAGATGCAGAAAACACCTTCACTATCCAGCGACGTAGGGCATTTACAGGGCGAGCAGAGGGAGAGGTATTTGCAAAAATTGAGGTTAGCAGGCTTAGAGAACGACGTTTACCTGCTTCCACCAGGATTGTTCACTGACGTACGGAAGTACACGAAGCCCTCGTCTTTACCTGACTTCGGCCCACATGATCTGTATACCTATGTCGTTAAAAACCCATCGCCATACACATACACGCCAACGTCCGAGGTTCCGGAGCGCGCTCCGGCTTGCTCCAGGAGTGCTCTGGCCGAGGTTACGGAGCGCGCTCCGGCTTGCTCCCCCTCAAATTAAGCAGCGCGCTCCGGCTTGCTCCGGAGCAAGCCGGAGCGCGCTGCTTAATTTGAGGGGAACCTCGGCCGGAGCACTCTGGGAGCAAGCCGGAGCGCGCTGCTTAATTTGAGGGGGAGCAAGCCGGAGCGCGCTCCGGAACCTCGGACGTTGGCTCCGGCAGCTATTTATACTGGATCCGGTGTAAATAGCTGCCGGATCATAATTACAGTAAACTAGTAAATACAGTAAAGGAAAAACTTGAGACTGAAAGGTTTTAACAGTCATCCAAATGACTGAACGTAAACATTGCTACAGTAACATACCAGCTACTTGTTGACATTAGCTAGTCAACAATAGCTACTACAGAAGAACAAAGAGGTTACAATGGGTTATTTTAGCCTATTTGGTTACACACTCACCGCCACAGAATGTTAGCAGCAATGTAATGCCTTTTCTGGCTAATTTTATTCGTCTTACCTCCAACAAAGTGGTCACTGCACAAGCGTTGGTATGCCGAGGGCTGCCAATCTTTCCTGTTAATGGCCGCTATCCATCTTCTCCGTCGGGATCCAATAAAATGATAAACCTTGCCTTGTTTGTTGATGGTTACTACATCCAGGTGCACAACAATATAGTGGCATGATGGAAGTCTTGCTGAAAGTAAAAACTTTCTTTGCTGCCGTTCCTCAATGTTGGCTGTGGTAAACTACTGGTAGTGCATGTCCAAAATGGCGGCCGCATTTGTCGTGACGTCACGTGAAAAGGGTCTATACATGGGGTAACGACAAGCGATTAACACCTCATGACCTCCTCCTGATCGATCGGATGAAAATCAAACCTGTTTGAAATCCTGGTCGCCCATCGTGAGGCTATCACACTGTTGAAGCAGTGTCACGAGCCGATTTACCTCAACCTGTCACACTACACATGCGCGAACACAGATATGGAAGAGAAAACAAACACTGAGCAGCACTTCCGGTCTCCTCTTCTTCTTCACATTGCAGTTCCGGATACAAGAATCTGGAAGTATGGAAGTACAGTGTGAGCAGTCAGATCGCATCCGAGCATCGGATCGTATAGTGTGAAAACAGGAATCGTAAGATATGTGCTGTTTACCCCTGCGATTCACTCATACAGTGTGAGCAGCAGCTGAATACTGCGATTGAAAAAAATCGCACAGTGTCTGCCCAGCCTTGGCAAATGGCACACACGCTGATTGTCGAAGCGCTATGATCGAACAATGTCGTTTTTTTCCCCCTTAATCAAAGAGTCAGACCAAACCATTTTTGCATTAGGGGTGGTAGGGGGTTCTTGACGCCTTTTTCAAAGACAATAAAGGCAAAAGATCTAGAAATCATTTATTGAATGCAAATATAGCACATTTCTCCCCCAAATCAACACATTTTGAAATAGGGCTGCACGATTATGGAAAAAATGATAATCACGATTATTAATCACGATTATTCTTGATGTTAGGGAAATCACTTAAATTTTATTTCACTATATTCAAACAAAACAATATTTCATTCAGCTTTCAGTGCAGAATGAAATTTAAAAGAGAAATTCTGATTTCCAAATGACAAATAAATGAAATTTATCCAAGAAATTACCAAAGGATGAAGGAACTGAAAACTCAATTGCAACAATTACATAGCATTATACTGAGGCCCATACCTGTCAACTTTGAGGTTTGAAAAAAAGGGATATTTCTCAGATTTTTAACTCAAAATAAGGGAAAATTTCGGAAAGTCATACCCTTCACCAAAAGTGGGTGTGTAGTTGAATGGGGGGAATTTTCTATCTAGTATTTGTGATTTCCTGTACTCTGGTGCATGTTGGTGATAGCCAAGACCCAAACTCAATATGCTTATGGTTTATAGAGTGCATTTGTGAATAAACTATACATTTATTTTTATTTGCTTTCAGTGGTACCAGTTATTTCCCAAATTAAGGGCTAAAATACGGATCTTATGTTAAAATAAGAAAGGTCATTATATAACCAGTCAATAAATTAAATTCCATTGCAATTTATTATGGTTTTCCCATAGTCATGGCCTCGGAACACTAGATAGATAGATAGATAGATAGATAGATAGATAGATAGATAGATAGATAGATAGATAGATAGATAGAGTAATAAAGAGATAGAGTAATATAAGATATTAAACCAAGAGTGATTTAAAATGGGTAAGTTTCAGATAGAAAATGAAATAGACAATGAGTGGATAAAACAGTTAATACACCAATTAGTTTACACTAGGCTATTTATGAGGTCTTAGCCAGGACATACTTAATGTAAACATGTGTAGCTTACCTTTGATTATTTGGGAGGCTTTCGTTTTCCCTATGGAAAATTTATTTGCGATGGAAGAGTCTGGGAACATTCCAGCCACGCACTTGTTGAAATCATCAAAGAAAGAGAGGCTAATGTTTTTCTTAGCTATTAGCATCGCCATCTTCACCTCAGACCTAATCAGTGTTGCCAGATACTGCTGACGTTTTCCAGCCCAAAATATGTTCAAAACCCGTCAAAATGCACTTGAAACCGCCCAACTTGGCAACACTGGACCTAATCACTTGTTCAGCCTCGCCTCCGGACGTAGTTATGTAATTACTGATGCCTGAGAGGGCGGGGACGTGAATTCATGGCCCGACTTCCTGCTGTAAACTCCTGTCAGAGGCGCGTCATGAATTCTGGACCTACCGACTTTTTTATATTGTGAAAATACGGGACGTTTATATAATGTGAAAATACGGGATATTTTCAGGGAAATAAAAAAACGGGAAGACAGCGGGAAATAAGTCAAAATAAGGGATTTCCCGGGAAAAACGGGAGGGTTGACAGGTATGCTGAGGCCTACAAGTTTTTAGCTAGAAAGACCAGCCTATCAACATGCTCTGGCTTTAAACATGAGCGAAGGCAGGTCACAACATTGCCTCCAGTGCTAAATACGCTCAATCTGTTACCTACTCTCACGCTATCACCCCTTGAAGAAGATACCGCCAGTGTTGCCAGACACTGCTGACATTTTCCAGCCCAAAATATGTTCAAATCCGCCAAAATTCACTTAAAACCGCCCAATCTGGCAACACTGGATACCGCTGCACTGAAGCTCTGCGCACTTGGCTTGCTTGCTTATTTAGGCAGAGTAATGAAACCTTACATGCATCGGTTCGCCCCCTAATGGTTTGGCGGAGTACTGGTCAAAAAGTGCTTGATCAGATATGCAGCAGAGCTCGCATTTTAAATGGAAATAAATCGCGATTTTCATTTAATTTAATCGTGGCAGCCAAAATCACGATTTTCAATTAAATTCGATTAATTGTGCAGCCCTATTTTGAAATGAAATAAAATAATCGCAACTTCATGAGAGCCCAGTTCTGGGCCTTCCCCATTCCTGGGCCCGGGACAACATACCTGTTTGTCCCCCCCTGTCGACGGGCCTGCTCCTCATATTTCATTTTATTAAAATCTAGTACTTAAACATAGCAACTTTCTTTGCACCGCTCCTCATTGTGTGGTCTTCACCAACTTCTATCAACAAACAAATGACCTCAGGTGTCACAACCTGGCTCTTTGGGCCATGACAAGACCAGAGTTACACCGATTTTAGAAGGGTTAACATGTTTATTAATTTCACATACAACAACGAAAAATAGAACAACATCACAAAATAGGATATGGACATCAGTATTATCAGTTGTGTAGGGTGTGCATGTGTGTAAAATGTAATGGATGCGTGTTGTCAAATGCATAAACTAAAAATAAAGAAACACCGTGGCCGCCACATCACCTCACGGGACGTCTGCTGGAGAGAGGAGAGAGAGCGAGAATAAATCAATCATGGGTATTTATAATCTCAGGGCACCAAGCCCAGGTGCCCCTGATCACCAAACCCAGCCCACAAACCAAAATCTCATCAGGAAACTGCTGCCTCAACAGCAGGGGCCACCACACCCTCCCCCTCAAGACAGGGTCCCGACAGGGATCACCGCAAACCCAAAAACCAAACAAAAACAAACTATTACCTTACCTCCCCTTTGAACCTACGCCCCACCTCTGCAATCAGATACCTGAAAAAGAAGCATTTTAAGAGGGAGATGGGAACAGAGGGAAGAATGACAGAATTTACAACAATTTATAATCACAGTACTAACTTTCACAACTTCTGTTCTAAGACTATTTAGTCCACAGGGGCACGAGAAAAAAGAATCTGCCATTATATTGTCCTTGCCTTTAATGTGACTGACCTCTAAATTATGGCCCTGCAAGAACAAAGTCCACCGCATCAGACACTGGTTTGGGCAGTGCAGCGAACTCAAAAAGATCAATGGGTTATGATCAGTATACACAACTACTTGTTCCCCCCCAGTACCAACATAAACCTCAAAGTGCTGCAGCGCCCAAATGAGAGCCAGCGCTTCCTTCTCTATTATTGAATAGTTCAGTTGGTAGGAGTTGAACTTTTTTGAGAAGTAATACACAGGTTTATCAATTCCCCCCAACAGGGAGTACCGGACTGGCACCTAAACTTTGTGCACTAGACTCAGGCACAACAGTAACATCACATGAATAATAAGGCTTTAACAGGTTGACATAACAGAGACGAGAAGATTTCCTATGCTTTGGAGTGGAAATGAAGTAATTCTGCTCTGAAACTTGTCACTCCACAGTGTACGGGCCTGAGAACTTTGCTTGAAATGATGAACTTACAATTGGAGTGAGAGCCAAAACCTGGTCTCCAGGACTAAACTGGCGATGCTCTGTCTGGCGGTCATACACAGTTTTCATTTTAAACTGAGACACTTCCAGATTTTCATGTGCCTTTTCAGCCGCTGTATACAAATGATAGTGAAAACCGTTCACATAATCTATCAAATTCTTGGGTGGATTAGTATCACCTAAGCCATCTCACAGGACTGCTAAGGGACCACGCACTGTATGGCCAAAAACAAGGTCATTGGGGCTAAACCTAGTGCTTTCCTGCACAACTCTCGGACTGACAACATCAACCAAGGTAGGCTTTCCTCCCAATCTCTCCCTATCTCTGTGCAGTACGCACGCAACAAGGACTTTAATGTTTGGTGAAAACGCTCCAATGCTCCTTGACTCTGTGCATGATAAGCAGACGCACAGTTATGCTTCACCTTCAACTGCTTCAACGCCTGTGCAAACAAGTGTGTGGCAGTGGGGGTATGGTCAAGCGTCGGTCTATGACCGGAGGGCGGAGTCAGGGAAGGTAAGTGGCAGAATCACGGCACCTGATGTCAATTAACCTGTGTTTGTGTGTCTTCCCCAGTGACCGTGCCCTATATAAGGAGGGAGAGAGAGGAGGAAGGGAGCTCTCTCCCCAGCCAGACAAACGATGTGTGTGTGCATGTCTGAATTCAAACAAGCAGCAGAGGCCTGGGGCTGGCCGGTGGAACAGCGCGCGGCGTGCCTCCTCCCCCTGCTAATGGGCGAGGCGCAGCTGGCCGCGCTACAACTCCCCGCTGACAGCCGGCTGGTCTACGTGGACCTGCGCCGGGCCGTCCTCCAGCGTGTGGGGCGCACTCCAGAGCAACATCGACAGCTCTTCCGCACTCTGCGCCTAGAGGAGATCGGCCGCCCGTTTGCGTTTAGCCAGCAACTCCAGGACGCCTGCCGGTGGTGGCTGAGGGCTGACAACTGCGACGCCGAGGGAATCGTCGATCTGGTGGCGCTGGAGCAGTTCATCGCACAACTTCCCAAAGGGACCGCAGAGTGGGTCCAGTGCCATCGCCTGACGTCGCTGGATCAGGCCATCGAGTTGGTGGAGGATCATTTAGCGGCTGTTCCCATGGCAGGATCACAGATCCCCTCTTCGCTTCTCTCCTCTCTCTCTCTCTTCCCCCCCTTCTGTGTCTTGTCCTCGCCCCGTTCCCCACTGTGGACGCGGGGGCTGGCTCCCTCACAGCCAGCCCGCCGCAGCCGTGGTGCCCTCCCTTTTCCCACTTCCGTGTCTGTCTCTCCCCCCCCCTCAGGTGAGTGAGCCCCAGAGCGCCGGTGCAGAGAGACAGCCCGGGCCAGTTTGCTGGCACTGCGGGGAGCCGGGGCACCTCCAGCATCAGTGCTCAGTAAGGGAGGTGGGTGTGGTGGTCTGGATCCCCGACGCACCAGGAACTGCCCTCGATTGGGCCGGAGCATATCGCATACCGGTGAGTGTCCAAGGGGATACGTATCAGGCTTTGGTGGACTCCGGCTGTAATCAGACCTCAATCCACCAAAGCCTGGTGCAAGACGAGGCATTGGGGGGAGCACAATTGGTGAAGGTGTTGTGTGTGCACAGGGATGTTCACAACTACCCTTTAGTGTCGGTCCATGTTCTATTTCAAGGGGAGAAATCTAGTGTAAAGGCGGCGGTTAATCCTTGCCTGACCCACTCGATAATTTTGGGGACTGATTGGCAGGGATTTCAGGAGTTAATGACTCATTTAGTGAAGAGTGGGTCCTGCCGTATTTCAGCAGGGGGGGGGAGGTCCCGGTGTGGCATTGGTGGGAGCAGCTGTCACAGAGCCGTCTACGTCATCTCCGCATCAGAGTGAGGAGCAGCAGGTTCCTCCTCCCTCTCTTGGGGAATCCTTTGCGGATTTCCCATTAGAGCAGTTGTGAGATGAGACTCTGCGGCATGCGTTTGACCAAGTGAGAGTAATCGATGGTCAAATGTTCCAGCCAAACACCACCCCGTCCTTCCCCTATTTCTCCATTATGAGAGATAGATTATACCGAGTGACGCAGAACACTCAGACTAAGGAGACGGTCTCACAACTTTTGATCCCAAAGCGCTGCCGGGAATTGGTATTCCAGGCGGCTCACTTTAATCCCATGGCTGGACACTTGGGGCAGGATAAGACACTAGCCTGAATAATGGCCTGGTTCTATTGGCCAGGGATTCGCGGCGATGTCCGTAGGTGGTGTACGGCATGCCGCGAATGCCAGTTAGTAAATCCAGCGGCCATTCCAAAAGCGCCTTTGCGCCCTCTACCATTAATCGAGACCCCGTTTGAAAGAATTGGGATGGATCTCGTCGGGCCATGAGATCGGTCGACACGAGGGTATCACTTTATTTTAGTTCTGGTGGACTATGCAACGCGATACCCGGAAGCAGTGCCTCTTCGCAATATCTCAGCACGCAGTATTGCAGAAGTGCTCTTCCAAGTCATCTCCCGAGTTGGAATCCCCAAAGAGATTCTGACTGATCAAGGCACTTCGTTTATGTCACGCACACTGCGCGAACTGTATGGGTTACTGAGAATTAAGCCAATCTGCACCAGCGTTTATCACCCACAAACGGTTTAGTCAAACGGTTCAATCGCACCCTTAAGAATATAATTAAAAAGTTTGTACGCAAGGACGCACGCAATTGGGATAAGTGGCTCGAACCCCTGTTATTAGGAGTGTGAGAGGTCCCACAAGCCTCCACGGGGTTCTCCCTGTTTGAATTATTATATGGGCGTAAGCCGCGCGGCATCCTAGATGTACTGCGGGAAAATTGGGAGGAGGGACCTTCACCAAGCAAAAATGAAATCCAATACGTTATTGACCTGCATGCAAAACTCCACACACTCACACACCTAACCCAGGAGAATTTGCGGCAGGCCCAAGAACGGCAAATCTGCCTGTACGACAGGGGTATGCGCCTTAGGGAGTTCGCACCGGGAGATAAAATACTCGTACTGTTGCCCACGTCAAGCTCCAAATTGATCACCAAGTGGCAAGGACCCTTTGAGGTCAAACGGTGAGTCGGGGATGTCGACTATGAGGTGAGGCAAATGGACAGGG
The DNA here is from genome assembly GCF_027579695.1 of Neoarius graeffei. NCBI lineage: Eukaryota > Metazoa > Chordata > Actinopteri > Siluriformes > Ariidae > Neoarius > Neoarius graeffei. The sequence goes on from NC_083571.1 coordinate 3,765,156, forward strand.
GTGGGGCACTACAGATTTACCACCTCAATCTACTCAAACTCTGGAACGAGGAGGACCCCGTGGTGTTGGTGTCGGTGGTTCCGGAGAAGGTGGAGCTGGGGCCGGAGGTTTAAAAGGGAACATTGACATCGCGTACCTCTCCGGTCCCCTGTGGAGACCACCACTCCCTGACCCAATTCAGTGAGGTTGCCCAGTCGCAGACCAAATTTTTGGACGTGTTCTCGCCCCTGCCCGGCCGCACCCGCCTCATAGAGCACCACATCGAGACACCCCCGGGGGTGGTAGTGTGCAGCTGCCCTTATAACGCAGCCCGGTGGTCTTGGTTCCCAAGGCCGATGGGTCGGTCCGGTCCTGTGTAGACTATAGAAAAGTCAACGCGGTGTCTAAATTCGATGCATACCCAATGCCTTGTATTGATGAGTTGCTGGATCGACTAGGCATGGCTTGCTTTTACTCGACACTGGATTTGACAAAGGGTTATTGGCAGATCCCCTTAACCATATCCATCCATCCATCCATCCATCCATCCATTATCTGTAACCGCTTATCCTGTGCAGGGTTGTGGGTGAGCTGGAGCCTATCCCAGCTGACTATGGGTGAGAGGCAGGGTACACCCTGGACAAGTCACCAGATTATCACAGGGCTGACACATAGACACAGTCAACCATTCACACTCACATTCACACCTACGGTCAATTTAGAGTCACCAGTTAACCTAACCTGCATGTCTTTGGACTGTGGGGGAAACCGGAGCACCTGGAGGAAACCCACACAGTCACAGGGAGAACATGTAAACTCCACACAGAAAGGCCCCATTGGCCAGTGGGCTCAAACCCAGAACCTTCTTGCTGTGAGGCAACAGTGCTAACCACTACACCACCATGCCACTTGACTTACAGTGGTGCTTGAAAGTTTGTGAACCCTTTAGAATTTTCTGTATTTCTGCATAAATATGACCTAAACCATCATCAGATTTTCACACAAGTTCTCATCTCATCTCATTATCTCTAGCCGCTTTATCCTGTTCTACAGGGTCGCAGGCAAGCTGGAGCCTATCCCAGCTGACTACAGGTGAAAGGTGGGGTACACCCTGGACAAGTCGCCAGGTCATCACAGGGCTGACACATAGACGCAGACAACCATTCACACTCACATTCACACCTACGGTCAATTTAGAGTCACCAGTTAACCTAACTTGCATGTCTTTGGACTGTGGGGGAAACCAGAGCACCCGGAGGAAACCCATGCAGACACAGGGAGAACATGCAAACTCCGCACAGAAAGGCCCTCGCTGGCCACAGGGCTCGAACCCGGACCTTCTTGCTGTGAGGCGACAGCGCTAACCACTACACCACAGTGCCGCCCACACAAGTCTTAAAAGTAGATAAAGAGAACCCGGTTAAACAAATGAGACAGAAATATTATACTTGGTCATTTATTTATTGAGGAAAATGATCTGTGAGTGGCAAAAGTATGTGAACCTCTAGGATTAGCAGTTAATTTGAAGGTGAAATTAGAGTCAGGATGACAATCAGGTGTGAGTGGGCACCCTGTTTAATTTAAAGAACAGGGATCTATTAAAGTCTGATCTTCACAACACATGTTTGTGGAAGTGTATCATGGCACGAACAAAGGAGATTTCTGAGAACCTCAGAAAAAGCGTTGTTGATGCTCATCAGGCTGGAAAAGTTTACAAAACCATCTCTAAAGAGTTTGGACTCCACCAATCCACAGTGAGACAGATTGTGTACAAATGGAGGAAATTCAAGACCATTGTTACCCTCCCCAGGAGTGGTCGACCAACAAAGATCACTCCAAAAGCAAGGCGTGTAATTGTCAGTGAGGTCACAAAGGACCCCAGGGTAACTTCTAAGCAACTGAAGGCCTCTCTCACATTGACTGATGTTAATGTTCATGAGTCCACCATCAGGAGAACACTGAACAACAATGGTGTGCATGGCAGGGTTGCAAGGAGAAAGCCACTGCTCTCCAAAAAGAACATTGCTGCTCGTCTGGAGTTTGTAGAGATCACATGGACAAGCCAGAAGGCTATTGGAAAAATGTTTTGTGGACGGATGAGACCAATGAGACGGATTTCTCTCTGTGCTCTCACGGAAGGTGGTCATATTTCTCTGCTCTCCTCTCCTCTCCCTTTTTTTTCCTGCATGTGCTCTTTGTCTCGTCTCATCTGCCTATACTTTTTTTTTTGAGAGACTCCACATTGAATTTCTAAACTAAAAAAGCATGGATTTGATAAACTGGTCTCCTAATGAAATTGACAGTTTTCTCGACGAGAAGCCTGGGTACAGGGGAACCCGCCTGTCCTGCTGGAACGTCTGTGGAGGACATTGAAGATATCTACCTATTCGGAACCATGATTACCAGACTTTTGCTGATTGGATTAGGCATTGCCCTGGTATATCGAGGAAATCAGACAACGGTGACAGCTGTTCAAAGCCCCACAAAGCTGCCCAATATGATTGAAGCGGTGGGCAAAGCTGTCGGTACTCAGATTGTGGCTATTAGAACTTGAACCACAACATGGTTGTCATCTTGGAGACGCTTTCGGCTTTGCAAGGAATAAATATTTTGGAGACCAAATTGAATTGAATTGAACAGAATGGACAGATATAGATGAGTGGTGTGGATGTGTAAAGACTGCGTCTGTTTGAAAGACCAAACAATCTCTATCTTATCGACATTCAGCTCCCTGAACAGCACCAGCCTCGATCAAGGCCATTGCTGGGGCAACATTTCCCCCTGAAGGTCACTGCTGGGAGACGCTCTCGCATTCTTCGCATTCCTTCCCGAATTTTCCGCGGTCAACATTTTTCACCCGCAGTGTGACAAGTGGGTGCGTGACCAGCACCCTCATGGCTGCAGGAGCGGACAGTTGCTTGCTTGCGCTGGGTTACCTCTACCTCCTCCCCTCACCCCCACCCCTGATTGCCCCTCCTTTCCCCCCTTTCCTCCCCTCAAGTCCCATGTTTTCATGTTGTAAAAAGTGTTGGAAGTGTGCTTGCTTATGTGCTGAGGTTTTTTAATGTTTCCACATTGTGCTCCTGACAGGAGCATAATGTGGGGGTGTCTTTTTTCCTCCTCTTGTTACTACTGTGTTTCCTTTTCTTTTATCCCTGTCTTCCTGTCCTGTTCCCCCTCTGTAAGGACAGGTTGATGGTCAATTTCACTGGTAACAGTGATAATAAAGGGTTCATTCATTCATTCAAAATAGAACTTTTTGGTTTAAATGAGAAGCATTATGTTTGGAGAAAGGAAAACACTGTATTCCAGCATAAGAACCTTATCCCATCTGTGAAACATGGTGGTGGTAGTATCATGGTTTGGGCCTGCTTTGCTGCATCTGGGCCCGGACGGCTTGCCATCATTGATGGAACAATGAATTCTGAATTATACCAGCAAATTCTAAAGGAAAATGTCAGGACATCTGTCCATGAACTGAATCTGAAGAGGAGGTGGTTCATGCAGCAAGACAACGACCCTAAGCACACAAGTTGTTCTACCAAAGAACAGTTAAAGAAGAATAAAGTTAATGTTTTGGAATGGCCAAACCGAAGTCCTGACCTTAATCTAGTCGAAATGTTGTGGAAGGCCCTGAAGCGAGCAGTTCATGTGAGGAAACCCACCAACATCCCAGAGTTGAAGCTGTTCTGTATGGAGGAATGGGCTAAAATTACTCCAAGCCGGTGTGCAGGACTGATCAACAGTTACCGCAAACATTTAGTTGCAGTTATTGCTGCACAAGGGGGTCACACCAGATACTGAAAGCAAAGGTTCACATACTTTTGCCACTCACAGATATGTAATATTGGATCATTTTCCTCAATAAATAAATGACCAAGTATAATATTTTTTGCCTCATTTGTTTAACTGGGTTCTCTTTATCTAGTTTTAGGGCTTGTGTGAAAATCTGATGATGTTTTAGGTCATATTTATGCAGAAATATAGAAAATTCTAAAGAGTTCACAAACTTTCAAGCACCACTGTAAATATAACAAATGACAAATGAAACAATGAATAAATTTGTCATTATTAAAACGATTATTTATGTAATTAGCTGCAGTTCAACCAGGAAATGTAAATCAGACAGGCACTAAATTCTGCAGGGATCTGATGATCTGGTGCAGAATGTGTCTTTTGGATTTTTTTTTTGTTCAATCAGCTGTGTTTAAATCATAGTAAAAACAAACAAACAAACAAACAAACAAATAAAAAACAAACACTTTTACCTCCTGTCACGTGATCCTCGCATTCCTGTTCCAGGTCATTGGCGGGTTGGTTGTTGTGCATCTCTTTATGAATCTGTACAGTGATCTCAGTGATGTGTGATTCATCGTACTCATCCACCAACAGGTCCACAATATCGATCACTGTAGCTTCTTCCAGGCTGCCACTAGGAAAAGGTTCAAAACCCTCTGCCAAGTTATTCGTCAGGGACGATTTAAATCTCTCAGAGTCATCCTTGGTCAGGTTATCCAGGTCCTTGAGTTTTTTGCCGCAGGAGGACATTTCTCTTCACTCTGAGGAGTAGAGATGAGGGAACTGGAAGTGCAAGGCAGTGAATATGGGAAGAATAAAACATGATGGGGCATGCTGTCGATTAATAAATTTATTATTTTCTCATAACACTTTAATGTCCTAAAGTGTTTTATTCCTCTTATACTACAGCAAGTTACGTTCCCACAAACATTTGTTTTTCACTTGAATTTTGTTAGCTGTTGTATTTCATGTTAAAACTGTTAAAAAAAAAGTCTGACATGACCAAAACTTGCAATTTTAACAGGGGTATGTAATTTTTTTTCGACTGTAGACTATCTACTGTACCTGTTATGTAAGTGAGAATAGGAAGTAATTTGTTTTGTGAACATTCCACAAGATTAAAGATCACTATAAATAGATAAAATATGACATCATTCATTAATAACTAAAAATTGCAATCGTCAAATTTGCCCGAGGATAAGAGCAATTGTGGATGGGTAGTTGATTATTTTCCTATTACAGCACCACAGTGTTTATTCGTTGCATATTACATATGTATCTGAATTTTTTTTAAACAGATGTAATGATGCCTGTCAAACTATCAGCACAATAATAACCTGCAACACACACACAGAATATGGCAAATCAAGTGCTCTGCGATAACATACTGTACATACCTTCAGAACCTGAGTAAGAGTTAAAAACTATAACTCTCTCAGGGTCAGCTGTCAATCATATAACCAACTTCAGAGAAATTTATGGAGACTTTTACCTTGAATCCAACACTATCACGTACATGTTTAATTTTACTTACTTCATTTAAGCTCTAACCTGACACCATGTGGGTGGTATGGTAGTGCAGTGGTAAGCACTGTCACCTCACAGCAAGAAGGTTCTGGGTTCAGCCCTCCTGGCTGACTGGGGCCTTTACATGCAGAGTTTGCATGTTCTCTTCGTGCTTGTGTGGGTTTCCTCAAACAGCCCAAAGACATGTGTGGCAGTGGGGGCGTGGTCAAGCATTGGTCTGTGACCAGAGGGCGGAGTCAGGGAAGGTAAGTGGCAGAATCACTACACCTGATGTGAATTAACCTGTGTTTGTGTGTCTTCCCAGCAACCACGCCCTATATAAGGAGAGAGAGGGCAGAGGAAGGGAGCTCTCTCCCGCACCAGATGACACTTGTGTGTGTGTGCGTGTGTGTGTGTGTGTGTGTGTGTGTGTGTGTGTGTGCGTGCGCGCGCGCGCGCGCGCGTGACTGGGAGAGTATGAAAAGTCAAAGCTGAAAAGCTAAAATAAAAGAGTTTTTGGAACTCAGTTCTGGCCTGCCATACTTCTGTGCTCCACCCACCCGCTCTGACATCTACAGTGATGCTGAAACCCGGGACCGAGCACAGAAGAGAACAGCCCCATGGAGTCCTCCTCCTTCGCAGACCTGATCCACGCCCTCACCATGGCCCAACAGAGCCAGATCCAGGCACTGCTCGCCCTCTGAAAGGAGCAAGAACAACGGTTTGAGGCCCTAGTGCTGGAGCAACAGGAAGATCGTCAGGCATTCCGGCACCTCCTCGCGTCAGCGGGGGCCACCATCTCCACCGCTGCAGGCCCACTCCACCTCACCTCAACGAAGATGGGCCCGCATGATGACCCCGAGGCCTTCCTCATGGTATTTGAACAAGCAGCAGAAGCCTCGGGGTGGCCGGTGGAACAGCGCGTGGCGCGCCTCCTCCCCCTGCTAACGGGCGAGGTGCAGCTGGCCGTGCTACAGCTCCCCGCTGACAGCTGGCTGGTCTACGCGGACCTGCGCCGGGCCGTTCTCCAGCGTGTGGGGCGCACCCACGAACAACATCGTCAGCACTTCCGAGCTCTGCACCTAGAGGAGGTCGGCCACCCGTTCGCGTTTGGCCAGCAACTCCGGGACGCCTGCAGGTGGTGGCTGATGGCTGACAACCACGACGCCGAAGGAGTCGTTGACCTGGTGGCACTGGAGCAGTTCACCACGCAACTTCCCAAAGGAATGGCGGAGTGGGTCCAGTGCAATCGCCCGGCGTCGCTGGATCAGGCCATCAAGTTGGCGGAGGATCATTTGGCGGCTGTTCCCGCAGCAGGATCACAGATCCCCTCTTCGCTTCTCTTCTCTCTCTCTCTCTCTCTCTCTCCCTCCCCTTCTGTGTCTCGTCCTCGCCCCATTCCCCCACCGTGGAGGCGGGGGCCGGCTCCCTCACAGCCGGTCCGCTGCACCCGTGGTGTCCTCCCATTTCCCACTTCCGTGTCTGTCTCTCCCCCCCCTCAGGTGAGTGAGCCCCAGAGTACCGGTGCAGAGAGAAAGCCCGGGCCAGTTTGCTGGCGCTGCGGGGAGCCGGGCCACCTCCAACAGCAGTGCTCGGTGATGGAAGTGGGCACAGTGGTTCAGATCCCCAATGCGCCAGGAGCCGCCCTCGATCGGGCCGGAGCGTATCGCATACCGGTGAGTATCCAAGGGGATACATATCAGGCTTTGGTGGGCTCTGGCTGTAATCAGACCTCAATCCACCAAAGCCTGGTGCAAGATGAAGCATTGGGGGGAGCACAGGGGGTGAAGGTGTTGTGTGTGCATGGGGATGTTCACAGCTACCCTTTAGTGTCAGTCCACATTTTTTTCAGAGGGGAAAAATTTTGTATAAAGGCGGCGGTTAATCCTCGCCTCACCCACTCGATAATTTTGGGGACTGATTGGCCAGGATTCGGGGCATTAATGAGTCATTTAGTAAAGAGTGGGTCCTGCTGTATTTCAGCAAGGGGAGGTCCCAGTGTCACTTTGGCGAGAGCAACTGTCACAGAGCCATCTACGCCATCTCCGCATCAGAGTGAGGAGCCGCCGGCTCCTCCTCCCTCTCTTGGGGAATCCCTTGCAGATTTCCCGTTAGAGCAGTCGCGAGACGAGACTCTGCGGCATGCGTTTGACCAAGTGAGAGTAATCGATGGTCAAACGCTCCAGCCAAACACCACCCCATCCTTCCCTTATTTTTCTATTATGAAGGATCGATTATACTGAGTGATGCAGGACACTCAGACTAAAGAACAAATCACGCAGCTCTTGATTCCAAAAAGCCGCCGGGAATTGGTATTCCAGGCGGCTCACTTTAATCCCATGGCTGGACACTTAGGGCAGGATAAAACACTAGCCTGAATAATGGCCTGGTTCTATTGGCCAGGAATTCACGGCGATGTCCGTAGGTGGTGTACGGCATGCCGCGAATGCCAGTTAGTAAATCCAGTGGCCATTCCAAAAGCACCTTTGCGCCCTCTCCCATTAATCAAGACCCTGTTCGAAAGAATTGGGATGGATCTCGTCGGGCCATTAGATCGGTCAACACGAGGGTACCGCTTTATATTAGTTCTAGTGGACTATGCAACGCTATACCCGGAAGCAGTGCCTCTTTGCAATATCTCAGCACGCAGTATTGCGGAAGCGTTCTTCCGCGTTATCTCCCGAGTTGGAATCCCGAAAGAGATTCTGACTGATCAAGGCACCTCGTTTATGTCACGAACACTGAACGAACTTTATGGGTTATTGGGTATTAAGCTGATCCGCACCAGCGTTTATCACCCACAAACGGACAGTTTAGTCGAACGATTCAATCGCACCCTCAAAAATATAATTAAGAAATTTATAAACGAGCATGCACGTAATTAGGATAAATGGCTCAAACCCTTGTTGTTTGCAGTCCAAGAGATCCCACAAGCCTCCACGGGGTTCTCCCCGTTCAAATTGTTATATGGGCATAAGCCGTGTGGCATTTTAGACGTGCTGCGAGAAAATTGGGAGGAGGGACCTTCACCAAGTAAAAATGAAATTCAATACGTTATTGACCTGCGCGCAAAACTCCACACACTCACGCACCTAACCCAGGAGAATTTGCGGCAGGCCCAAGAACGGCAAACCCACCTGTACGACAAGGTTACGTGCCTTAGGGAGCTCGCACCGGGAGATAAAGTACTCGTACTGTTGCCCACATCGAGCTCCAAATTAATCACCAAGTGGCAAGGACCCTTTGAGGTCACACGGCGAGTCGAGGACATGGACTATGAGGTGAGGCGAATGGACAGGGGTGGGGCACTACAGATTTATCACCTCAATCTACTCAAACTCTGGAACGAGGAGGTCCCTGTGGCGTTGGTGTTGGTGGTTCCGGAGAAGGCGGAGCTGGGGCCGGAGGTTCAAAAGGGAGTTTTGGCATCGTGTACCTCTCCGGTCCCCTGTGGAGACCACCTCTCCCCGACACAACTCGCGGAGGTTGCCCAGTTGCAGACCGAATTTTCGGATGTGTTCTCGCCCCTGCCTGGCCGCACCGACCTCAGAGAGCACCACATTGAGATGCCCCTGGGGGTGGTAGTGTGTAGCCGCCCTTACAGGCTACCTGAACACAAGAAAAAAGTGGTTCAGGAAGAACTCGAGGCCATGCTCGAAATGGGCATCGTCGAGGAGTCCCACAGCGACTGGAGCAGCCCAGTGGTCTTGGTACCCAAGGCCGACGGGTCGGTCCGGTTCTGTGTAGACTATAGAAAAGTCAACACGGTGTGTAAATTCGATGTGTACCCAATGCCTCGTATTGATGAGTTGCTCGATCGACTAGGCACGGCTCGCTTTTACTCGACACTGGATTTGACAAAGGGTTATTGGCAGATCCCCTTGACTCCATTATCCCAAGAAAAAATGACCTGTTCCACACCGTTCGGCTTACACCAGTTTGTCACACTTCCTTTTGGGCTGTTTGGGGTGCCCGCTACATTTCAGCGGCTGATGGATAGGGTCCTCCGCCCCCACGCCACCTATGCTGCCGCGTACCTTGACGACATCATAATCTATAGTAATGACTGGCCGCGGCACCTACAACACCTGAGGGCTGTCCTTAGGTCGCTGAGGCGGGCGGGTCTCACAGCCAACCCAAAGAAGTGTGCGATTGGGCGGGTGGAAGTACGGTATCTGGGCTTCCACTTGGGCAATGGGCAGGTGCGTCCCCAAACTAACAAGACTGCAGCGATTGGGGCCTGCCTGAGGCCCAAGACCAAAAAGGGGGTGAGACAGTTCCTGGGGCTGGCTGGCTATTATCGTAGGTTTATACCTAATTATTCGGACGTCCCCAGCCTGTTGACTGATCTCACTAAAAAGGGGGCACCAGATCCGGTCCAGTGGACGGAGCAATGCCAGCGGGCTTTTTCTGAGGTAAAGGCTGCACTGTGTGGGGGGCCACTGTTACACTCCCCTGACTTTTCTCTCCCTTTTATATTGCAGACGGATGCGTCAGACAGAGGGCTGGGGGCTGTTTTGTCCCAGGAGGTGGAGGGGGAGGATCGCCCAGTGCTGTACATTAGTCGAAAGCTGTCAGTGCGTGAGGGGCGCTACAGCACCATAGAGAAGGAGTGCCTGGCCATCAAGTGGGCGGTCCTCGCCCTCCATTACTACCTGCTGGGATGCCCTTTCACCCTCTGTTCGGACCACATGCCCCTCCAGTGGCTCCACTGCATGAAGGATGCCAACGCGCGGATCACCCGTTGGTATCTGGCACTCCAACCCTTTAACTTCAAGGTGGTCCACAGGCCGGGGGCGCAGATGGTCATGGCGGACTTCCTCTCCCGTCGGGGGGGGGGGGGTCGGCTGCGGGCCGGACGGCTGCCCGACCTGAGTCGGGCGGTGGGGGTATGTGGCAGTGGGGGCGTGGTCAAGCGTCGGTCTGTGACCAGAGGGCGGAGTCAGGGAAGGTAAGTGGCAGAATCACTACACCTGATGTGAATTAACCTGTGTTTGTGTGTCTTCCCAGCAACCACGCCCTATATAAGGAGAGAGAGGGCAGAAGAAGGGAGCTCTCTCCCGCACCAGATGACTTGTGTGTGTGTGTGTGTGTGTGTGTGTGCGCGCGCGCGTGTGACTGGGAGAGTGTGAAAAGTCAAAGTTGAAAAGCTAAAATAAAAGAGTTTTTGGAACTCAGTTCTGGCCTGCCGTACTTCTGTGCTCCGCCCACCCGCTCTGACGTCTACAACATGTTAACTGGCAACTCTAAATTGCCCATGAGTGTGAATGGTTGTTTGTCTCTGTGTTAGACCTGCAATACTTTGGCTACCTGCCAATCCATAAACAAATGCAGAACTTTGCTCTGCTGGACGCTGGCATGCGCAAGATTATGATATACCAAAAGGATTACATTTCACCACAAAAGAAGCCAGTTTTAATTTCAGCTTTTTAAATGAAAAAAAAATTTTCAAACTGAAAATATACTTCAGTTTCACTATGGGTACATGTGAAAAATGCATCTGGTATGCAAGCAGCATTGTTCACATATTTGTCTGTGTTCTATATGCATATCTAAGGATGAAAAACTCGATCCACTAGTTCAGTCTCTGCCCAGGACTGGATTATCTTCCTTGACTGCTTCTGATTTTGCATTAAAACAATAAACAGAGCAACACTGAAGAAGGCATCTGTACTGTTTCATAATTTTACATGGACCATGTGTAACCATGGTGCCAATTTAACACAAGTGATGCTCCAAACAGCTGCAGGACACATGCAGCAGCTGTCTCATGAATACAAATTGAAAAACAAGTATAATCCAGGCTTTCTTAAAACACAAACAGGAAATAATAGAAACACTGCATTTTAAAATTGTCAAATCCTGTCAAATTTATGGCACAAATATTGGTCAATACAACAAAGGCCTAATAAAATGAAAATGCACAAGTGTGGCAGAATGTGATCTCTTTGGCCTTCCATAGTTAAAAAAAAAAATCCTGTGAGAAAACTGTCTCCACAGTGCTGAGAATAGAAAATGAAACAGAGTTTTCTGTGTTTATTTCATTAAACTGTCACTAAAATAATCACAATATCATTAATTATCACTAAACTAAATTGTGACACTTCAGTTCTGAACACCGTGTGAAAGAAAATCCCAAATTTGTGGTTTTCATCTGGGCTGTCCATTAATTTATGAGTTTCTGTTGAAAAGATGAACATTTTCCTTCCTACACACCTTCTAACTGTGGCATCATGTCATTTAGAATAACAAACACAAGGCCCAGTATATATAAATAAAATATAACATTAATTACTGACATTATAATTTTTTAAGCAGAAGATTAATGTTAACTTTTTTTTCCTTTAGTATGTAAATAGTCACACACCAGGTTCTTCACAACTAAAATCAGTCGCCTTCAGTGCATCATTTCTCATGTTTATGAGTCAGGTTAGTGAGAGTGAAGGTGCACTTACTTGTGAATGAGTTGTGTTCAGTTTGTGTGTTCAGTTTGTGTGCTCTCTCTCTCTCTCTCTCTCTCACCGGAGCTCAACTGAGAGCTACACATCAGAACATCAGAGCTTCCCTGAATGAAAAGAGGTGGTTCCTCAACAAAAATCTCATCTAGGCAATCAGGTATATCCTGACTGGTGGTGGGGGGTGTAGTAACTTACAAGAAATAACATCAGGCTTGCTGTAGCATTCTCAGGCTAACACAATCACCCTACAGATCATCACCACTTCTCTTAAAGCAGTACACTACGGGGGGAGCTCTTTTCACCACAAAGAACATATGTTTTACTTCCACACTATTGATTTATATAAGAAGTCTGAAAATTGTAGCCACACAGAGTACAAAATGTATGCGACTGAAAATGATCTTGAACATGACAATAATAACATCAACAATTGTGAGTATTACACAGATGAAGAATTGAACACGTGAAAATGGAAGGTGCTTCATCAATAATACACTTTTTTTAAAAAGTTCATGATGTATAAGTGATAATGTAAATATAACACACACACACACATATATACATCCATCCATTATCTGTAGCTGCTTTATCCTGTCCTACAGGGTCGCAGGCAAGCTGGAGCCTATCCCAGCTGACTATGGGCGAGAGGCGGGGTACACCCTGGACAAGTCGCCAGGTCATCACAGGGCCGACACACATAGACACACAACCATTTACACCTACGGTCAATTTAGAGCCACCAATTATCTTAACCTGCATGCTTTTGGACTGTGGGGGAAACCAGAGCACCCAGAGGAAACCCACACAGACACAGGGAGAACATGCAAACTCTGCACAGAAAGGCCCTCGATGGCTGCTGGGCTTGAACCCAGGACCTTCTTGCTGTGAGGCAACAGTGCTAACCAGTACACCACCATGCTGCCCCCACATATCTCATCTCATTATCTGTAACCGCTTTATCCTGTTCTACAGGGTCGCAGGCAAGCTGGAGCCTATCCCAGCTGACTACGGGCGAAAGGCGGGGTACACCCTGGACAAGTCACCAAGTCATCACAGGGCTGACACATAGACACAGACAACCATTCACACTCACATTCACACCTACGCTCAATTTAGAGTCACCAGTTAACCTAACCTGCATGTCTTTGGACTGTGGGGGAAACCGGAGCATCCGGAGGAAACTCACGTGGACACGGGGAGAACATGCAAACTCCGCACAGAAAGGCCCTCGCCGGCCATGGGGCTCGAACCCAGGACCTTCTTGCTGTGAGGTGACAGCGCTAACCACTACACCACCGTGCCACCCTGCCCTCACACATATATACTAGAATGTGAGAGAGAATATGGAACCAGTGGAGGTTCTGGAGGACAGGGGTGATGTGTGCCGAGTGTTTAGTGTGGGTAAGGACTCTGGATGCAGAGTTTTGATATATCAAAGCCGAGCAATGGACTTGGCTAGAAGACCAGTGAACAAAGCATTATAAAATATTTAGTTTACTAAATATTTCAGTTTCACAAGATCTCTTTATTTTCTTTTTTGTTGTTGTTCTAATCTTTAAGCAGCTTTTCTTACAGTGTCTTGCAAAAGTATTCATCCCCCTTGGTGTTTGTCCTGATTTGTTGCATTACAAGCTGCAAATAAAATTGATTTTTGGAGGGTTAGCACCATTTGATTTACACAACATGCCGACCACTTTAAAGGTGCAAATTGTTGTTTTTTTATTGTGAGACAAACAATAATTAAGATGAAAAAAAAAAGAAATCTGGAGTGTGCACAGGTATTCACCCCCCAAAGTCAGTACTTTGTAGAGCCACATTTTGCTGCAGTTACAGCTGCAAGTCTCTTGGGGTATGTCTCTATTAGCTTAGCACATCTAGCCACTGGGATTTTTGCCCGTTCCTCAAGGTTTCTCCCCACTGCTGAACTGCCATGTTCCACAAAGAGCTTACAAAACATGTACAGGATCTTATAGTCCAAATTATCGATCAGAAGACGAGTACAAAAGAATTACTAAAACATTGCATGCACTTGACACACCATAATGGTTATCATCAACAAGTGGAGAAAACACTGTGGAGCACCACAGAGATATCATCACCAAGAACAGGACGTTCCTCAAAAATTGATGAAAGGACAAGAAGAAATCTTATGACGGATCTGCCAAGAGACCTCCAGCAACATTTAAAGGAGCTGCAGGAACATCTGGCAAGTACTTGTCATCTCCTGAAACATTTGCAATTATTGTTTGAGTCAATAAAATAACAATTTTCACCTTTAAAGTGGTAGGCATGTTGTGTAAATCAAATGGTGCTAACCCTCCAAAATCCATTTTAATTCCAGCTTGTAATGTGACAAAACAGGACAAACACCAAGGGGGATGAATACTTTTGCAAGTCACTGTAGGGTTGCTATGCTCTAATTGAAACCTTGGCCCCTCCAGAATTTTGAAGATAGTCTCAACCTTCACAATAATAATTGAATATTCAGGAATTTACTCCATATATTATAAGTTGGCCCATGATTGACCTATAAAACCTGAAAATAGGTCAAATTGGCATGAAATCATTAGAGTCGCTTTACTTTCATTTTCATTAATTTTATAATTTTCATGTTACTGATTTAAATCATGTGATCAAGAAGAGTATTTTATTTACTCCAAGATGCAAAATGTTGCATTCTGGATCACTCAGAATGTACCATTTCATATTTCTATTTCTTATTTTTTAAACTATATTTTAAAAACTAATGCTGCCACTGCTCTGCTTACGTGTTGGGTCTGCCTACTACTCTTTTCCAAATGCCCCCATACTCCGAAAGTTATTGACAGGGCTGAGATTGTTGTCACATGCAGGAGATGACAAGTACCTTTAAATGTTGCTGGAGGTCTCTTGGCAGATCCGTCATAAGATTTCTTCTTGTCCTTTCATCAGTTTTTGAGGGATGTCCTGTTCTTGGTGATGATGTCTCTGTGGTGCTCCACAGTGTTTTCTCCACTTGTTGATGATAAGCTTTATGGTGTGCCAAGGTGCATGCAATGTTTTGGCAATTCTTTTTTACCCCTCTTCTGATCAATAATTTCAACAATAAGATCTTGTACATGTTTTGTAAGCTCTTTCTGGAATGTGGCTTCTGCAGTGGGTAGAAACCAAAATGATGTCAAGAAAATCCTTCAGAAAAATCCTGAGCACCATCACATGTCCCATTAGAAAAGGGTATGCACACTTATGCCACTAGGTTATTGGTTTCCCTCATCATTTTCCATTAATTATTTTATGAGAAATCCAGTGTAGGAGTAGTGATGTTTGAACAAACACTGGACTCAAATTCCCAGAATGTCAAGTCAAGTTTATTTGTATAGTGCTTTTGACAACAGACATTGTCGCAAAGCAGCTTAACAGAAAATTAAAGACTTTAAACATGAGCTAATTTTATCCCTAATTTATCCCCAATGAGCAAGCCTGTGGTGATGGTAGCAAGGAAAAATTCCCTCAGATGGCATGAGGAAGAAACCTTGAGAGGAATGTCACAACTCAGGCTATAATTATACAACTCACCTGTCATGTTAGAAAAGTATCCTTCACTACAATTAATACAGGTATAGCAACAGGAAACATTTAACACACTCTTCTCTGTGCTGAACACCTAGACAAGGGCACCTAGATGTAAAAAGAAAGGTTTTCTGTGTTTAAAATATTTCACAAAGTTCTTTTTATAGGGTCTTGCATAATTATTAACTCTCCTAGGACTTTTTCCCACTTAGTTTGGTGTTACAACTTGGAATTAAAATTGATGTAAACAAGTATTATAAGTTCAATACTTTACACAAAATGGTTTATGATGTCCTTTGGCTTTGTCCAATTTACATCCAACAGATCAAACGCATCCCCACAATAAAACACTTCCACCACCATACTTCACAGTGTGGCCTGTGTTCTCCAGAGATCATTGTTGGCTTCCCTTCAAGGTCCATATCTCTCAAATTTCTCTAGCTTCTTCAGCATTAGTGGGTAGCATGATGGTGTAGTGGTTAGCACTGTCGCCTCACAGCAAAAAGGTTATGGGTTCGAGCCTGGCGGCTGACGGAGGCCTCTCTGTGTGGAGTTTGCATGTTCTGCCCATGTCTTCGTGGGTTTCCTCTGGGTGCTCCACTTTCCCCCACAGTTCAAAGACATGTGGTTAGTTTAGCGTGGGGTGGCTTTGGGCTGAAGTGCCCTTGAGCAAGGCACTTAACCCCCAAATGCTCCCTTGGTGCTGTAACATGGCTGGCCATTACTGTGGGGGGTGGGGTGGGGGTGCTCATTGTGTGTGTGTGTGAAGCATGTCTGCTTCAGATGGGTCAAATGCAGAGGATGAATTTCACTGTGCATGTGACAAATAAGCTTCTTCAGAGTTACCCTTAGGCTACGTTCACACTGCAGGCTGAAGTGACTCAAATCCGATCTTTTCGCCCATATGTGACCTGTATCCGATCTTTTATTGACAATATGAACGACACAGATCTGATTTTTTCAAATCCGACCCAGGCCGTTTGGATATGTGGTCCTAATTCCGATTCCTATCCGCTCTTTTCATATGCGACTTCAGTCTGAACCGCCAGGTCGCATTCATCCGACTTACACGTCATCAACAAGCCACAAACGTCACTATTCTGCGCTGAAGTAGGCGGCGGGTCTCTCAAAAAAAGTTACAACAACATGGCGCATGACATCAATGCGAGGGACGCTTCGGGCTGTGAAGGTTCTGAATCTTCTCAATGGAAGGACGCAGAGGTTAGGGAGCTGATTTCCATTTGGGGGGATGCAGCTATTCAAGCTAGATTGGATGAGTCATACCGCAACCGGGCGGTTTTACTTCCGTAAACACTGGCCATGCTCACTGCGTGTGACGTCGTCGTATCCTGCAATGCGCATGCGGAACACTTTTAGGTCGCTTTTCGTTCATACTGAGGATCACATACAAGTCGCATATATTTGTTAATGTGAACGACCTCACAAAAAAATCAGATTTCACAAAAAAATCGGAATTGAGCATTAAGCCTTGCAGTGTGAACGTAGCGAAAGTCATCCATCTATTGAGTTTATTTATCTACCCATCCATTATCTACTAGTGTATCTAAAAAAATTACAATATCATGAAAAAGTTCTTTTTTTGGTAATTTAATTCAAAAAGGTAAACTTTCATATATTCTATATTCATTACACAAAGTGAAATATTTCAGGCCTCTTTTTTGTTTAAAATTTGATGATTATGGCTTATAGCTCATGGAAATCAGAAATCCAGTATCTCAAATTATTAGAATATTTCCTAAGATCAATAAAAAAAAAGAAAGGATTTAAAATACAGAAATGTCCAACCTCTGAAAAGTGTGTTCATTTACACACTCAGTAATTGGTTGGGGCTCCTTTACCACAAATTACTGCATCAATGGGACATGGCATGGATGCAATCAGCTTGGGGCACTGCTGAGGTGTTATTGAAGCCCAGGTTGCTTTAATCATGGCCTTCGGCTAGTCTGTATTTTTGAGTTGGGTGTTTCTCATCTTCCTCTTGACAATACCCCATAGATTATCTGTGGGAGTCAGGTCAGGTGACTTGGCTGGCCAATCAAGCACACTAATATCATGGTCAGCAAGCCATTTGGTAGCAGCTTTGGCACTGTGGGCAGATGATAATTCCTGCTGGAAAAGTAAATTGGCATGCTCTAAAATCTCCTGGTCGACCACTGTGTTGACTTTGGACTTGATAAAACACAGTGGACCAACACCCACAGATGACATTGTACCCTAAATCATCACAGACTGTGGAAAATTCACACGACTTCAAACACCTTGGATTCTGTGCCACTCCGCTCTTCCTCCAGACTTGAGGACCTTGATTTCCAAATGAAATGCAAAATTTACTTTGATCTGAAAAGAGGACTTTGGACCACTGAGCAACAGTCCAGTTCTTTCTCTCCTTAGCCAAGGTAAGACACTTCTGGCTTTCTCGCTGGTTCAGGAATGGCTTGATATTAGGAATAGTGACAGTTGTAGCCCATTTCCTGAAGACGTCTGTGCATGGTGGCTCTTGATGCACTGACATCAGCCTCAGTCCACTCCTTGTGAAGCATTCCCAAGTTCTTAAATCAACTTTTCTTGACAATCCTCTCAAGACTGTGGTCATCCCTGTTCCTTGTGCACCTTTTCCAGCCAGCCATTTCAGCAGTGACCTTCTGTGGCTTGGCATCATTGTGGAGGGTGCCAATATTCACCTTCTGGACAACCGTCAAGTCATCAGTCTTCCCCACAATTGTGGGTGGGTATACTGAATTAGACCAAGAGATTTTCTTTCTTCTTCTTTCAGCTGTTCCTGTTAGGGGTCACCACAGTGAATAATGTCCCTCCATCTCCTCCTGTCCTTCAGATATTTTTCTGTCACACCAACCGTCCTCATGTCCTTCATGACCATCCTTAACCTCATCCATAAATCTCATTTTTGGTCTTCTTCTTTTCCTTCTACCTGGCAACTACATCTCCAGCATTATCTTCCTAATATGCCCTGGATCTCTCCTCTGTACGTGTCCAAACCATCTCAATCTCTCCTCTCTCACTTTGTCTCCAAGTCATTCTACTTGTGCTGTCCCTCTAATATACTCATTTCTAATTCTGTCCAACTTTGTAAGTCTGAATGAGAATCTCAACATCTTCAACTCTGCTACCTCCAGTTCAGCCTCCTGTCTTTTTGTCAGTGCCATTGTGTCCAAACCATACAACATAGCTAGTCTTATTACTGTCTTGTCCACTTTCCCTTTCACTCTTGCTGGCAAACTTTTGTCACAAATAACTCCTGACACTCTCCTCCATCCATTCCAATCTGCTTGCACTTTCTTCTTCACTTCTCTTCTGCACTTTCTATTACTTTATACAGCTGACCCCATATATTTGAACTCATCTGCTTTAGCCACCTCTATTCCTTGCAGCTGTGCCATTCCACTGTCCTCACCCTCATTCATGCACATGTACTCCATCTTGCTCCTTCTGACCTTCATTCCCCTTCTCTCTAGTGCACACCTCCATGTATCTAAGTTTTCTTCCACTTGCTCCCTGTTCTCACTACAGATCACAATTTCCTCTGCAAACATCATTATTCATGGGACCTCTTGCCTGATACCATTTGTCAACCTGTCCATTACCATCCCTTGTCAAAATGTTTTTTAGAATTCTATAGAAACTCTATAGAAAATCCTATAGAAACCCCTCTTTCTATACAATCTCTATAGAACGATATAGAACTAATACTCTATAGAAAATAGTTTCTATAGAAGTTGTATAGAAATAGTATAAATTCTATAGAAGTTGTACTCTATAGAAAACAGCTTCTATAGAATCTCAACAGAATTCTATATAAATAGTAGTCTATAGAAAATGATTTCTATAGAATTGATACAGAGTTCTATAGAAGCTCTACTTTATTAGCGCCAACAGAATTTTATAAATTTCATAATGGTTATTTCCATAAAAACACAATTTGGTGGATTTTAAAGACCCTACAGAAATTCCAGTCTGAGACAAAAGGCCTTGCATCCAAAGAACAACTTTGGTACTTATCTCCAATAAAAATGTTCTTTATTTCATTTACTTTATCTCACATAATAACACTTCCGATCAACAACTCAATTGATCCAAATGTAAATTACAGTTTAAGACATAATTTAATAAATGTACTTCCAAAATAAACGCTGATATACGCTACACATTAATTTTCAGTCGAGCTCAATGGCATTTGGAAGAAGTGAAACAAACGTCTTTCTTTGTATTTTCATGTAAATATACTTATTTGCTATATCAGATAAATTACATGCTATCAATTCATTAGTGATTTCAACCTCTCTAATTTGATGCCCCTTAACTTTATATATACCTGTATTTAATTGAAACATTATTCGAGTAGATGTTAAACGTCGAAATATACAGTACAATTATTTTTTACAGTTACATATATCATCTTCACATTCATTTTTACACACTGCAACCACTAACTCCCTTTGATAGCTTTTTCTCAAGATGAATTTGGAGATGAATCTGTCCAATTTTTATAATTTGGTATTCTCTCGTGTTACTGTTATGATTATTTGTTATCCGATCCAGTATTCAGGTGGTGGACACAGTTTTAGTTGCTCACTGTATTTTCATGGGTAGGTCTTCGAGTATCTATTATGCAGGTAACTTCAATAACTATAGCAATCTCTATAGAAATTGCTATAGTCTCTATAGAAATTGCTGTAGAGATTTTCACAGTACTCTATAAAGAATTCTATAGAAACTTCGTTAAATTCTGTTGACTTTCTTTAGGAATTCTATAAGATTTCTATGTATAATCTCTATAACATTTCTATTAAAACTCTATAAAATTTCTATTAAAACTCTATAAAATTTCTATTAAAACTCTATAAAATTTCTATTAAAACTCTATAAAATTTCTACAAAAAGTCTATAAAAATTCTATAAAAATTTCATTTAGAAATTTTATAGAATTTTATAGATATTTTTTCTATAGAAATCTATAGAAAATTTTACCAAGGGATTTCAAACAAGAAAGGGTTAAGGGTTGAGCCCTGGTGGAATTCAACATCCAGCTTATACACAGTATATGGTATTTATATTGTTTTACTCAAACTCAAAATTAAATATTCTAATAATTTGAGACACTGGATTTCTGATTTTTATGAGCTATAAGTCAGTCAAAAAAGGCTTGAAATATTTCACTTTATGTGTAGTGAATATAGAATATATGAAAGTTTACCTTTTTGAATTAAAATCTGAAAAAATTAACTTTTCAAGATCTTCTGTTTAAGATGCACTAGTATACCACCTATAGTGGTGCTTGAAAGTCTGTGAACCCTTTATAATTTTCTACATTTATGGATAAATATGACCTAAAGCATCATCAGATTTTCACACAAGTCCTAAAAGTAGATAAAGAGAACCCAGTTAAACAAAGGAGACAAAAATATTATACTTGGTCATTTATTTATTGAGGAAAATTATCCAATATTACATATCTGTGAGTGGCAAAAGTATGTGAACCTTGGCTTTCAGTATCTGATGTGACCCCCTTGTGCAGCAATAACTGCAACTAAACGTTTGCGGTAACTGGTGATCAGTCCTGCACACCGGCTTGGAGGAATTTTAGCCCGTTCCTCCATACAGAACAGCTTCAACTCTGGAATGTTGGTGGATTTCCTCACATGAACTGCTCGCTTCAGGTCCTTCCACAACATTTCCATTGGATTAAGGTCAGGATTTTGACTTGGCCATTCCAAAACATTAACTTTATTCTTCTTTAACCATTCTTTGGTAGAACGACTTGTGTGTTTAGGGTCATTGTCTTGCAGCATGACCCACCTTCTCATGAGATTCAGTTCATGGATAGATGTCCTGACATTTTCATTTAGAATTTGCTGGTATAATTCTGAATTAATTCTTCCATCAATGATGGCAAGCCGTTGTGGCCCAGATGCAGCAAAACAGGCCCAAACCATGATACTACCACCACCATGTTTCACAGATGGGATAAGGTTCTTATGCTGGAATGCAGTGTTTTCCTTTCTCCAAACATAACACTTCTCATTTAAACCAAAAAGTTCTATTTTGGTCTCATCCGTCCACAAAACATTTTTCCAATAGCCTTCTGGCTTGTCCACATGATCTTTAGCAAACTGCAGATGAGCAGCAATGTTCTTTTTGGAGAGCAGTGGCTTTCTCCTTGCAACGCTGCCATGCACACCATTGTTGTTCAGTGTCCTCCTGATGGTGGACTCATGAACATTAACATTAGCCAATGTGAGAGAGGCCTTCAGTTGCTTAGAAGTTACCCTGGGGTCCTTTGTGACCTCGCCGACTATTACACGCCTTGCTTTTGGAGTGATCTTTGTTGGTCGACCACTCCTGAGGAGGGCAACAATGGTCTTGAATTTCCTCCATTTGTACACAATCTGTCTGACTGTGGATTGGTGGAGTCCAAACTCTTTAGAGATGGTTTTCTAACCTTTTCCAGCCTGATGAGCATCAACAACACTTTTTCTGAGGTCCTCAGAAATCTCCTTTGTTCATGCCATGATCACAACACATGTTTGTGGAAGTGTAAGATCATACTTTGATAGATCCCTGTTCTTTAAATAAAACAGGGTGCCCACTCACACCTGATTGTCATCCCATTGATTGAAAACACCTGATTCTAATTTCACCTTCATATTAACTGCTAATCCTAGAGGTTCACATACTTTTGCCACTCACAGATATGTAATATTGGATCATTTTCCTCAATAAATAAATGAGCAAGTATAATATTTTTGTCTCATTTGTTTAACTGGGTTCTCTTTATCTACTTTTAGGACTTGTGTGAAAATCTGATGATGTTTTAGATCATATTTATGCAGAAATATAGAAAATTCTAAAGGGTTCACAAACTTTCAAGCACCACTGTATCTGTCAGGGTCGCTGGGGAAGCTGGAGCCAATCCCAGCTGACTTCCGAAGAGATGCTGGGTATACCAATTGGCAATCTATTCCAAGGCATGTCACTAATCTATCGCAGGGCTAACACAGAGAGGAACAACCATTCACACTCACATTCACACCTATGGATAATTTAGAGTGGCCAGTTGATCTAATCCTTCTGTCTTATAAATAGATCTTATATGTAGATCTTAGGACTGTGGGAAGAAACTGGAGCACCTGGAGGAAACTCACGCAGGCACAAGGAGAACATGCAAACTCCACACAGAAAAGGCCCCAGCTGGCCACCAGGTTTGAACTCAGAACTTTCTAGGCATGAGGTGACAGTGCTAAATGTTTCACCACCACCCATCCTTGGTGATACTGATGCATTAATAATTGATTTAGTGGTGCGCTGGGGCAGGGGATAGTTACAGTGGTGCTTGAAAGTTTGTGAACCCTTTAGAATTTTCTATATTTCTGCATAAATATGAACTAAAACAATATCCGAATTTCACACAAGTCCTAAAAGTAGATAAAGAGAACCCAGTTAAACAAGTGAGACAAAAATATTATACTTGGTCATTTATTTATTGAGGAAAATGATCCAATATTACATATCAGTGAGTGGCAAAAGTATGTTAACCTCTAGGATTAGCAGTTAATTTGAAGGTGAAATTAGAGTCAGGTGTTTTCAATCAATGGGATGACAATCAGGTGTGAGTGGGCACCCTGTTTTATTTAAAGAACAGGGATCTATCAAAGTCTGATCTTCACAAGACATGTTTGTGGAAGTGTATCATGGCATGAACAAAGGAGATTTCTGAGGACCTCAGAAAAAGCATTGTTGATGCTCATCAAGCTGGAAAAGGTTAGAAAACCATCTCTAAAGAGTTTGGACTCCACCAATCCACAGTCAGACAGATTGTGTACAAATGGAGGAAATTCAAGACCATTGTTACCCTCCCCAGGAGTGGTCGACCAACAAAGATCACTCCAAGAGCAAGGCATGTAATAGTCGGCAAGGTCACAAAGGACCCCAGGGTAACTTCTAAGCAACTGAAGGCCTCTCTCACATTGGCTAATGTTAATGTTCATGAGTCCACCATCAGGAGAACACCGAAGAACAATGGTGTGCATAGCAGGGTTGCAAGGAGAAAGCCACTGCTCTTCAAAAAGAACATTGCTGCTTGTTTGCAGTTTGCTAAAGATCATGTGGACAAACCAGAAGGCTATTGGAAAAATGTTTTGTGGACGGATGAGACCAAAATAGAACTTTTTGGTTTAAATGAGAGGCGTATGTTTGGAGAAAGGAAAACACTGCATTCCAGCATAAGAACCTTATCCCATCTGTGAAACATGGTGGTGGTAGTATCACGGTTTGGGCCTGGTTTGCTGCATCTGGGTCAGGACGGCTTGCTATCATTGATGGAACAATGAATTCTCAATTATACCAGCGAATTCTAAAGGAAAATATCAGGACACCTGTCCATGAACTGAATCTCAAGAGAAGGTGAGTCATGCAGCAAGACAACAACCCTAAGCACACAAGCCATTCTACCAAAGAATGGTTAAAGAAGAATAAAGTTAATGTTTTGGAATGGCCAAGTCAAAGTCCTGACCTTAATCCAGTGAAAATGTTGTGGAAGGACCTGAAACGAGCAGTTCATGTGAGGAAACCCACCAACATCCCAGAGTTGAAGCTGTTCTGTATGGAGGAACGGGCTAAAATTCCTCCAAGCCGGTGTGCAGGACTGATCAACAGTTACCGCAAACATTTAGTTGCAGTTATTGCTGCACAAGGGGGTCACACCAGATACTGAAAGCAAAGGTTCACATACTTTTGCCACTCACAGATATGTAATATTGTATCATTTTCCTCAATAAATAAATGACCAAGTATAATATTTTTGTCTCCTTTGTTTAACTGGGTTCTCTTTATCTACTTTTAGGACTTGTGTGAAAATCTGATGATGTTTTAGGTCATATTTATGCAGAAATATAGAAAATTCTAAAGGGTTCACAAACTTTCAAGCACCACTGTATATTACCCAATCTTGTGTTTGTTCTTTGTCTTGGACCTGTTTTGATAGTTCTTTGGTCTGCTAGACCTCTGGGAAATTCCTGAAACAGATGTATTTGTCTGGGAATCTTGTTAAACTTCATTCAGTGTAATGGAAGGCAGTTGGATGTACTATAGTTGGGAAACCAATGAATATGAATACAAATCAATAATTCTGAAAACTATGTATGTCATCATCTACTTCAAAATTATGGACTAATTTGTATGGAAACTCCAAAGGGTACCATTTCTGTAAGTTCTTCTTCTTCTTCTTTTTGGCTGCTCACATTAGGAGTCAGACCATCCAGATCCGCATATTTGATTATATAGGTTTTACATCTGGATGCCCTTCCTTATGCAACCCTCCCCAATCAATCCAGGCTTGGGACTCGCACTAAGCATGCACTGGCTTGTACACAGAGATGCCTACCCCAAATTTTGAATTTCAGTATTCTTGAAAACATTTTTCAGTATTTTGGAATGACTTTCAGTAACATTAATTCATGCGCATTTCCATTATAAAGAGGTATATATACCAATATGTTTAACATTTAAATTATTAAAAAGAACTGTTTTGTGGTGGCACGGTGGTGTAGTGGTTAGCGCTGTCGCCTCACAGCAAGAAGGTCCGGGTTCGAGCCCCGGGGACGGCAGGGGCCTTTCTGTGTGGAGTTTGCATGTTCTCCCCGTGTCCACGTGGGTTTCCTCCGGGTGCTCCGGTTTCCCCCACAGTCCAAAGACATGCAGGTTAGGTTAACTGGTGACTCTAAATTGAGCGTAGGTGTGAATGTGAGTGTGAATGGTTGTCTGTGTCTATGTGTCAGCCCTGTGATGAACTGGCGACTTGTCCAGGGTGTACCCCGCCTTTTGCCCGTAGTCAGCTGGGATAGGCTCCAGCTCGCCTGCGACCCTGTAGAAGGATAAAGCGGCTACTGAGAATGAGATGAGAATGAACTGTTTTGTGTGAATTGAATAAACAAAACGCAAGCAGCCATCTCAACTGAATTTCCACTCAACAAATTTCTAGAACATACAATACATCACATTTTTATAAATACAATAGTGTTCCCTGTTTGCAGACATTACGGTTGACTACCAATCATTGGTATTGAATGCAACTCCTCAAAAGTATTATATTATATTGCCTGGCAAAATGTTCTACCTGTTAACGGATTCTAATAAAATTTTAAAAAATTTCTTATTTCATGCCAAAGAGAGTCCGACATTTTTATCTTAATGTCCCAATATATAAATACTTCAGCATAATGCTTCAGAAGAGACATTGAATAAAATGACATTTATAATTGTATTTAAAACAGTGGAATGATCAATTTTTTGCCACAATCCCAACAGCACTAATCATAAAATTCTGTTTTTGATCATACTACATGTACATTTGTACTTGCAACACTGAAAAGACTTTGAATTAAAGAAGTACAGCCAGTGTTTGATATTTCAGTGAATAAAAATCAGACATGTAAAAAGAAACTGAATAAGTTTAACTCACATTTCATGGCACCAATCGGCAAGTTCAACTCCAAGCACAGGTCAACCATCACCGCTTCAGCACGCGTCACGTTCCGTGTCTTTTCATCCACAGATTTCGTAAAAAATTCTCATTCAGAGTTACAAAGTTGGACAGAATTAGAAATGAGTATATTAGAGGGACAGCACAAGTAGAATGACTTGGAGACAAAGTGAGAGAGGAGAGATTGAGATGGTTTGGACACGTACAGAGGAGAGATCCAGGGCATATTAGGAAGATAATGCTGGAGATGTAGTTGCCAGGTAGAAGGAAAAGAAGAAGACCAAAAATGAGATTTATGGATGAGGTTAAGGATGGTCGTGAAGGACATGAGGACGGTTGGTGTGACAGAAAAATATCTGAAGGACAGGAGGAGATGGAGGGACATTATTCACTGAGGTGACCCCTAACAGGAACAGCTGAAAGAAGAAGAAAATCTCTTGGTCTAATTCAGTACACCCACCCACAATTGTGGGGAAGACTGATGACTTGACGGTTGTCCAGAAGGTGAATATTGGCACCCTCCACAATGATGCCAAGCCACAGAAGGTCACTGCTGAAATGGCTGGCTGGAAAAGGTGCACAAGGAACAGGGATGACCACAGTTTTGAGAGGATTGTCAAGAAAAGTTGATTTAAGAACTTGGGAATGCTTCACAAGGAGTGGACTGAGGCTGATGTCAGTGCATCAAGAGCCACCATGCACAGATGTCTTCAGGAAATGGGCTACAACTGTCACATTCCTAATATCAAGCCACTCCTGAACCAGCGAGAAAGCCAGAAGTGTCTTACATTGGCTAAGGAGAGAAAGAACTGGACTGTTGCAGTGGTCCAAAGTCCTCTTTTCAGATCAAAGTAAATTTTGCATTTCATTTGGAAATCAAGGTCCTCAAGGCTGGAGGAAGAGTGGAGTGGCACAGAATCCAAGGTGTTTGAAGTCGTGTGAATTTTCCACAGTCTGTGATGATTTAGGGTACAATGTCATCTGTGGGTGTTGGTCCACTGTGTTTTATCAAGTCCAAAGTCAACACAGTGGTCGACCAGGAGATTTTAGAGCATGCCAATTTACTTTTCCAGCAGGAATTATCATCTGCCCACAGTGCCAAAGCTGGCTTGCTGACCATGATATTAGTGTGCTTGATTGGCCAGCCAAGTCACCTGACCTGAATCCCACAGATAATCTATGGGGTATTGTCAAGAGGAAGATGAGAAACACCCAACTCAAAAATACAGACTAGCCGAAGGCCATGATTAAAGCAACCTGGGCTTCAATAACACCTCAGCAGTGCCCCAAGCTGATTGCTTCCATGCCATGCCCCATTGTTGCAGTAATTTGTGGTAAAGGAGCCCCAACCAATTACTGAGTGTGTAAATGAACACACTTTTCAGAGGTTGGACATTTCTGTATTTTAAATCCTTTCTTTTTTTAATTGATCTTAGGAAATATTCTAATAATTTGAGATACTGGATTTCTGATTTCCATGAGCTATAAGCCATAATCATCAAATTTTAAACAAAAAGAGGCCTGAAATATTTCACTTTGTGTAATGAATATAGAATATATGAAAGTTTACCTTTTTGAATTAACTTACAAAAAAATGAACTTTTTCATGATATTATAATTTTTTTTAGATACACTAGTAGATAATGGATGGGTAGATAAATAAACTCAATAGATGGATGACTAAGGGTAACTCTGAAGAAGCTTTTTTATTTGTCACATGCACAGTGAAATTCATCCTCTGCATTTAACCCATCTGAAGCAGACATGCTTCACACACACACACAATGAGCACCCCCACCCCACCCCCCACAGTAATGGCCAGCCATGTTACAGCACCAAGGGAGCATTTGGGGGTTAAGTGCCTTGCTCAAGGGCACTTCAGCCCAAAGCCACCCCATGCTAAACTAACCACATGTCTTTGAACTGTGGAGGAAACTGGAGCACCCAGAGGAAACCCACGAAGACATGGGCAGAACATGCAAACTCCACACTTATAATGAACTTATAATACTTGTTTACATCAATTTTAATTCCAAGTTGTAACACCAAACTAAGTGGGGAAAAAGTCCTAGGAGAGTTAATAATTATGCAAGGCCCTATAAAAAGAGCTTTGTGAAATATTTTAAACACAGAAAACCTTTCTTTTTACATCTAGGTGCCCTTGTCTAGGTGTTCAGTGACATGCCCTCCCAGCACAGAGAAGAGTGTGTTAAATGTTTCCTGTTGCTACTGTATACCTGTATTAATTGTAGTGAAGGATACTTTTCTAACATGACAGGTGAGTTGTATAATTATAGCCTGAGTTGTGACAATGAAAATGTCATGAATCCCACTTGTTCAGTAATAAATCAAATCTGAGACAGAAGTTTAGGAATTGCAGTCACTATCATTTTCAGTAACAGTTGTGTCGTATTCCATTGTTTTCTGTATACAGATCAAGACACTTGTCAAAAATGTCCAAATGGTTCTTCTTCTCATCCTGGTTCATCAGAATGTCAGGAGTGGATCATTTGGTATTTGAAGTGGGCTGACCCATATTCCATCGTGGTAATGATTGGAACAGGAGTTGGCATACTGCTACTGATCTTCTCACTCATCTTTTTCATTTCACACAGAGATAATCCCATCATCAAAAACACTTTAATATATTCTTGTATTATGAAAGTTGGTCTTACTGTGAGTTTTGGAGGTGTCATACTTTTTTTAGACAGACCACGCAGTATTCATTGCATGGCACAACAGGCCATGTATGGTGTTGGATTCACACTGTGTGTATCCTGCATTCTGAGCAGGGCTTTTTGCACCTTCATACACCATGTGGTCTATGATCCAAACACACAGAACAAGTTGAGTAAGATTTATAAGCCATTTCTCATTATAGGCATTCTCACGGCTATTCAGGTCCTCATTTGCATATTCTGGTTTGTGTTTGATTGCCCGATTGTTGAGGAGATAAAATCAAACACTCAGCAACTTACCATGAACCATCTGTGCATCCAAGGTGCATCCATGGTCGGCTTTGGGGTGATGCATGTATACATCGCTGTTCTAGCTGTGGTGTGTTTCTTGTTGGCATTCAAAGGCAGAGATGATGAGACAGAGCCTATCGTCTTCAGCATGCTTATCCATTTGTTTGCTTGGCTTTGCGCTATTCCAGTCTTTTTCACACATTCTGAACTGCAGACTATTACCCAGATCTCTGCCATCATGGTCTCCAATTATGGAGTCATGTTCTGCCACTTCACCCCGAAGTGGTTTAAGATTATCTCAGAAAAACTGGAACACACAAGCAGCCAGTCAACAGAAACAATTTTGCATTCTTCAACAGTTACTAGCTCAGTGGATTCCTTACCATTACAAAGCCTGATGCCTCCAACACTATCAGGCACTGCAGATGCTGACATGTCCCATTGGGATAATCAACCAAATACTGGCGACTCAGAGGACTCAATGATACCAAGCACAACATCACCAGAACAACTCCGTCTTGAAGATGATGAAATGGCAAATTCGGATAATGTACTCAATACAGATAGCTCAGACGGCACAATACCAACATCAACACAATCCAGCAGTAGAGACATTAACTCTGAGGACTCAACATTGACAATAACAAATACAGCACAGTTTGCGACTGCAGACTCTGAAATGCCAATCTGGTATCATAGACAGAACATTGTTTCCATTAGACGTCGGAGAACAAGGAGTTTCTAACCCATTACATAGGAATTGTTTAACAAAACAGTCCTGTATATGCAAAAGAGAAGCGAGACAAAAATAATCTTATCCAGCATTTTTAATCAGAGGCCTTTTCTACTTTAAAGGGAAAATCCACCATTAATAATTTGCCTATTAATCTGTGGGTTATAGGTTCGTACATCACCCACAATGCTATTTGACTACCTGCTGATAAAGTTGTGGTGGGATTGAGACCTTATTTCATCTCATTCTATAGAGAGAGACATAGCAATGCTTTCATCTTTTCAGGCTGATTGGTACTTCTGCGAGCATGTCAGGGTATTGTGCATGGACACTTGCACAGGGCGAAGCCTTCATACTTGCATGTAACATGTCCACTAGTGATATATGGACCACACCAGATTTTTTATTTTATTTTTTTGTTCATATTCATTTATAGATGTCCTGTGCATGAGTTTTATCATACAGGAGACATTTTATCAAGATATCAGCTTGTGAAAGTAACAGCATGAGTAAGTCAAAACGGATAAGTTTAGGAAGTTCCTTTATGTATAATTTATTTATTTATTTATTTATTTATTTTTAATGGATTACACTTTCAAAAAGTGTTTCGGGAACACACACATCCCCAGCTTGTAGAAGACTGGGAATACTGGATGTACTGTGGAAAAGTCATCTAACTTTTTTTTTAAAATATATAACTCAGAGCAACTGTGTCTTATAGCTGCATTGCAGATATACCTGCATGGGTTCCCTTTTGATTCTGGTTCCTCTCGAGGTTTCTTCCTCATGCCATCTGAGGGATTTTTTCCTTGCTACCATCACCACAGGCTTGCTCAGTGGGGATAAATTAGGGATAAAATTAGCTCATGTTTAAATTCTTTAATTTTTTGTTAAGCTGCTTTGCGACAATATCTGTTGTTAAAAGCACTATACAAATAAACTTGACTTGACATTCTGGGAATTTGAGTCCAGTGTTTGTTCAAACATCACTACTCCTACACTGGATTTCTCATAAAATAATTAATGGAAAATGATGAGGGAAACCAATAACCTAGTGGCATAAGTGTGCACACCCTTTTCTAATGGGACATGTGATGGTGCTCAGGATTTTTCTGAAGGATTTTCTTGACATCATTTTGGTTTCTACCCACTGCAGAAGCCACATTCCACAAAGAGCTTACAAAACATGTACAAGATCTTATTGTTGAAATTATTGATCAGAAGAGGGGTAAAAAAGAATTGCCAAAACATTGCATGCACCTTGGCACACCATAAAGCTTATCATCAACAAGTGGAGAAAACACTGTGGAGCACCACAGACACATCATCACCAAGAACAGGACATCCCTCAAAAACTGATGAAAGGACAAGAAGAAATCTTATGACGGATCTGCCAAGAGACCTCCAGCAACATTTAAAGGTACTTGTCATCTCCTGCATGTGACAACAATCTCAGCCCTGTCAATAACTTTCGGAGTATGGGGGCATTTGGGAAAGAGTAGTAGGCAGACCCAACACGTAAGCAGAGCAGTGGCAGCATTAGTTTTTAAAATATAGTTTAAAAAATAAGAAATAGAAATATGAAATGGTACATTCTGAGTGATCCAGAATGCAACATTTTGCATCTTGGAGTAAATAAAATACTCTTCTTGATCACATGATTTAAATCAGTAACATGAAAATTATAAAATTAATGAAAATGAAAGTAAAGCGACTCTAATGATTTCATGCCAATTTGACCTATTTTTAGGTTTTATAGGTCAATCATGGGCCAACTTATAATATATGGAGTAAATTCCTGAATATTCAATTATTATTGTGAAGGTTGAGACTATCTTCAAAATTCTGGAGGGGCCAAGGTTTCAATTAGAGCATAGCAACCCTACAGTGACTTGCAAAAGTATTCATCCCCCTTGGTGTTTGTCCTGTTTTGTCGCATTACAAGCTGGAATTAAAATGGATTTTGGAGGGTTAGCACCATTTGATTTACACAACATGCCGACCACTTTAAAGGTGAAAATTGTTATTTTATTGTGACTCAAACAATAATTGCAAATGTTTCAGGAGATGACAAGTACTTGCCAGATGTTCCTGCAGCTCCTTTAAATGTTGCTGGAGGTCTCTTGGCAGATCTGTCATAAGATTTCTTCTTGTCCTTTCATCAATTTTTGAGGAACGTCCTGTTCTTGGTGATGATGTCTCTGTGGTGCTCCACAGTGTTTTCTCCACTTGTTGATGATAACCATTATGGTGTGCCAAGGTGCATGCAATGTTTTAGTAATTCTTTTGTACCCGTCTTCTGGTCGATAATTTGGACTATAAGATCCTGTGCATGTTTTGTAAGCTCTTTGTGGAACATGGCAGTTCAGCAGTGGGGAGAAACCTTGAGGAACGGGCAAAAATCCCAGTGGCTAGATGTGCTAAGCTAATAGAGACATACCCCAAGAGACTTGCAGCTGTAACTGCAGCAAAATGTGGCTCTACAAAGTACTGACTTTGGGGGGTGAATACCTGTGCACATTCCAGATTTCTATTTTTTTCATCTTAATTATTGTTTGCCTCACAATAAAAAAACAACAATTTTCACTTTTAAAGTGGTGGGCATGTTGTGTAAATCAAATGGTGCTAACCCTCCAAAAATCCATCTTATTTGCAGCATGTAATGCAACAAATCAGGACAAACACCAAGGGGGATGAATACTTTTGCTGTAAGAAAAGTATTTACTGTAAGAAAAGATGCTTAAAGATTAGAACAACAACAAAAAAGAAAATAAAGAGATTTTGTGAAACTGAAATATTTAGTAAACTAAATATTTTATAATGCTTTGTGGGCGGCACGGTGGTGTAGTGGTTAGCGCTGTTGCCTCACAGCAAGAAGGTCCGGGTTCGAGCCCTGTGGCCGGCGAGGGCCTTTCTGTGCGGAGTTTGCATGTTCTCCCCGTGTCCGCGTGGGTTTCCTCCGGGTGCTCCGGTTTCCCCCACAGTCCAAAGACATGCAGGTTAGGTTAACTGGTGACTCTAAATTGAGCGTAGGTGTGAATGTGAGTGTGAATGGTTGTCTGTGTCTATGTGTCAGCCCTGTGATGACCTGGCGACTTGTCCAGGGTGTACCCCGCCTTTCGCCCGTAGTCAGCTGGGATAGGCTCCAGCTTGCCTGCGACCCTGTAGAACAGGATAAAGCGGTTACAGATAATGAGATGAGATATGTGGGGGCAGCATGGTGGTGTACTGGTTAGCACTGTCGCCTCACAGCAAGACGGTCCTGGGTTCGAGCCCAGCAGCCATTGAGAGCCTTTCTGTGCGGAGTTTGCATGTTCTCCCTGTGTCTTTGTGGGTTTCCTCTGGGTGCTCCGGTTTCCCCCACAGTCCAAAAGCATGCAGGTTAAGATAATTGGTGGCTCTAAATTGAGCGTAGGTGTGAATGTGAGTGTGAATGGTTGTGTGTCTATGTGTGTCAGCCCTGTGATGACCTGGCGACTTGTCCAGGGTGTACCCCGCCTCTCGCCCATAGTCAGCTGGGATAGGCTCCAGCTTGCCTGCGACCCTGTAGGACAGGATAAAGCGGCTACAGATAATGGATGGATGTATATATATGTGTGTGTGTGTGTGTTATATTTGCATTATCACTTATACATCATGAAGTTTTAAAAAAAAGTGTATTATTGATGAAGCACCTTCCATTTTCACGTGTTCAATTCTTCATCTGTGTAATACTCACAATTGTTGATGTTATTATTGTCATGTTCAAGATCATTTTCAGTCGCATACATTTTGTACTCTGTGTGGCTACAATTTTCAGACTTCTTATATAAATCAATAGTGTGGAAGTAAAACATATATTCTTTGTGGTGAAAAGAGCTCCCCCCGTAGTGTACTGCTTTAAGAGAAGTGGTGATGATCTGTAGGGTGATTGTGTTAGCCTGAGAATGCTACAGCAAGCCTGATGTTATTTCTTGTAAGTTACTACACCCCCCACCACCAGTCAGGATATACCTGATTGCCTAGATGAGATTTTTGTTGAGGAACCGCCTCTTTTCATTCAGGGAAGCTCTGATGTTCTGATGTGTAGCTCTCAGTTGAGCTCCGGTGAGAGAGAGAGAGAGAGAGAGAGAGAGAGAGCACACAAACTGAACACACAAACTGAACACAACTCATTCACAAGTAAGTGCACCTTCACTCTCACTAACCTGACTCATAAACATGAGAAATGATGCACTGAAGGCGACTGATTTTAGTTGTGAAGAACCTGGTGTGTGACTATTTACATACTAAAGGAAAAAAAAGTTAACATTAATCTTCTGCTTAAAAAATTATAATGTCAGTAATTAATGTTATATTTTATTTATATATACTGGGCCTTGTGTTTGTTATTCTAAATGACATGATGCCACAGTTAGAAGGTGTGTAGGAAGGAAAATGTTCATTTTTCAACAGAAACTCATAAATTGATGGACAGCCCAGATGAAAACCACAAATTTGGGATTTTCTTTCACACGGTGTTCAGAACTGAAGTGTCACAATTTAGTTTAGTGATAATTAATGATATTGTGATTATTTTAGTGACAGTTTAATGAAATAAACAGAAAACTCTGTTTCATTTTCTATTCTCAGCACTGTGGAGACAGTTTTCTCACAGGATTTTTTTTTTAACTATGGAAGGCCAAAGAGATCACATTCTGCCACACTTGTGCATTTTCATTTTATTAGGCCTTTGTTGTATTGACCAATATTTGTGCCATAAATTTGACAGGATTTGACAATTTTAAAATGCAGTGTTTCTATTATTTCCTGTTTGTGTTTTAAGAAAGCCTGGATTATACTTGTTTTTCAATTTGTATTCATGAGACAGCTGCTGCATGTGTCCTGCAGCTGTTTGGAGCATCACTTGTGTTAAATTGGCACCATGGTTACACATGGTCCATGTAAAATTATGAAACAGTACAGATGCCTTCTTCAGTGTTGCTCTGTTTATTGTTTTAATGCAAAATCAGAAGCAGTCAAGGAAGATAATCCAGTCCTGGGCAGAGACTGAACTAGTGGATCGAGTTTTTCATCCTTAGATATGCATATAGATCACAGACAAATATGTGAACAATGCTGCTTGCATACCAGATGCATTTTTCACATGTACTCATAGTGAAACTGAAGTATATTTTCAGTTTGAAATAACTTTTTTCCTTTAAAAAACTGAAATTAAAACTGGCTTCTTTTGTGGTGAAATGTAATCCTTTTGGTATATCATAATCTTGCGCATGCCAGCGTCCAGCAGAGCAAAGTTCTGCATTTGTTTATGGATTGGTAGGTAGCCAAAGTATTGCAGGTCTAACACAGAGACAAACAACCATTCACACTCATGGGCAATTTAGAGTTGCCAGTTAAAGGTCCCATGGCATGGTGGTTTGTTGATGCTTTAAACGGGCTCGTGGAGGCTTCCGGATGTTATATCCGCAGCCTTTCTCAAAATGAACCCTCGGCACGTAAATATAGCCTCCTGGGAGAAAGCCCCATTTCAGCGCTTTTCCCAGTGCGTCGTTTTGCTAATGAGAAGCAGGAGGCGGGGAAGGGTAGAGGGTGGGGCGGGCCATGGGGGGAGGGGCTTGACCAAGCTGCGGCCATGCTAGCTGTGTGTGAACAGTAGCAATGGCAGGTCAAGCACACACATACTCGCTGCTATCAGCGCCTGTAGCCACGCTGCTAAGACAAAACCCCGTTCTCCCTCGGACTCCTTTCGTAAACTCAACGTGACACAGAGAACAGAGAGTGAGAGTGTTCGGAGTGGTAGTTTACGAACGTATAATACCCTAGGCTTGAACACGCACTCCATAACCAAAGAGGATAGAAGCAGCAACTACAGCAACATATCGCTTATCCAACAGAAGACATGCATTGCGGAGCAATAGTCAAACATAAGCTCATAAGTTACAGTCAATTTCCAGACTGAACTCAGTTTAACAGAGCATGCTGCATGCTCTTTAGTTTTGTAGCGCAGATTACCTGGCTAACTGCAGGAAGCGGTTAGCTGCACAGCTAATGTAGCCATTGCTAGGCTAACGCACCGATTTTAAAACACGGCAAAACGACCAGTTATACACTTACTTGTTCGCTGTTTGTGGCTGATGCGGCAGGGATGCTTGGTATGGACCCAGGCTTCAGTGACAGTTGATGTGCAAAACCTGCCCTGTACTGTCCCAAGTTGTGGAAACATTCCTCAGTAAAATGCTTCCGACAAACATACACCATCTTAGGTAGACTCGACGGCGTATTATTGAAGTAAATAAAATTAAGCCACTGCGTCTTCAGGGGCTCTCCCGTCGGCAGTAAAAACAGACTCCTTTCTGTGTTGTCACATCCATGTAAAGCAGAACTTCCATGTTTCGCTCGCTTAGGTGATGCCATGTTGTTGTGTCCTCAATGGTCTCCTCACTACAACTGGGCGGGCAATCCATACTGTGGGTGGGAATCCAGAGGGGGGGCGTGGGGATCATCTCCCTTGCTGACGTCGGCAAGGGAAGAGCTTCTCAACGCGCCGTTTTGATGCGCCATTCTCAAATATTGGGCATAGTTTGGTTTACACATTATGAAATTTCTAGCCACTGGGGTGACTTAAGAAGGTCAGAGGAACTCATTTTAACATTAAAAAAACTCAGAAAGTGAAAATTTCATGCCATGGGACCTTTTAACATGTCTTTGGGCTGTTTGAGGAAACCCACACAAGCACGAAGAGAACATGCAAACTCTGCATGTAAAGGCCCCAGTCAGCCAGGAGGGCTGAACCCAGAACCTTCTTGCTGTGAGGTGACAGTGCTTACCACTGCACTACCATACCACCCACATGGTGTCAGGTTAGAGCTTAAATGAAGTAAGTAAAATTAAACATGTACGTGATAGTGTTGGATTCAAGGTAAAAGTCTCCATAAATTTCTCTGAAGTTGGTTATATGTTCGACAGCTGACCCTGAGAGAGTTATAGTTTTTAACTCTTACTCAGGTTCTGAAGGTATGTACAGTATGTTATCGCAGAGCACTTGATTTGCCATATTCTGTGTGTGTGTTGCAGGTTATTATTGTGCTGATAGTTTGACAGACATCATTACATCTCATTCTCATTATCTCTAGCCGCTTTATCCTTCTACAGGGTCGCAGGCAAGCTGGAGCCTATCCCAGCTGACTACGGGCGAAAGGCGGGGTACACCCTGGACAAGTCGCCAGGTCATCACAGGGCTGACACATAGACACAGACAACCATTCACACTCACATTCACACCTACGGTCAATTTAGAGTCACCAGTTAACCTAACCTGCATGTCTTTGGACTGTGGGGGAAACCGGAGCACCAGGAGGAAACCCACACGGACACGGGGAGAACATGCAAACTCCACACAGAAAGGCCCTCGCCGGCCCCAGGGCTCGAACCCAGGACCTTCTTGCTGTGAGGCGACAGCGCTAACCACTACACCACCGTGCCGCCCCTCATTACATCTGTTTAAAAAAAAATTCAGATACATATGTAATATGCAACGAATAAATACTGTGGTGCTGTAATAGGAAAATAATCAACTACCCATCCACAATTGCTCTTATCCTCCGGCAAATTTGACAATTGCAATTTTTAGTTATTAATGAATGATGTCATATTTTATCTATTTATAGTGATCTTTAATCTTGTGGAATGTTCACAAAACAAGTTAGTTCCTATTCTCACTTACATAACAGGTACAGTAGATAGTCTACAGTTGAAAAAAAATTACACACCCCTGTTAAAATTGCAAGTTTTGGTCATGTCAGACTTTTTTTAACAGTTTTAACATGAAATACAACAGCTAACAAAATTCAAATGAAAAACAAATGTTTGTGGGAACGTAACTTGCTGTAGTATAAGAGGAATAAAACACTTTAGGACATTAAAGTGTTATGAGAAAATAATCAATTTATTAATCGACAGCATGCCCCATCATCTTTTATTCTTCCCATATTCACTGCCTTGCACTTCCAGTTCCCTCATCTCTCCTCCTCAGAGTGAAGAGAAATGTCCTCCTGGAGGAAAATACTCCTTAAGTACCTGGATAACCTGACCAAGGATGACTTTGAGAGATTTAAATCGTCCCTGATGAATAACTTGGCAAAGGGTTTTGAACCTATTCCCTGCAACAAACTGGAGGAAGCTAAACAGTTCAATGTTGTGAACCTGATGGTGGATAAGTACGGTGAATCAAACGCCACTAAGATCACTGTACAGATTCTTAAAGAGATACACAAAAACCAACCCGCCAATGACCTGGAACAGGAATGGGAGGATCACGTGACAGGAGGTAAAAGTGTTTGTTTTTTATTTGTTTGTTTTTACTATGATTTAAACACAGCTGATTAAAAAAAAAAATCCAAAAGACACATTCTGCACCAGATCATCAGATCACTGCAGAATTTAGTGCCTCTCTGATTTACATTTCCTGGTTGAACTGCAGCTAATTACATAAATAATCGTTTTAATAATGACAAATTTATTCATTGTTTCATTTGTCATTTGTTATATTTACAGTGGTGCTTGAAGGTTTGTGAACCCTTTAGAATTTTCTATATTTCTGCATAAATATGACCTAAAACAACATCAGATTTTCACACAAGCCCTAAAAGTAGATAAAGAGAACCCAGTTAAACAAATGAGACAAAAATATTATACTTGGTCATTTATTTATTGAGGAAAATGACCCAATATTACATATCTGTGAGTGGCAAAAGTATGTGAACCTTTGCTTTCAGTATCTGGTGTGACCCCCTTGTGCAGCAATAACTGCAACTAAACGTTTGCGGTAACTGTTGATCAGTCCTGCACACCAGCTTGGAGGAATTTTAGCCCGTTCCTCCGTACAGAACAGCTTCAACTCTGGGATGTTGGTGGGTTTCCTCACATGAACTGCTCACTTCAGGTCCTTCCACAACATTTCCATTGGATTAAGGTCAGGACTTTGACTTGGCCATTCCAAAACATTAAATTTATTCTTCTTTAACTGTTCTTTGGTAGAACAACTTGTGTGGTTAGGGTCGTTGTCTTGCTGCATGACCCACCTTCTCTTGAGATTCAGTTCATGGACAGATGTCCTGACATTTTCCTTTAGAATTCGCTGGTATAATTCAGAATTCATTGTTCCATCAATGATGGCAAGCCGTCCTGGCCCAGATGCAGCAAAACAGGCCCAAACCATGATACTACCACCACCATGTTTCACAGATGGGATAAGGTTCTTATGCTGGAATGCAGTGTTTTCCTTTCTCCAAACATAATACTTCTCATTTAAACCAAAAAGTTCTATTTTGAATGAATGAATGAATGAATGAATGAACCCTTTATTATCACTGTTACCAGTGAAATTGACCATCAACTTGCCCTTACAGAGGGGGAACAGGACAGGAAGACAGGGATAAAAGAAAAGGAAAAGGAGAAACAGTAGTAACAAGAGGAGGAAAAAAACCCACCACCACATTATGCTCCTGTCAGGAGCTGGTGATGTCTGAATAATTAGGTATAAACCTACAATAGTAGCCAGCCAGCCCCAGGAACTGTCTCACCCCCTTTTTGGTCTTGGGCCTCGGGTGCAATCGCTGCTGTCTTATTAATTTGGGGACACACCTGCCCATTGCCCAAGTGGAAGCCCAGATACCGTACTTCCACCAGCCCAATCGCACACTTCTTTGGGTTGGCCGTGAGACCCGCTCGCCTCAGTGACCTAAGGATGGCCCTTAGGTGTTCTAAATGACGCGGCCAGTCATTACTATAGATTATGATATCGTCCAAGTACGTGGCCGCATAGGTGGCGTGGGGGCGGAGGACCCTGTCCATAAGCTGCTGGAACGTAGCGGGCACACCAAACAGCCCAAAAGGAAGTGTAACAAATTGGTGTAAGCCAAACGGTGTGGAAAAAAAAGTTTTTTCTCGGGATAGTGGAGTCAAGGGGATCTGCCAATAACCCTTTGTCAAATCCAGTGTCGAGTAAAAGCGAGCCGTGCCTAGTCGATCCAGCAACTCATCAATACAAAGCATTGGGTACGCATCAAATTTAGACACCGCTTTGACTTTTCTATAGTCTACACAGAACTGGACCAACCCGTCGGCCTTGGGAACCAAGACCACCAGGCTGCTCCAGTCACTGTGGGACTCCTCAACGATGCCCATTTCGAGCATGGCCTCGAGTTCTTCCCGAACCACTTTTTTCTTGTGTTCGGGTAGCCTGTAAGGGCGGCTGCACACTACCACCCCCGGGGGTGTCTCGATGTGGTGTTCTATGAGGCGGGTGCGGCCGGGCAGGGGCGAGAACACGTCCAAAAATTCGGCCTGCAACTGGGCAACCTCCGTGAGTTGGGTCGGGGAGAGGTGGTCTCCACAGGGGACCAGAGAGGTAAGCGATGTTCTTTTTTGAACCTCCGGCCCCAGCTCCGCCTTCTCCGGAACCACCAACACCAACGCCACGGGGACCTCCTTGTTCCAGAGTTTAAGCAGATTGAGGTGTTAAATCTGTAGCGCCCCGCCCCTGTTCGTTCGCCTCACCTCATAGTCAACGTCCCCGACTCGCCGTGTGACCTCAAAGGGTCCTTGCCACTTGGCGATCAATTTGGAGGTCGACGTGGGCAACAGTACGAGTACTTTATCTCCCAGTACGAACTCCCTAAGGCGCGTACGCCTGTCGTACAGGTGGATTTGCCATTCTTGGGCCTGCCGCAAATTCTCCTGGGTTAGGTGTGTGAGTGTGCGGAGTTTTGCGCGCAGGTCAATCATGTATTGAATTTCATTTTTGCTCGGTGAAGGTCCCTCCTCCCAATTTTCCCACAGTACATCTAGGATGCCGCGCGGCTTACACCCATATAATAATTCGAACAGGGAGAACCCCGTGGAGGCTTGTGGGACCTCTCGCATTGCAAATAACAGGGGTTGGAGCCATTTATCCCAATTGCGTGCGTCCTCACTTACGAATTTTTTAATTATATTTTTGAGGGTGCAGTTGAACCGTTCGACTAAACCGTCCATTTGTGGCTGATAAAGGCTGGTGCGGATCGGCTTAATTCCCAATAACCCGTACAGTTCGCGCAGTGTGCATGACATAAACGAAGTGCCTTGATCAGTCAGAATGTCTTTGGGGATTCCAACTCAGGAGATGACGTGGAAGAGCGCTTCCGCAATACTGCATGCTGAGATATTGCGCAAAGGCACTGCTTCTGGGTATCGTGTTGCATAGTCCACCAGGACTAAAATAAAGCGATACCCTCGTGTTGACCGATCTCATGGCCCGACGAGATCCATCCTGATTCTTTTGAACGGGGTCTCGATTAATGGTAGAGGGCGCAAAGGCGCTTTTGGAATGGCTGCTGGATTTACTTACTGGCAATCACGGCACGCCGTACACCACCTACGGCCATCGCCACGAATCCCTGGCCAATAGAACCGGGCCAATATTCGGGCTAGTGTCTTATCCTGCCCCAATTGTCCAGCCATGGGATTAAAGTGAGCTACCTGGAATACCAATTCCCGGCGGCTCTTAGGAATCAAAAGCTGTGTAATCGGCTCCTTAGTCTGAGTGTCCTGAGTCACTTGGTATAATCTATCTCTCATAATGGAGAAATAGGGGAAGGATGGGGTGGCGTTTGGCTGGAGCGTTTGACCATCGATTACTCTCACTTGGTCAAGCGCATGCCACAGAGTCTTGTCTTGCGACTGTTCTAATGGGAAATCCACGAGGGATTTCCCGAGAGAAGGAGGAGGAGCCTGTGGCTCCTTGCTCTGACGCGGTGATGACGTAGACGGCTCTGTGACAGCTGCTCCCGCCAAAGCCACTCTGGGACCTCCCCCTGCTGAACTACGGCAGGACCCACTCTTCACTAAATGCCTCATTAATTCCTGAAATCCCAGCCAATCAGTCCCCCCAAATTATCGATTGGGTAAGGCGAGGATTAACCGCCACCTTTTACACTGAATTTTTCCCCTCGAAAAAGAATGTGGACCGACACTAAAGGGTAGTTGTGAACATCCCTGTGCACACACAACACCTTC
Source organism: Neoarius graeffei (assembly GCF_027579695.1). Classification (NCBI taxonomy): domain Eukaryota; kingdom Metazoa; phylum Chordata; class Actinopteri; order Siluriformes; family Ariidae; genus Neoarius; species Neoarius graeffei. Next base: position 3,806,700 of record NC_083571.1, read on the forward strand.
ACCAATTGTGCTCCCCCCAATGCCTCATCTTGCACCAGGCTTTGGTGGATTGAGGTCTGATTACAGCCAGAGTCCACCAAAGCCTGATATGTATCCCCTTGGACACTCACCGGTGTGCGATACGCTCCAGCCCAATCGAGGGCGGCTCCTGGCATGTCGGGGATCCGGACCACCACGCCCACCTCCATTACCGGGCACTGCTGCTGGAGGTGCCCCAGCTCCCTGCAGCGCCAGCAAACCGGCCTGGGCTTTCTCTCTGCACTGGCACTCTGGGGCTCACTCACCTGGGGGGGGGGGGAGAGACAGACAGAAGTGGGAAACGGGAGGGCACTGTGGGTGCGGCGGACCGCGGTGGGGGAACGGGGTGAGGACGAGACACAGAAGGGGAGGGAGAGAGAGAGGAGAGGGGAAAAGAGGAGATCTGCTGTCCTGCCATTGGAACAGCCGCCAAATGGTCTTCCGCCAGCTCGATGGCCTGATCCAGCGATGCTAGGCGGTGGCACTGGACCCACTCCGCGGTCCCCTCGGGTAGTCGAGCGATGAACTGCTCCAGTACCACCAGATCGACGATTCCCGTGGTGTCGCGGTTGTCGGCCCTCAGCCACCGCCAGCAGGCGTCCCGGAGTTGCTGGCCAAATGCGAACGACCGGCCGACTTCCTCCAGGCGCAGAGTGCGAAAGTGCTGTCGGTGTTGTTCAGGGGTGCATCCCACACGCTGGAGGACGGCCCGGTGGAGGTCCGCGTAGACCAGCCGGCTGTCAGCGGGGAGCTGTAGCGTGGCCAGCTGCGCCTCGCCCATTAGCAGGGGGAGGAGGCGCGCCGGACGCTGTTCCACCGGCCAGCCCGAGGCCTCTGCTACCTGCTCAAAGAGCGTGAGGAAGTCCTCAGGGTCATCGTGTGGGCCCATCTTCGTTAGGGTGAGGTGGGGAGGGCCCGCGACGGTGGAGGTGGTGTACCCCGCAGACGCGAGGAGGTGCCGGAACGCCTGACGATCTTCCTGCTGCGCCAGCATCAGGGCCTCGAACCTTTGCTCCTGCTCCTTCCGGAGGGCGACTAGTGCCTGGTGCTTGCTCTGCTGGGCCATGGCGAGGGCGTGGACCAGGTCTGCGAAGGGGGAGGACTCCATGGGGCTGTTTTTCTCTGTGCTCCGATCCAGGGTTTCAGCACCACTGTAACTGTTCGGATGGGTGGGTGGAGCACAGAAGGACTGCAGGCCAGAACTGAGTTCCAAAAACTATTTTATTTTTGCACTTTTCAGGAGCAAATGTACACTCTCCCAGCCACACACACACGCACGCACGCACACAAGTCATCTGGTTGGGGAGAGAGCTTCCTTCCTCTGCTCTCTCTCTCCTTTTTATAGGGCGCGGTCACTGGGGAAGACACACAAACACACATTAATTGACATCAGGTGCAGTGATTCTGCCACTTACCTTCCCTGACTCCACCCTCCGGTCACAGACCAATGCTTGACCACACCCCCGCTGCCACACAGTCATTTCTAAAAATATGAAAACCGCTTTCATCAAGGATTGTGTCCCAGATGCTAATCTCAACGGGCTATTTCATGTCAACCCACGTTTTTGCCACTTTAGCTCAATCCTCCAGTTTTTTTTAAAGCATGCAATGGACTAATGTCTTCCTATTAATCTTAGACCACAGTCTAGGCTTGTGTGCCCCATATACAGTCATGTTGATGCTCATCATTGAACAGGCCCTGCCTTGTGCATGCACATAGGATTGTGGGTGATTTAAAGAGTGCTGAGAATCCACACATGCATCCTTGAAAAATTCTCTGAAAGGAGGAGCCTAGACATCGGAAAAGTCCTTCAGCATGATTTGATGATGTGGCATCCTTGACATTGAGAAACAAAGTGTTCCAGCAGCTTCTAGTTCATGGCAGGCCTGTGCCTTGGAGGTTCCTGGGTTGTTCCTGACCATCTGAACCAAGGTCCTCTCAGCTGAGGGGTTAGTTTGGGTCTTCCATAATTCATAAGTTGGCTTGGCAAAGTAGCTCCACCTCCCAATAACTTGTACTGACATACAATTGTTTGAATTGATGATCATGGAATCTTCAGTTGTTTAGAAATTGCTCCAAGGGCCATTCCTGAGAGTGTAAGTCAATTATTGTCTTTCTCAGATCTGCACTGAGCTCCTTGGACTTTCTTATTGTACTGTGTTAGTCAATCCAGTGAGTGTCAAACAAACCCTTTTTATGTTGTGCATAGAGAAGCTACCAGCTGTAGTCAGTCATCACTGACAGGAAGTTAAGAGGCCTTGGCAAGTTAAGACATTTTGGAACTTTGAGCACCATTGAATTAATAATCCAAGTGGGTGTATGTATCATTTTGACCCTCTGTTGATTTCAGGAAACCCAAAATAAATTGAAAACTTATACACCGAATTCTTGGATTTTTTTTCTATTAAAGATGAATGGTATATAATAATTCTGTGTACAATGAATCACTGATTCATTCCCCTATTGATTCATCACACCAGGACACCTTCCTCCATTGATCCATGGTCCAGTTCCGATGCCTGTGTGCCCACTGCAGAGTGTGATGCACTGTGTTGTGACACATTCCTCACGTAATCATCATTAAAATGTGCTTTTGAATTTTTTCCTCGCAAATGTATCATTTTATAATCCCAGAGAATATTGGAGTTTCTTCTCATAAATGTACAACTTTAATCTTTAAATTCTTAGTTTTTTCTCAGAATATTACTCTGCTCTCAGTTCCATATTTCTTTTCTTTTCTTTTTACCTACATGGCCCTAAGATGCCATTGTACCATACTGATGTGGAGAATTTTAGCAATAAGTCCCTGTGCACTTAACTGAACTCTGAATAAGACCTTTGTGTCTCATGTTGTTTTAGATGGTATATCTGTGATTTAGATGATTTGTGATTTTTTTTTAAATATTTTGTTTTACTTTTTTAAACATACAGAAAAACGAGCCAGACTTGAGAATGTGGATGAAACAGATAATAACCTTACGAGATTTTCTGGTAAGTTTAGTAGTTATATTTCTGGTTAAAAAAAAAAGTTATTTAATATATGCAATCTAAATTGGGTGTCTTGCTTGGATTCAAATAATTATGGACTTTTTTAACCTCTTCCACTTCTCACAATGAAAAGAAATAATTTATTAACATCAGTTTTGTTTAAATCTGAAACAGATCTCAAGGAGATATCCACCTTCATCAAACTAGAACGCTGGGTGTCCAAACCAAAAATCAGCCAAAGTCTGATTAGTGACTTGGAGGGAAAACTTGGTGATAAAGGCATGGAAGCTTTGAAAGAAGAATTACAGGACAAAGAACCAAAAAATAGCTTATGCTTCAACGCTGACGATATTGATGTGATCAGGAAAAATGAGGAACTTGACGATTTTTTGGACGCAACACAGAGCGAAAAAATTCCTAAACTGACAATAAATATGTTTTTTAAGAAAGCTGGATCTGCTTCATTAGGAAATAAAGCTCAAAGCTCCACTGATGATGATAAGTGCATGGGCACAACTGCAGATTTAAGCAGCAGTGGATATGAATCTTTATTAAGCTCAAGTCTTAATGATAGCTGCTCCAAACACAGTTCAAACTATTTGCCACAAAATGATGAAAGATTACCGGATGAAGATGTCCTCACTGGGCACAGTCACACTGGAGGCATGGATATTATGATTCATGAGAATAAAGACAATGGAAGTCAGTCCAAAGCCACTGAACAGCTCCATGATGAATCATTCATCCAAAAGTACCATAACTTCAAAGCTGATGCACCATCACAGGAACTTATGGGCATGCAGGATGCACATGTTGATGTGATGGAAGAGCCATCTCAAAGATCAAATCTGCCAACACATGAAGATGAGTTAATCACCAAAAAAGAAAAGCCACTAGAAAACGTACTTGGGAGCATGAACAGGCAGGATACACACATTGGTGAGATCGACAAGGAACCTCAAAGATCAAATGTTCCTAATGTCCTAAATAATGGAGCTATATCGCTGTTCCAAAATCTTCCAATTACCAGAAACGAAACACCACTAGCAGACAGATGTGGAAGTGCAGACTTGCAGGATACATATGATGGTGAGCTAGATGAGGATCCTCAAAGCTCAAATATTCCAAAGAATGGGGATATATATCTCGACAAAAATTACCCAATCACCCAAAAAGAAATGCCACTAGAAGACGGATGTGGAAGCATGGACACGCAGGATGCAAATGATGAGATGAAAGAGCCATCTCAAAGATCAAATGTTCCAGCACATGAAGATGAGTCAATCACCAAAAAAGAAACACCCCTAGAAAATGTACTTGGAAGCATGGACAGGCAGGATACACACATTAGTGAGATTGACAAGGAACCTCAAAGATCAAATGCTCCTAATGTCCTAAAGAATGGAGATATATCACTACTCCAAAACATTCCAATTACCAAAAAGGAAACGCCACTAGAAGACAGATGTGGAAGCATGGACATGCAGGATACACATGATGAGATGAAAGAGCCACCTCAAAGATCAAATATTCCAACACATGATGAGTCCATCACCGAAAACGAAACACCACTAGAAAATGGAATTGGAATCACAGACATGAAGGAAATGCACATTGATAAGATGGATGAGGAACCTCAAAGATCAAATCTTCTAATGCCTGCTGCATCTCTGCACCAAAAGGAGCCAATCATCAAAATCAAAGTGCCAGGAAATATGCAAGCAAATATGCAGGTTAACCCTGAGCCTTTGTCTTCAGAGCAGCTGCAGAAGAACAGTTCAGGTTCAGCATTTGAGTATACACAAAGCAGTGGCACAGAGATACTGGCACAAAATAAAGACACAGCCATACCGTGTCCAAACAGAGATGAGAAACGTTGTATCAAAAATTCAAAAAATCAGGAAACATCAAAAAAACAGAAGGAAAAGAAGAAAGAAGAAAAGAATAAACTGCTTCGGGAATGGGCAGTGAGACAATGTAATGACCATAAGGAAGACTTACAGAACATATGTGAGCAGATCTCAATTATAAACATGGCAGAACACACTGATTATCCATGCTTTACTGCTGAAAAGGTCATGGTGTATAAGTACTTAACTCCTGAGAGCCAAATTATCTTTATTGCTGATGATAACACCTCTATCAACACTATGACTAAGGTCCATTATATCATGTTTGTGTGTAACATCAAGAAAGCAATAGTCTTGGGTCCTAAAAAACCTAATGAAAAAAATATTATATATAATGAATCTAAAGTGCCCATAGTTAAGTGTAGAAAGTTTATTGTCCAAGCATTCGCTCCTGCTCTTGCTGTGTACAAAAAGATTCAGAAAGAATCTCTCATCTGGGAAATTTCTCATCAGTGAAAAATCTCAAAACCTGTAAACGTTCATATCAGTACCAGACTGTATCATTATAGATCATATCAAGTTTATTTGTATAGCGCTTTTAAAAAGACATTGTCGCATAGCAGCTTCACAGAAAATTAAAGACTTTAAACATGAGCTAATTTTATCCCTAATTTATCCCTGATGAGCAAGCCTGTGGCGACGGTGGTGAAGAAAACCTCCCTCATATGACACGAAGAAGAAACCTCAAGTGGAACCAGACTCAAAAGTGAACCCATCCTCATCTGGGTGATAACAGATAGCGTGATTATACATAACTCACTTCTATAACTGTGTAACCAGAAAAATCATTATAGTTTTTAAGTCTGTTTTGTTGAAGCTATAAACTGGTTCTTTGATGGAAATTTGAATGAATGAATGAATGAATGAACCCTTTATTATCACTAGTCACAAGTACCAGTGGAATTGACCATCAACCTGTCCTTACATACACACATACGGTACACACAAGGGGGAGTAACAGGACAGGAAGACAGTGATGAAAAGAAAAAATACAGAGTAACATGAGGAGAGGGGAGGAGAAAAAAAAACAACCCCCACACTATGCTCCTGTGAGGAGTACAGTGTGGGAACATTAAAAAAAAAACCTCAGCACATAAGCACAAAATAACACAAGTACACTTTACAACATGAAAACTCGGGACTTGAGGGGGGAAGGGGGGGCGATCAGGGGTGGGGGTAAACAGGGGGGAGGGGAGGGAAGGATGTAGAGGTAACCCAGCGCAAGCAAGCAGCCGTCCGCTCCTGCAGCCATGATGGCGCTGGTCACGCACCCGCTTGTCACACTGGGGGTGAAGCAGTGACCATGGGAAGAGGGGGGAGGAATACGAGAGAGTCTAACAGCAGTGTTCTCCAGGGGAATTGTTTTTCTCCAGGGGAATTGTTGTCCTAGCAATGGCCTTGGCCAAGGCCAGTGCTGGCTAAGGGAGCCGAAAGTAGAAAAGATTGGAATTTGTTTGGTCTTGGCGAGCAGACGCATTCTTTTTGCACGCCTACTCCATATGTCCATTCTGTGCATTTTGGTCTCCAAATTGATCCAATTTCCATTGCAAAGCTGTGCAAAAGTCCTGTAATCATGGTTCCGAATAGGTAGATGTCTTCAATGTCCTCCACAGAAAGAACCGCCAGGCACACAGTTTTGTAAATTTGAGTGCCAAACTGTTCATGACAACTGCAGTCCTATAGTTAAAGTTAACTGAAGTCCTCAGCCATAAAAACATTACTGTAAGTGTCCAGAGCGTCTTCCAAGTGCGACTTTCAACTGTCCATATGGGGCCGTCCTCCACAGGAGCGATCTGATGAGCCAGACATAGGGCATCAGGATGGATCAAGCAGGTCCAAGGAGCAGAAGAGGTCAGCATCACTAGTGTCTCAGGATTGACATGTAACTATGATATATATATATATATATATATATATATATATATATATATATATATATATGAGAGAGAGAAAATCCATTCAAACATACCTCTCTGCTCCTAAAGACTATCTGCAGTCAGTGACCTTTTAAAGATAAAAAAAAAACACACACACACAAAACTATTTGCAAGACATTATAATTGGTGTGCATTCAGTCAGTGATGTATGTGTAAGTGGAGAGTATTTCAGGATCAAAACCCTGATGAAAGATTGCATGACCCATGACTTTATAAAATGACAAAAATGTTAATGTGACACCGTTACCATGTGTCTTTAAAAAAAACAACCCACAACTCATTTAGAGGTTTCACAGCAAGAGTAATTATACTCACAACAGAATACTTATTCAGTCACCCCTTTCATATTTCTATTTATAAATAATTTGGCAAACTTTATTAGGTTTTATTTGTACTTGAATATTATTAGTTATTTTGTGTTGATTCATGACATCTAATCCCAATTGGGTCCATTTCAGTTTTATACCACTTCAAAATGTGGAAAATTTCAAGGGGCCTGAACATTTACAGGTTGGTCCATAAGTATTTGGACAGCAAGGTTTTGGTTATTTTGTCTCTGTAGAGCATGATAATGGATCTAAAATGAAGCAATGAAGAAGGGTAGATTTTCATCTTTAATTCAAGCGATTTAACAAAAATATTGCATTAACTGTTTTACATAGTCCCTCCATTTTCACTGGCTCAAAAGTAGTTGGACAATTAACTGATAAGCAGTTCCATAGCCAAAACATACTGCAGAAACGACTCAAGAGTCTTAAAATGGGTTGGCATTGATGACCTTGTTCTGGCCATCACCAACAAGGCATATGAGAACCGTGAGCTCCCTGAGCAGTGGACTATCTTGAACATAATTCCCATTCCAAAAGCAGGTGATCTTAGGAACAAGGACAACTACAGGGGAATTAGTTTGAGCTTAGTGGTTGCAAAAGTGTACAACAGGATGATTTTGAATAGAATAAGACTACCCCTGGACCCTCTTTTGAGACTCAACCAGAATGGCTTCAGAGAGGGAAGATTGACAACTGCACAAGTACTGGCACTAAGACGGCTCATTGAGGGCACAAAGAAGAAAAACCTGCTGGCAGTTTTAACATTCGTCAACTTTAGAAAAGCCTTTGATTTCATTCACAGAGGCAAGCTCATGAAGATCCTCCTGACATACGGCATTCCTCTTAAAATAGTGCAGTCAATAAGTGATACGTCAAGTGAAAGTCAATAAGATGTACGCTAACACCTCAGCGAAGGTCCTCTCTCCGGACGGCAAAACAGAAGTGTTCAACATCAAAGCAGGCGTCTTGCAAGGTGACACCGTAGCCCCGTATCTGTTTGTGATCGCACTCAACTATGCTTTGTGAAAGGCAATAAATGGTTGTGAAGGAGAACTAGGGTTTACCATACGCCCAAGATGGAGCCGGCCCAGTCATGATAACAGATCTCAACTTTGCGGACAATATTGCACTGTTGAGTGACTCAGTGAGCCACTCTTTGTGGCTTCAGTGGAATCTATTCTTACCTATGGATGTGAGTCCTGGACACTGACAGTCTGGGAGGAATCAAGACTGGATAGTTGCTACACACGCATTCTCCAAAAAGTCCACAATGTCACCTGGCGGGACTGAATTCCAAATGAAGCACTGTATGGAGATTTACCACCACTCTCTTTTTTTAAAGATTTTTTTGGGGGCTTTTTTTCACCTTTATTGGATAGGGCATTATAGAGACAGGAAATGACGTCGGGTCGGAATCGAACCCGGGTTGCTGGATTTATGGTATGGCGCCTTATCCACCTGAGCCACGACGCCCCACCACTGTTGTCCATTTGGTGGGACATTGTGTTCACCACGGCAATGAGGCAGCTCACAACTTGGTTCTGTGGGAACTATGCCATGGTCAGGCTTCCCGGGGTGGACAGAGCCTGACACATGTCAACCAGCTAATGTGCAATACTGGCCTCACTTCACCAGATGAAATCAGAACTGTTATGTGTCACAGGCCATCCTGGCATGCCATCACCAGTCATTCCCAAGGAGACTCGACCTAGTAGTAGTAAGGCAAAGAAATGGAATGTTCCTAAATGACTGAGTCAGTCAACCCAACTGAGCTGTTTTTCACTGAAGAAAAACTGAAGGCAGAAAGACCCACAAACAAACAGCAACTGAAGTCGGCTGCAGTAAAGGCCTGGCATCTAAAGGGAGGAAACTCAGAAATTGGGAATGTCCACGGGTTCCAGACCTCAGGTGGTCATTGACCAAAAAGGATTTATATCCAAGTATTAAAAATGATGCTTATATTTATAATTGTTAGTTTGTCCAATTACTTTTGAGCCTGGAAAATACATGGACTATATAAAACATGGCTTAAAGCTGAAAGCCTACACTTCAATCACATCTTGATTCCTTCATTTCAAATCCATTTTTGTTACTGTCCAAATACTTATGGACACAACTGCATATAGGATACTATGTAAATACAATTTTACTTTCATTTCTTGCTTTCTTTTTTACTATCATTTTTGTTTTTGTATTCAGTGTTCTGTTCAGTCTGTGTATTCGGAATGTACCTCTCAGATCAGATCCTGATAAATAAACATGTAGAAGTGGAGTTTTGGTTGGACTACATTACTCTTTAATGAAACACTTGCTCTTCATTTGGAAAGCTATATTACTGAGATTTACAGAAGGAACTGTAATGTGTTTATAATATTCTGATTCTGTTGATCATACTCACTTTTATGCTTTTTAATTTGTTCTATGTCTGTTTTTGGAAAAAAAAATATTAAACAGCTATTTTCAGTATGCCATATATGTTCATTAGAATACTGTACAACTTCTTGGCAATTGGATTGTGTGATTTAATGATAAACCAGACAGACATGCTGCTTGCTATTTTTGTATGAATTTTAATGTCTTTTCTCTTTCAGACAAAATTAGATTTCATCAATCTATAATAATAATAACGTATTTCTATTGCGCTTTTCATTTGGTATTAGATGAATGAATGACTGTTGAATATTTCAAATCTTTCTCTGCTGAAAATGACAGAAAGTATAGGGCTGATGAAAGAGACAGGTTGATTTAGTATCTTAGAATAATTTTTGTACAATTGTTATGCCTTCTAAATACAGTGCCTTGAAAAAGTATTCATACCCCTTGAGCTTTTTCACATTTTTCCACCTTACAGCCACGAACTTAAAAGTTTTTTATTGAGATTTTATGTGATGGACCAACACAGAGTAGCACAGAATTGTGAAGTGAAATGAAAATGATAAATGGTCTTCAAAATTTTAAACAAATAAAAATCTGAAAAATGTGCCGCGCATTACACTGCAAAAACTAGTCATCCTAATATAAGGAAACACATAATAAATTTGAGAACATTTAAACTATAATCAAGTGAAATAATCTGCCAGTGCAGTAAGATAATTACACTTGGTAAGACATCTTAGAATAAGTTGGTTGCAATCTAGAACTAGGTTTAATAATCTCAAAATTGGTGTCTTGTTTTCTTCTAATAAGAAATGCTAGATCGTTTCAACTATTTTCAAGATATTTTCACTTGCTAAGATATAATTTTTTGCAGTGTATCAGCTGTGTTCACGTCATCAAATGGTGGGTTATAGTCTTTGTGTGGGTTTGGAGGCCAGTCAGGCAAGTTGTTTGGGTCTATTTTCACCATCTGGTAACCAATATTTGGCAGCTGCCTCTGAAACACAGACATACAACATTGACAGAAAACAGGGAGCAAACTAGACAATTTGACCTGTTTTCCTGTTTAGCTATTAAATTAGCATACTGCCAATACAAATTATGAGTTGAATGTCTTCCTTGTCTTGACTCTGTGTCAGCCTGGGTTCCCTGTATCAACCACCACACGAATCCTTCCGTAAGCCCCAGCAGGATCAGGATGCTCAGGCCCATGACTGGACCTAGCTTATAATGATTTACCCCCTTCATTTTATGTTAACTATGTCTCCGAGTTAACCCTTGCCTTTCTTGACGTGTATTGGTGCTCAGAGGGCAGGCACACCCTATCAGCCCTCGTCCCACCTCACCGGGACTTGGAGGAAACTTGAAACCCTAAGACTTATCTATCGGCTAGACACTGAAATACTCTTCCCTATTGAGGGTGCGTGCGTGATTGATGTGATACTCACACTGCTCCATGCAGTGATGCCTTTCTTCCTCGTGCGCTTTAGTCAGCTTCCGGGTCACTTAGGCCTTCCTTTTCCTCCTGCTCAGCCGGTTCAGGAACCCTCCTGCAGTGGCTAGCATTGATCCACGTCACTCTGCCTGTGACCTTCACTGCTGTTGGGGTCGTGAGCAGGACCTGGAATAGGCCATTCCACAGTGGCTTGTTCCACTTGGTTCGTCGGAAGTCCTTCACCACTATCCAATCCCCTGGTTGTAGATCGTGTAGAGGTCCCTCAGCGGGCTTGGGAAGCACTTCTTTTACCTGTTTGTGGATAGATTTCAAAGCAGAGGACAGCGTTGCACAGTAATTCAACATTGCATCATCACACAGTGTGGTGTCCGGCAGTGTTCCTTGGGCTGGCCCTATCCCCGTGTTGGGTACTCATCCAAACAGAATTTCAAATGGGCTTAACCCATGTTTAGGCCTAGTTTGCATCCTCATTTGTGTGAGTACTGCAGGGAGGACCTTTGTCCATCCTAGCCCTGTTTCATCAACGAAACTGTCTTCATGTTAAAACTGTTAATGTTATAGTCATGCTGTCTGTTGTTGCCCAAATGAGGATGGGTTCCCTTTTGAGTCTGGTTCCTCTCGAGGTTTCTTCCTCATGTCGTCTGAGGCAGTTTTTCCTTGCCACCGTCGCCACAGGCTTGCTCATTGGGGATAGATTAGGGACAAAATTAGCTCATGTTTTAAGTCGTTCAAATTCTGTAAAGCTGCTTTGCGACAATGTTTATTGTTAAAAACGCTATACAAATAAACTTGACTTGACTTGACTTTCTGCACAAGCTTTGCTTAGTTTATTTTTAAGGGACCCATATTCCCTCACTAAGTGTCAGTTCAATGAAGTCCATTTGGAGATGATCAAATGGTTTGTCTGGTATTGGGTGTGCTGCTTGAGTTAGTTTGATACCTTGACCTGCATTATGTTGTGCACATATCAAGCATTGCTTGCAAAATTTTGCAGCATAGTCTGAAGACCCCTTTGTGAACCATCTCTTTGTTACTTCTGCTACTATCCCCCCTTTTGACACATGGGTGAGCCCATGTGCCAATTTTGCATAGAAAGGGAACATGTGTTTTGGTAGACAGGGACGGCCTGAGGGACAAACCCAGACCGAATTTGCACAGATACAGCCGGCCTGTTTCCAAACTCATCATTGTTACACCTACAGCCACCTTCTTTGAGGCAGGAACACCATTGGCACTACCAAAATGTTCAAACATCTCGATGTATGTCGACCATTGCTCTGTGGAGTCATCAAAGGCATCAATATGTCCAATGAGCGCTGCCATTCTCCTATTTGCTCTCTCCTCGATAGTTTGGTCTAGGGCTTCAGTCACTGCGATCTCTTCATCATCCGACCATATCAATGGGTTACTTATCTCGTCGCCAATTTATTATGACTTCTACAGTTAGACTACAGTCATATTATCGCATAATATAGCATCAATATGCGGGAAAACTGGAATGAAGACCGACAACATTTAGGGAGCAATCTTACACTGGTTTATATACTGATGTGCACACATACCACTGGATGTCGCAGAGCATCCCCTACTGGTGTAGTGTGAATAACAGTATTATTCCCAATACATCACACTACACTCTGGTTCCACGGTGACATTTTGCACAGGACTGTATTCCTTTGATAACAGAAACAAAGCTCCAGCATTATTATTATTATTATTATTATTATTATTATTATTATTATACTCATTCAAACTCTCCACAGCTTAATATACCCTAAAGTGCTCATTCCCATACATGTCAACCCCTTTGGGCGTCCACCTGTAGTATCAGAGGAAGAAATCCATAAAATCAACATAAAATCCTTATAGCTTTCGAATCGCACCAAACTTAATAAATAAATAAGTAAATATAACTTGCCTGAGAACTTTCTCCAGCATGTCGAAAATCGCCTCGCCCGTGACGATATTGCACACGGGCATGTCTATGATTCTTGACTTCGCCCCTCTGTTTATGTCGAAGATCTGCACCAAAACGGCCAGTCGCTTGTCCGTCTTTTTGTCATTGGATTCGTCGATCATTAAGGAAAATGGTGACGTCCAGCAGTGCTGGATGATCAGTAGTGTAGCTTCAGGGGCCAAGCTCTTTTTGATTATTTGCATTGTTTTGGTGCGCCTACAGCTGATAGATTTTGCAACTGTACTGTCCATGCAAATTCGTGGCAACAGTTCTGTCAGGTGGTCCACAACGGCTAGCGGCAAATTGTGCTGAGCAATAAAATTACAGATCGTAACTTCTGCTCTTATTACACTTGTTGGTTGATCATCAGTCTTAGGCTTTGCAAACATTGTCATTTGTGGCTGATTCTGTTTCTGGTGCAAATTTCACTGATGTAGCTTGGACCTCACGTCGTAAAATCCAGACGCCGCAACTTTTATATCTCGCACACAAACTGTGCAGTGCGCATACTCCTCATTTTTCGCCTGAACAATGACACCATTAAACGTCACCTTCCATTCAGGAAGATACCGCCTGCCATATCTCATTTTCTTTCTCGGTGTTCCCATTCTTTCACTCGGCAGACGCTATACAAAATCTCTCAGGTGTAAACAATGTCGCTCTGCACAATGAGAAAATCGTTCGAACAATGACCGTTTGGCACGTATAATTGCAGATCGTGCGCATGACCGGAACGAGCGAAGTCTCGCAGTCGCGATACTGCACGAGGCTTGAGGAATAAACATCCGCTTTCACATAGTCTGGGTTATCTGCCCCTGCATACACGCTGTTCTTTGTCTATAAATCAAGCTTTTGTATGTTTTTGTGACGATCAGCTGACGATGTTCAAGTAAGATACACAAAATAAATTTAGGTCAGAAAATACTGAAAATCCATAAGACTTTGTTTATACGCCCGTACGCCCTTGAAATGAGCTAAAATCCGTATAATTTCCGGACAATCCGTATAGGTTGACATGTATGCATTCCTCTGCTACTAGAACTTCTTTCTTTCTGAATGTGTCTGCATATATTGGTGTTATGATTTTGTGGATTGATCATAATTATGCTGCTTCACCTATTTAAAAAATAAATAAAAATCAACTGCATTCTGTTCTCTCCAAAATAAAATAAAGCTCTGGGCAAGTGGAATTGTTTTTCAGGCAAGTATGTTTTGGGTGCTGCTTGCCCATTGGGCAAGTAAGGCTGGGAGATTTTTTCGAGGACTGTTTTCACAATATTCTAATTGTTTGAGATGCTTTTCTCAAAGATGTAGATCCTTCTAGACCGTGGGCCCTTGGCATGAAACGTGGCTAGAAATCAACTTTCGTGACCAAACCAAGCAGACTACTTGAACTTAGGTTTTTCTAGACTATTTCACCATGTAGAATCCGAATCTGGTTGTTGTCACATCGTAATCTTGCACATTATGGAGCTATATAGCGTTTTGGGTTAAAATCGCCCATTTTTGAAATTAGCCTCTAATTTGACGAAATTGTTAATAGCATCATAGATACTGCTTATGAAGCCTTCAAACTTTGTCTGCTATGAGCTAGGATGTTCAGTTAGATGGCCAGAAAGCAACACTTGAGCTGATGATAGATATCAATGAGAAAAAAAACACGTTTTTTCAAGAAAATATGGCATTTTGTCATTTTTTATTTAAAAATTCAAAAAATGTACAGAAAACATCATTCAATTTCTTCTCTACATGGAAATCTGTACCTGATGCCATTTGAAAGTTTTTGGTAAAGTTTGGTGAAATTTCACATGAAATTGAATTTTTTGTGTATTTTTTTTCTATGGCATCAATTATCACAATACATCACAGAGGAACAGTCATTTCAAAATTCAATACTGAATGTAGGCAACAAGGCAACATTTGCGCTTGCTGTAGAGATATCAATGAGTAGAAAGTTCACTTTCATTTTTTTTTTTAAATTCAGAAAATATGCAGAAATAAGTGGTCTTTTTTTTCTCTATATGTAAATCTGCTCCTGATGCCATTTGAAACTTTCTGGGAAAATTAAGTGAAATTTCACATAAACGTGAATTTTCTATATATTTCCTATAACATCACTCATCACAATATGAAGGACAGTCATGTAAGAATCCAATACTGAATGTTAGGCAACGGAAAATCTAGGAGTACTCTCTTTGAAGAAGCTGGATTTCTCTGCTAAGGATCCAGCTGAAATATTCCCCACAAAAACCAGTTCACTGGCAATACGCTTTGATGGTGGATGGAAGGTCAGCTGTGGGTATTTCAGTTGCAGTTGTTCCTTAAGTCTCCCACTCCTGAAAATTAACAGGATGTAGATTGTGGATAAGCATTGATCTTTTCTTCACAGATGAACAATAAAATGTGGGTCAACCAACAGGGATAGAAAAAAAATTAGAGGAAAATCTAGGTAGATAATAATAAGGGGAGGATAATAAAATTAGGGGGATAAGGGGGGAACCTGGAGCTAGACAGACTCTAAAATGTCTTAAATTTGGGAGTCCAGAGAGAAATAAGGGGCCCAATTTTGTATAGCTACAATTTATTTCAAAAAAATTCAGAATTAAGCAAAGATGATAAATTATAACAATATCAATTAAAATATTAACATTTATTTTTTCTATAAAAAAATATAATTTATCAATTATATTTGACGAGGAAACTTTTTCTGACATGGGCAGACATTCAAAGAACAGATTAATGTATAGTGGTCAGTTACACGTGGTGATCTGTAACTTAATGAATTATCTGATGGGTGTAGACTGTCGATTGTCAAGGCTTGTGGAGAAATCTGTATTATCTGTATTAGCCTAGTGTAAAGATTAATGATAAGGATCCTCTTATGTCCAAGGGATAGTAATCAAAGAGTCATGAAAATAGAAGCCCACCAGAATCATCTATCCAGGGTTGTCAAGAGTGGGATCAAAGATCCCTGCTAAATTTGACTGCTGACCAAAACAAAAATGAAAGTGCTTACTTGTATGATGACAGAGTGAATCCTTCTTGTTCCTGTACAGTCTTGACAAACTTCGCTGTAAGTTTGGTTAACCGGAACACTTCATGCTGAGGAATGATCCTTGCTTCCATGACATTTTCACAAAAAATGCCGAATGACTTCTCATGAAGGACAGACGGTGTTTCAGACCTGCAGCCAAAAAAATAAGATATTCAGAAATTGTAGGATTTTTTCTCATCTCATCATCTCTAGCCGCTTTATCCTTCTACAGGGTCGCAGGCAAGCTGGAGCCTATCCCAGCTGACTACGGGCAAAAGGCGGGGTACACCCTGGACAAGTCGCCAGGTCATCACAGGGCTGACACATAGACACAAACAACCATTCACACTCACATTCACACCTACAGTCAATTTAGAGTCACCAGTTAACCTAACCTGCATGTCTTTGGACTGTGGGGGAAACCGGAGCACCCGGAGGAAACCCATGCGGACAACATGCAAACTCCGCACAGAAAGGCCCTCGCCAGCCACGGGGCTCAAACCCAGACCTTCTTACTGTGAGGCGACAGCGCTAACCACTACACCACCGTGCCGCCCAGGATTTTTTTGACATTTAGTAAAATTATATGTTATTATAATTGAGTATTATAATTTGAACAGAATGCTCACGAGACAATCCATAGTACATTCCAGCCAATACTCACTGTTCTTTGTCTGTTTTTTTGTAGAGGAAGAAGGTGTAATTTCTGTAGCAACTTTTATGATATTCGACTTCAAGTGCCACACAATCCTATCCTTTGATATGCACAAGGATGCTTTCATTAGCTTTCATTTCAGCTGCTTGTCTCAGCAAACCTAAAAACCAGTAAATTCAGTAAACAGGATAATTATGATCAGAGGAGATCTGACAAGAAGAAAAAGGGAAAAAATGAATGCAAAAAATTTTGGCAGGGCCTATGACCATTTCCTGATACATGTCTTGTGGGCGGCACAGTAGTGTAGTGGTTAGCACTGTCACCTCACAGCAAGGAGGTCCTGGGTTTGAGCCCAGTGGCCAGCGAGGGCCTTTCTGTGTGGAGTTTGCATGTTCTCCCCATGTCTGTGTGGGTTTCCTCCAGGTGCTCCGGTTTCCCCCACAGTCCAAAGGCATGCAGGTTAGGATAATTGGTGGTTCTAAATTGACCGTAGGTGTGAATGGTTGTTTGTCTCTATGTCAGCCCTGCAATAACCTGGTGACTTGTCCAGGGTGTATGAACGAGAGGCCCATAGTCAGCTGGGATAGGCTCCAGCTCGCCTGTGACCCTGTAGAACAGGATAAGTGGCTACAGATGATGGATGGATGTCTACTTGTGTTCAACAAATGGCTTTAAGCACAGACTAGTAGAGGAGTTTATGACTAAACTTGGTTTACAATGCAAGGAAATAAAGTTCATGTGACATCCATGAATAAAATTTATAAATCCACCCCTTACATAATCCACCCATGGAAAATAAAGAAATACAGTTTCATACTTACCAGCATCAATTGTTTCAGCTTGAACAAGTTTATCTCTGATTCGTCTGCTTTTTCCTGAAGTTATGAAAATATCCTTCTTACACACGATACAAATATCTGGCAACACGTGCTCCACACGAGGTGGGGCTGTGTGGCTGTCCAGTAGGGGTTTTGCTGACCGTAATGTACTCGTGGAAGAGGTTGGAGTAACCTTTTCACATGGTGAAGATGTTGGAGTAGGAAGTGTCACACCACATGTGGCTTCTGCACTTCACTGTCCTTCCACCTGTTTATATGGTTTGGCAGCCCTAGCGATCCTCGTTTTGTTAGTGAAGTGAGAGTAGCAGTTCCTGTGGTATCCGTATGACACTTTCATTACATCCACCCAAGGCTGAGCCCACATGTCCGCGTGTTCCACTGAAATTTGCTTCTCTATGCAGTCCTCTAGGTCTCTCCATCTTTCTGCACATTCACATGCCTTCTTCCAACTTACAGCTGTGAAAGGCGTTACTTTGGATGTTTCTTTCTTAAATATATGCAGCAAACAAGTCAATTTTCCAGGCTTTTCCGACAGCCACGGCCGTGCTGGAGGCAGCCATCTTGGGTATTTACTTCTTCTTCTTTAAGGTTTTATGGTGGTTGGCAAACCAACTTAAAGGTGCATTACTGCCACCGACTCGGCTGGAGTGTGGAACAGGAGATATGAGGGAGGAAAAAAAATTGTATTCTTTTAGCTAATTCCAGGGCTTTGAACCGGTTCAAGGAACGAAAACAAAAACCGGGAACTTTTTCTATTTCACATGGAACAGAAACGAAACCAGAAACTTTATTCTTTTTTATGCTCCGGAACAGAAACGCTTATTAAAAATAATGGTAACCGGTTAATACCGGTTTTTATTTCGTTCCTCAAAGTTTCCGTAGCCTACAAATAAAAAAGTCATTCTTCTCCTGCGCAAGTTTCTATGACCCGCTGGGGTTCACTTCCTGTGTGACGTTCACTGACTGAATGGAGAGAGCGGGAGGGTGGACTACTATCACGCCTCCACATCTTAAATAAGAGGTAAATATTGCAGTCTATCATTATTCAAAAACGTCAGTTTCAAACATGATATCAATATATTTGTCCACGTTAATGAGAGGCTCGCGAACATTAAATGACGTTAACCTCTGTTAGCCTATCAATGCATACAGGGCTTTCCACTAAGGCTCATACTAGCCAGCCATGACAAATAAGTAGCCAGCCGGGGGGGGGGGGGGGGGGGGGGGGGGGGGGGTGTTAAACACAAAATAAACTCCGCCGAGTGCATGCACGCACACACTACTGCCTCCGCCGAGTGCGCGCACACGCACACCGCATGTCGGGGTTGCGGATCAGCGAAGTCGGCGGGGAATTTGTGGCTATTATCGGTACAAACAGCGCGAATCACAACTTAAATGAGTGCAGTTCAGTTTGACATTGTCAGTCCGTTAGATAAACATTTAATTTTATTAAAATCGAAAATTAATATTTAGAACCTGTGGGCTACAAAAATAATAGTCATTAAAGTAGCCGGCTGGACTTAATTGTGTGCCGGCTGTATGGCCGGCAGCCGGCGCTTGTGGAAAGCCCTGTATAGGACCTGACTAGCCTTTGGTAACACACTAAACAAATTGTCTTTCATTTTTGGCACTTTTTCTGTTTGTGTAGATGGGAAGACATACTGAGAATCCAAATCGCCAACATTTGAAATAATAATTGTTTTGAATTATTTCTTGTCTTATTTAATGAAGGTTGTAATAGAATTAGCCTACATTTGGCTTAAGCTGGATGAGACAGAGACATAATTTTATAGCCATTTGTTAAACAGCTGACAGGGAACGTAATTAACCATTCCGGGAATGAAATTTTTTTGTTCTAACCGGTTCGGGAACGTCTATTTAATGGTGGAACCCAAAACCGGAAATGTTAAAATTCCGTTTCTGTTCAGAACGAACCAATAGGAAAAAAATTCTGGTTCAAAGCCCTGGCTAATTCTGAATCTTTCAGAAATTTGATAACGTAACAATACATCTGACTTGATGCTCTCCCTAATAAACCAGGGAAAGTGAAATTGTAATGATTAACCATTCTGAGAGATCTATAAAGCTCATTTCTATCACATTCATGTTTCTTACAGTGAAGCATTACATGCTCTACTGATTCCAGATGGCAACAGTATTCACAGTTTCCGGTTGGGTGTTTGTCTATTCTGTTCAGAGAATAGTTAAGCCCCGTATGTCCAACTCTTCAACGGGTGATCATGATGTCTTCTCTCTGACTCCTGCCCCCATCCTTCCACTATTCACCTGTTTTTCAATGTAGTATAGATGTCTTCCTGTTTCACTGCCATTCCAATATTCCTGCCAGACTGACATTGCGTAGGACTTGATGTAAATCTGAGCCTCTGTCTCACTAATTGGGATTTGCAGTTCTATTTCTATATTATTTAGTGATTGTTTAGCCAGCTTATCAACCTGTTCATTTCCCTCCATGCCAACATGTGCAAGTCCCCAAAGAAAATTAGTTGCAATGCTCTTTGAATCTATTTTACACATAGTTATAAAGATTTAATTGATTATATCTGTTCTAAATGATTTACCTGATTGAATACTTTCCAATGCTGAGTAACTGTCTGAGATTATAATTGTTTTGTCTATTGCATTTTCTTTAACCCATTCCAGGGCCAATAATATTGCCACCAATTCTGTTGTGTACACAGTCACATTGTTGGTCACTCTTTTCTTAATACTCCATTCTTTGGAATATACACTGCTGATCCAGCACATCCTTTTTGGGGTCTTTAGAAGCATCTGTAAATATACACGTATATTTAGAAAAATAAAAATCCAAATAGGGTGGCACGGTGGTGTAGTGGTTAGCGCTGTCGCCTCACAGCAAGAAGGTCCAGGTTCGAGCTCCGTGGCCGGCGAGGGCCTTTCTGTGCGGAGTTTGCATGTCGTCCACGTGGGTTTCCTCCAGGTGCTCCGTTTTCCCCCGCAGTCCAAAGACATGCAGGTTAGGTTAACTGGTGACTCTAAATTGACCGTGAGTGTGAACGGTTGTCTATGTGTCAGCCCTGTGATGACCTGGTGACTTGTCCAGGGTGAACCCCGCCTTTCGCCCGTAGTCAGCTGGGATAGGATCCAGCTCGCCTGTGACCCTGTAGAACAGGATACAGTGGCTAGAGATAATGAGATGAGATGAAAAATTCAAATAATTTTCTACAATTTCCCTCACTGATATAGGGTATTTACTTATAATAATGAGACCACACACACCCTCGTATTAGTAATCTGATTGGCCAAGAAGAGACAAAATAGTTCGCCCAAACACTGTGGCTATTTTATTAATTGTGCAAGTTTTGAGCGTGACAACAAGTGAATTTATCTTCTCTGAGCAATTACACAGCTATTTCACAAAAAATTAAGTAGTCTGTTTGATTTTGTTTTTCCGTGCTTCCACAGAAGGTGGTCGCATTTTTCTCTGCTCTCCCTCTCCCTCCTTTTTTTCCCTGCTTGTGCTCCTTTGTCTCGTCTCGTCTGTCTATACTTTTGAGAGACTCTCTCTGCATTGCTCTCTAAACTAAAAAACAAAAAAAACCCATGGAATTGATAAACTGGTCTCCTAACGAAATTGACACAGTTTTCTTGACGAGAAGCCTGGGTTCGGGGAAACCCACCTGTCCTGCCGGAACGTTCGTGGCTCGTTACACGATGGAGGCATGGGAGCGGTGGCGGGTCGTGTACCTGGCAATTCTTTCTGTGGAGGACATTGAGGACATCTACCTATTTGGAACCATGGTTACAGGTCTTTTGCTGATTGGATTAGGCATTGCCCTGGTTTATCGAGGAAATCAGACAACGGTGACAGCTGTTCAAAGCCCCACAAAGCTGCCCGATATAATTGACGTGGTGGGCAGAGTTGTCGGCACTCAGACTGTGGCTATTCAGAACTTGAACCACAACATGGATGTCATCATGGAGAAGCTTTCGGCTTTGCAAAGAAAAAGTATTTCGGAGACCAAATTGGACAAAATGGACAGATATGGACGAACAGAGTGGACGTGCAAAAAATGCGTCTGCTCGCCCCAAGCCCAAACAATCCCAAACTTATCTACTTTCGGCTCCCTGAGACAGCACCGGCCTCGGCCAAGGCCACTGCTGGGACAACATCTCCCCCTGAAGGTCACTGCTGTGAGACGCTCTCGCATTCCTTGCATTCCTTCCCCCACTTCCCGCGGTCACCGCTTTCACCCCCTCATGGCTGCAGGAGCAGATGGCTGCTTGCTTGCGCTGAGTTACCTCTACCTCCCCCCCTCCCCCCTACCCCCTCCCTCCCCCTTACCCCCCACCCCTGATTGCCCCCCCTCAAGTCCCATGTTTCCATGTTGTAAAGTGTACTTGTGTATTTTGTGCTTATGTGCTGAGGTTTTTTTTTTAAATGTTTCCACACTGTACTCCTCGCAGGAGCATAGAGTGGGGGTTGATTTTTTCCCCTCTCCTTTCCTCATGTTCTCTGTAATTTCTTTTTTCCCCTGTCTTCCTGTCCTGTCTACTCCCCCTCTGTTAATTATGTGTATGTATGTATGTATGTATGTATGTAAGGACAGATTGATGGTCAATCTCACTGGTACAGTGATAATAAAGGGTTCATTCATTCATTCAAACTGAACGATAGACGGCCAGAGCCCATGGCCTATTCCTCTTACTGACAGAAGTTAACAGGACCGGAGGGAGGGAGGGTGTCTCCCATAACTAGGTACGGAAAGTATGAACCGGAACGGGACGGTACATTACAATATTCCAACATGCTTTCTGTATTTAACCATTTATGAGAGAGAAAGCATTAGGAGCTCCATATTGACTAAGAATCAACTTGAAAAAAATTAATTATTCCATAAAAATCGTATCACAGCCAAGGCCTACCCTGCTCCCCCATTTGCTTATAAGTCCTTTGTCATTTCTCCTTCTCGTATGCTTTATCAGCGGCCTTTTTCTCCTCTTCACACCGAGGTCGCTTTGTCCCCGTCTCTGGCGGTTTCTGTACATCTTTCAGAAAATTCCACATCGCAACGTAGCTTTGGCAGATGTAGATGTAAACTACAACAAACGCACGTGTTTAAATGGGCGATAATGTGGCCACATCTATTGAATTTGATAACGTGATTACCGTGATATTCAACGAGATGTGTTATATGCATGCGCAGTAGTGAAAAAACCGACAGCCTGACTCGTACACGATGTGATTCGGAATTCTTCGGTATTTTCCGTCCTGCCAATAAACACATCAATTAACACAGACACGGCACACGCTTAATATGTGGCGGCTTTAGTTGACAGTGTGTCTGAATTAGGGCTGTGTGATATGGGGAACAAAATGAATATCCCGATACATTTTCTCCATTTCACGATATACGATATATTGAAATCTCCTCTAAAGGACCCCATGAAATCTAACTTTTACTCTTCACTGTTTTCAATACAATCCCTGCAGATTAAATAACATTCTTGGTTAACTTTACAGGTGGTTTTCAACAACACATTTTACATTTTCATGTTAGTGATTAATCACAATTGAGTTGAAATAAGACTATTTTTATTCAACAAAGATGTAGCACAAACTGAAAAAACAATCTTGAAAATTGCAAGAAAGGGGCAATACAATACAGAGCTGCTCAGAGCTCAAATCAATAAAGTGCAAGCTCAACACTGTGAAAGACATTTAGCCTAAATAAGAAAAGTGCTCCTTCATTAAATTATTTTCAAAAATAGAGGTAGATCTCCAAGCTATTAACCTGACTACTGAGAACCACTGGAACATTCACAATAGAGAGAGAGAGATTGAGGGAGAGAAGAGAGAGATCTGCAAAACATCATTTTTCTCTTTGCACACTTTTGAACTGAATGTTTTCTGGCTCTGCCTCTCAGATGTGTATAATTCCGGTACTGCCTTCTCTGTAAAATGTCTGTGACCAGGCAACTCCTATTTGGGATCGAGTGTGTTTAGTAATTTTTGGAAGCCTGGTTTTTCCACTATACTAATTGGGATCATGTCTTCGGCAATGACGTTAGTGATTGTATCCATTATAGCTCTCCATCTCTGACTCGTTTTCTCATATGGGGTGTGTGGCAGTGGGGGCGTGGTCAAGCGCCGGTCTGTGACTGGAGGGCGGAGTCAGGGAAGGTAAGTGGCAGAATCACTACACCTGATGTCAATTAACCTGTGTTTGTGTGTCTTCCCAGTGCCCGCGCCTTATATAAGGAGAGAGAGAGCAGAGGAAGAGCTCTCTCCCCAACCAGATGACTTGTGTGTGTGTGTGCCTGGAAGAGAGTAAATATTGCGTCTGAAAAGAGCAATAAAAAAGTTATTAAACTTTATTCTGGCCTGCCGGCTTTCTGTGCTCCTCCCCCTCCTGTGAACTGCTACAGTGGTGCCGAAACCAGGGACCGAGCACAGGAAAAGAAGAGTCCCATGGAGTCCTCCCCCTTCGCAGACCTGGTCCACGCCCTCGCCACGGCCCAGCAGAGCCAGCACCAGGCGCTAGTCACCCTCTGGAAGGAGCAAGAGCACCGGTTTGAGGCCCTGGTGCTGGCGCAGCAGGAAGATCAACAGGCGTTCCGGCACCTCCTCGCGTCGGCGGGGTCCACCATCTCCACCGCCGCGGGCCCTTCTTCCCTCACCCTAACTAAGATGGGCCTGCATGACGACCCTAAGGCCTTCCTCACGCTCTTCCAGCAGGCAGCAGAGGCCTCGGGCTGGCCGGTGGAACAGCGCGCGGCATGCCTCCTCCCCCTGCTAACGGGCGAGGCGCAGCTGGCCGCGCTACAGCTCCCCGCCGACCGCCGGCTGGCCTATGTGGACCTTCGCCAGGCCATTCTCCAGCAGGTGGGGCGCACCCCCGAACAGCAGCGACAGCGCTTCCGGGCTCTGCATCTGGAGGAAGTCGGCCGGCCGTTCGCGTTTGGCCAGCAGCTCCGGGATGCCTGCTGGCGGTGGTTGAGGGCCGACAACCGCGCCACCGAGGGAATCATCGATCAGGTGGTGCTGGAGCAGTTCATCGCCCGCCTACCAGAGGGAACCGCGGAGTGGGTCCAGTGCCACCACCCAGCGTTGCTGGATCAGGCCATCGAGTTGGCGGAGGACCATTTGGCGGCTGTTCCGATGGCAGGACAGCGGACATCCTCTTCTTTCCTCTCCTCTCTCTCTCTCTCCCCCTCTCTCCTCCTGTGTCTCGTCCTCACCCCGTTCCCCCACTGCGGAGGCGGGGGCCGGCCCCACTCCAGCCGGCCCGTCGCACCCGCGGTGCCCTCCTGTTTTTCTCTTCTGTGTCTGTCTCTTCCCGCCCCAGGTGAGTGAGCCCCAGAGCGCCGGTGCAGAGAGGAAGCCCGGGCCGGTTTGCTGGTGCTGCGGGGAGTGCTCGGCAATGGAAGTGGGTGCGGTGGTTCGGATCCCCGATGCACCAGGAGCCGCCTTCGATTGGACTGGAGCGTATCGCATACTGGTGAGTATCCAAGGGGATACATATCAGGCATTGGTGGACTCTGGCTGTAATCAGACCTCAATTCACCAAAGCCTGGTCCAAGACGAGGCACTGGGGGGAGCACAGAGGGTGAAGGTGTTGTGTGTGCACGGGGATGTTCACAGCTACCCTTTAGTGTCGGTCCACATTTTTTTCCGAGGGGAAAAATTTAGAGTAAAGGCGGAGGTTAATCCTCGCCTCACGCACTCGTTATTTTGGGGCCTGATTGGCCAGGATTCGGGGAGTTAATGAGTCATTTAGTGAAGAGTGGGTCCTGCCATAGTTCAGCAGGGGGAGGTCCCAGTGTCGCATTGGCAGGAGCAGCTGTCATAGAGCTGTCTACGTCATCTCCGCATCAGAGTGAGGAGCCGCAGGCTCCTCCTCCCTCTCTCGGGGAATCCCTTGCGGATTTTCCGTTAGAGAAATTGCGAGACGAGACTCTGTGACATGCGTTTGACCAAGTGAGAGTAATCGATGGTCAAACGCTCCAGCCAAATGCCACCCCGTCCTTCCCCTATTTTTCTATTATGAAGGATAGATTATACTGAGTGATGCAGGACACTCAGACTAGAGAGCAAGTCACACAGCTTTTGATTCCAAAGAGCCACCGGGAATTGCTATTCCAGGTGGCTCACTTTAATCCCATGGCTGGACACTTAGGGCAGGATAAAACACTAGCCCGACTAATGGCCCGGTTCTATTGGCCAGGGATTTGTGGCGATGTCCGTAGGTGGTGTACGGCGTGCCGCAAATGCCAGTTAGTAAATCCAGCGGCCATTCCAAAAGCGCCTTTGCACCCTCTCCCATTAATCGAGACCCCATTCGAAAGAATTGGGATGGATCTCGTCGGGCCATTAGATCGATCAACACGAGGGTACCGCTTTATTTTAGTTCTGGTGGACTATGCAACACGATACCCGGAAGCAGTGCCTCTTCGCAATATCTCAGCACGCAGTATTGCGGAAACGCGCTTCCGCATCATCTCCCGAGTTGGAATCCCGAAAGAGATTCTGACTGACCAAGGCACCTCATTTATGTCACGTACACTAAACGAACTGTATGGGTTATTATGTATTAAGCTGATCCGCACCAGCGTGTATCACCCACAAACAGACGGTTTAGCTGAACCGTTCAATCACACCCTCAAGAATATAATTAAAAAATTCATAAGTGAGGATGCATGTAATTGGGATAAATGGCTCGAACCCTTGTTATTTGCAATGTGAAGGGTCCCCCAAGCCTCCACGGGGTTCTCCCCGTTTGGATTGTTATATGGGCGTAAGCCACGCGGCATTCTAGATGTGCTGCGAGAAAATTGGGAGGAGGGACCTTCACCAAGTAAAAACGAAATTCAATACATTATTGATCTGCGCGCAAAACTCCACACACTTACACATCTAACCCACGAGAATTTGTGGCAGGCCCAAGAACGGCAAACCCGCCTGTATGACAGGGATACGCGCCTTAGGGAGTTCGCACCAGGAGATAAAGTACTCGTACTGTTGCCCACATCGAGCTCCAAATTGATCGCCAAGTGGCAAGGACCCTTTGAGGTCACACGGCGAGTCAGGGACGTTGACTACGAGGTGAGGCGGACGGACAGGGGTGGGGCGCTACAGATTTACCACCTCAATCTGTTCAAACTCTGGAACGAGGAGGTCCCCGTGGCATTGGTGTCGGTGGT
Organism: Neoarius graeffei; assembly: GCF_027579695.1. Lineage (NCBI taxonomy): Eukaryota > Metazoa > Chordata > Actinopteri > Siluriformes > Ariidae > Neoarius > Neoarius graeffei. The sequence continues at coordinate 3,833,383 of NC_083571.1, forward strand.
TCCGGAGAAGGCGGAGCTGGGGCCGGAGGTTCAAAAGGGAGCATTGACATCGCATACCTCTCCGGTTCCCTGTGGAGACCACCTCTTCCCGACCCAACTCACGGAGGTTGTCCAGTTGCAGACTGAGTTTTCGGACGTGTTCTCGCCCCTGCCCAGCCACACCCACCTCATAGAGCACCACATTGAGATGCCCCGGGGGATGGTAGTGCGTAGCTGCCCTTACAGGCTACCCGAACACAAGAAAAAAGTGGTTCGGGAAGAAATCGAGGCCATGCTCGAAATGGGCATCGTCGAGGAGTCCCACAGTGACTGCAGCAGCCTGGTGGTCTTGGTACCCAAGGCCGACAGGTCGGTTTGGTTCTGTGTAGACTATAGAAAAGTCAATGCAGTGTCTAAATTCGATGCGTACCCAATGCCTCGTATTGATGAGTTGCTTGATCGACTAGGCACGGCTTGCTTTTACTCGACACTGGATTTGACAAAGGGTTATTGGCAGATCCCCTTGACTCCATTATCCTGAGAAAAAAACGGCCTTTTCCACACCATTCGGCTTACACCAGTTTGTCACACTTCCTTTTGGGCTGTTTGGGGCGCCCACTACGTTCCAGCAGCTGATGGATAGGGTCCTCCGCCCCCACGCCACCTATGCAGCCATGTACCTCAAAGACATCATTATTTATAGTAATGACTGGCTGCGGCACCTACAACACCTGAGGGCCGTCCTTAGGTCACTGAGGCGGGCGGGTCTCACAGCCAACCCAAAGAAGTGTGCGATTGGGTGGGTGGAAGTACGGTACCTGGGCTTCCACTTGGGCAACGGGCAGGTGCGTCCCCAAATTAACAAGACAGCAGCAATTGCAGCCTGCCCGAGGCCCAAGACCAAAAAGGGGGTGAGACAGTTCCTGGGGCTGGCTGGCTATTATCGTAGGTTTATACCTAATTATTCGGATGTCACCAGCCCACTGACTGATCTCACTAAAAAGGGGGCACCAGATCCGGTCCAGTGGACGGAGCAATGCCAGCGGGCTTTCTCTGAGGTGAAGGCTGCACTGTGCGGGGGGGCCACTGTTACACTCCCCTGACTTTTCTCTTCCTTTTATGTTACAGACGGATGCATCGGACAGAGGGCTGGGGGCCGTTTTGTCCCAGGAGGTGGAGGGGGAGGACCATCCAGTGCTGTACATCAGCAGAAAGCTGTCGGTATGAGAGGGGCACTACAGCACCATCGAAAAAGAGTGCCTCGCGATCAAGTGGGCGGTCCTCGCCCTCCGCTACTACCTGCTGGGACGCCCTTTCACCCTCTGTTCAGACCACGTGCCCCTCCAGTGGCTCCACCCCATGAAGGATGCCAATGCGTGGATCACCCGTTGGTATCTGGCACTCCAAGCCTTTAACTTTAAGGTGATCCACAGGCCGGGGGCACAGATGGTTGTGGCGGTCTTTCTCTCCTGTCAAGGGGGGGGGGGGAGTCGGCAGCAGGCCGGACGGCTGCCCGGCCTGAGTCGGGTGGTGGGGGTAAGTGGCAGCGGGGGTGTGGTCAAGCACCGGTCTGTGACCGGAGGGTGAAGTCAGGGAAGGTAAGTGGCAGAATCACTACACCTGATGTCAATTAACCTGTGTTTGTGTGTCTTCCCAGTGACCGCGCCCTATATAAGGAGAGAGAGAGAGCAGAGGAAGAGAGCTCTCTCCTGAACCAGACGACTTGTGTGTGTGTGTGTGTGCGTGCGTGCGTGCGTGCGTGTGTGTGTGCGTGCCTTGAAGAGAGTAAATATTGCGTCTGAAAAGAGCAATAAAAGAGTTATTAAACTTTATTCTGGCCTGCCATCTTTCTGTGCTCCTCCCCCTCCCACGAACTGCTACAGGGTGCCTTTGGAGAACGAAGCTGCTATAGTCATTTGTTTAGCTTGTGGGGGGGGTTAGCTTGTGGGCAAGTAGTTTGGAGTTTAAGAGACTCTTCATACTGTACCGGGTGAGTTTTCAGGTGATGGAACATATTTGTAGTGCTGCTGCCTTTAGTGATGACAGGTTTTTTGCACACTTTACAAATTGGCATTTGCTGTTCCACGTCCTCCTCGCGATATCCAATAAAATGCCAGATGACTGACCCCTTACTCGTTCTTTTAGGAACCAATTTGTCCGCTTCCATTTTTAATTTGTTACTGAAATTGACAGAGCTTACACGGTAGCCTACGCAACACCAGCGATTGCACAAACTGAGTCAGCGCTGTAAACCGAAACTAGAAAATCTTCCCGCAGGTTCCTTTCAGCACCGAGATGTCGCCCGGCATCGGTTGGCGAGTGTGTGACATTATTGTTTTTTTTACCCTTAGGCAGCCTCTCACGTTACTGCCTGAGGGACAGGGAGAAAACCACCAGAAAATGTTTTAAACAAACGCAACAAACATGAAACAAACGCAAGTCGGCAGATGACCATAAAATACTCTATAGTTACGATAATAATTTTATGTATCTCACACACAATTTTCGGAGATATATTGAGTATATTCGATATATCGCACAGCCCTAGTCTGAATCTTCACTTCATATATATTTTTTATTTTCAACTAGCCAGCCGGGCTGGCTAGTGACAGGAATTACCTGCCAAATGACAAATTAAGTTGCCTTGGGCGACCGGACCACCGCCAATTTCGAGCCGTGTGTTCCCACATAAAATTGTTGGGAAAACTGATAGATATAGAACCAGAAAGGCTTTACTGTAGTTGTAAGTTACCAGAAGTTTCAGATTTGTATTTTATGTGGAATGAATGTAAAATGTGGCTTCACTTTTCACTGATTGTGGGTCATAAAACAGAAGCTCAGATCAATAAAGATAAGAACTTGAAATGTATACAATGTCAGCTGAAGAAACGTAGAAGTAGAGGAAGAGGCAAGAAATTGTAAAATACATGAATAAATAATAGTTAAGTTCTATGTTTTGACAATAACACAACTAAACAATATATTTTGTTTTTCTTCTAACTTTATTTATCATACGTGACGGGACGGGTTCATCTATACAGGCGAGATGACTAACGTAAGTACCAATTAATAAACAGGGGCATAGCTAGGATTTTTCAAAGGGGGGGTCACACACTGACTGGCAGCCTGAGTACATTATGTAACAAAAAATAATTACCATTGCTAGTTTTAGGTAGCTTAGAAACTGGTTCTTCCATTATTGTTGTTTCTTCCACATTTTCTTGATGTTGTGTTCTAGAAACGGCACTAAAACTTAGCTTCGAAGCCACAAAATGCAACTTTGATGGAAAAAATATATAATAAATCACTTACCTCTCTTCACGTTGAAAGGAGGAGGAAAGTTTCGCTTGTTTTGACATGGCAAATTATTAACACAAGAGGAAATACTTGTAATTCGCAACTAAAAAGACTGCAGCTACATTGGCAGCTTGACTATGCTTTCTAGTGTGATCGTGTTGCACTTGCACAGAACTGTTTCAGTCCTGTGTGCCTTGTCTTGTGCACCTGAAGGTGCGCCTCAGGCTGCGTGCGTGCCTAACGAGCTCCGGCACGTGTGCCGTTAACAAAGAACACCTGTCTTTAATCAATGAACTATGTTTGGGCTATTTAAGGACTGCGCCCATGCAAGGATGATGCAAAGTATTATGCCGTGTCTAGTGTGCCTTACTGAGCCTTTGTCCCTGTCCTTGTTGACCTCCTGGTTTTTCAACTCCTGTTTCTCGTCCCTTGATCTTGTATAGTTTTGCCTCTGATATGCTGTCTGCGCCTCGATTGACCTCCTGCCTGGTTCCTCGATTACAACTTTGCCTGCTGTTTCGGACTGTTTGCCTGTTGTGTGCATTGCATGCACTTTATGCTCATGTTGCATTGTGTATTATTTAACATATCTGCACTTACAGTGGTATGCAAAAGTTTAGGCACCCCTGGTCAAAACTGCTGTTACTGTGAACAGTTAAGCAAGTTGAAGATGAAATGATCTCCAAAAGGCATAAAGTTAAAGATGACTCATTCCCTTTATATTTTAAGCAAAAACAATTTTTTTATTTTCTTCTTTTACATTTTCAAAATGACAAAAAAGGAAAAGGGCCCGAAGCAAAAGTTTGGGCCTCCTGCATGGTTAGTACCTAGTAACACCCCTGGCAAGTATCACAACTTGTAAACACTTTTTGTAGTGAGCTAATAATCTTTCAGTTCTTACCTGGGGGATTTTCACACATTTGTCCTTGCAAAAGGCTTCCAGTTCTCCAAGTTTCTTGGGCTGTCTTGCATGCACTGCTCTTTTGAGATCTAGCCACAGATTTTCAATGAATTTTAGGTCAGGGGACTGTGAGGGCCCGGGCAAAACCTTCAGCTTGGGCCTCTTGAGGGATTCCATTGTAGATTTTGAGGTGTGTTTTGGATCATCATCTTATTGTAGGACCCATCCTCTTTTTAACTTCAACTTTTTTACAGATGATGTGACGTTTGCTTCCAGAATTTGCTGGTATTTATTCAAATCCATGCTTCCCTTGACCAATGAAATGTGCCCTGTGCCACTGGCTGCAACACAACCCCAAAGCATGATCGATCCACACCCATGCTTCAGAGTTGGAGAGATGTTCTTTTCCTGGAATTTGGCACCCTTTTTTCTCCAAACATACCTTTGTACATTGTGGCCAAAAAGTTCTATTTTGATTTCATCAGTCCACAGGACTTGTTTCCAAAATGCATCAGGCTTATTTAGATGTTCATTTGCAAACTTCAGATGCTGAATTGTGGCTAGGACACAGGAAAGGTTTTCTTCTGATGAGTCTCCCATGAAGGTCATATTTGTTCAGGTGTTGCTGCACAGTAGAACAGTGCACCACCACTCCAGGGTCTGCTAAAGCTTTCTGAAGGTCTTTTGCAGTCAAACAGGGGTTTTTATTTGCCTTTCTAGCAATCCAATGAGCAGTTATTTCAGAAAGTTTTCTTCATCTTTCAGACCTCACCTTGATCTCCACTGTTTCTGTTAACTGCCATTTCTTAATAACATTACAATCTGAGGAAACAGCTACCTGAAAACACTTTGCCATGTTCTTGTAGCCTTCTCCTGCTTTGTGAGCATCAATTATTTTATTATTCAGAATGCGAGGGAGTTGCTTAGAGGAGCCCATGGCTGTTGATTTTAGGGACAAGTTTGAGGAGTCAGAGAATTTATACAGCTTTGAAATCTGCATCATCTGACCTTTCCTAATGAAGAATTTGAACAAGCCACAGCTCAATAAGCTAATTAAGGTCTGGAACCTTGGTAAAAGTTGCCTGAGAACTCAAATGTATTGGGGTGCCCAAACTTTCGCATGATGTTCCTTTTCTTTTTTCACTCTCCAATTGTACAAAACAAAAATAATACACAAATCCTGCAAAAAATGCTGAAAAGAAACGTGTCGTCTTTACCTTTATGTCTTTTGGTGATCAGTTCATCTTCTGCTCACTTAACTATTCACAGTAACAGACATTTTCAGTAAGGGTGCCCAAACTTTTGCATGCCACTGTACATCCGCCTCTCCCGCACACACTCTGACCGACTGGGTTTTCGCGCCCAAACCACAGGAAGTCCATACAAGGTTACAGAAACCCTAATGAGGCTGAGGTGACAATCTAGTTTAAAAAAAAAAGTTAGAAAAATGACAGTGGTCATTTTTCTAATATTCTTATGCGGCTATTGAAAAAATGTATGGTCCAACAAAGGGGGGGTCACGGGCACCCCAGGACCCCCCCCAGCTATGCCCCTGATAAAATGGTGGACATGACAGATGTCTCTGTGAAACAAAAAAGGTAAGATTCTACATTATGTAAATAAATGTCACAAAAATGGTATTGACTTGAGCTTCTTTTAGGGACGCTCCCACTCGAAGTGATTTGGTGTCCTATAAGTATTGGAACTCCTAATTCTCGTATTGTGACCAAGCACACACACATTAAATGCAAGTTTCTTTTTTTCCAAAATTAAATGTTTATTTCTTTTCCAATAATAAACCTATAAATGTCTTCATAAAATTCTTTATGTAGCAGTAAATTTTTAATCTCATCTCATCTCATTATCTCTAGCCGCTTTATCCTTCTACAGGGTCGCAGGCAAGCTGGAGCCTATCCCAGCTGACTACGGGCGAAAGGCGGGGTACACCCTGGACAAGTCGCCAGGTCATCACAGGGCTGACACACAGACACAGACAACCATTCACACTCACATTCACACCTACGGTCAATTTAGAGTCACCAGTTAACCTAACCTGCATGTCTTTGGACTGTGGGGGAAACCGGAGCACCCGGAGGAAACCCACGCGGACACGGGGAGAACATGCAAACTCCACACAGAAAGGCCCTCGCCGGCCCCGGGGCTCGAACCCAGGACCTTCTTGCTGTGAGGCGACAGCGCTAACCACTACACCACCGTGCCGCCCTAAATTTTTAATATTAATTTATAATTGTTTATTTATCATTTTTTTGAATAATTTTATCATGAAAGTTTGGATATTTGATACAATCTAGAAGCAAGTGTTTTACATTTTCTTTTACACCACAAGTTGTACATTGATTGGAGGTTTTTTTTTAAAGAAATAGTGTATCATTAAGTAGACATTTTCCAAATCTAAGTCTTGTAATTTTCCTTTGTTTGTTTCTGTTTTTGTCAGAATTTGTGGTATGCGTTGCAATATTTGGTAGTTGGTAGAAGAATCTACCAGTTTAAGAGTTATCCCATCTGTCTTGCCATACTGTAAAAATAACATCTTTGATATGTTTTGTTATATCAGCAGTGGTAAAAGGGTAATGAATGTCATAATAGGGTCAATCCATGTGAAATCACCAGAGGCCTCGCCACTGACCATCTCAGATTTGCTTCATACTTTCTGGAAATATTGTCAGTGTGCCCAATAAATAGTGTACAAAATTTTAGGCTTGTACCTTCATATAGGGTACCTGAGATATAGGGGCTTAAAAAAGGGGCGTGGCCCCAATTTCACTGTTGAAAAGCGTGCTACAGAAAACGGACCTAACTTCCATAAGTCATTACTTTTAAACTATTCATGCAAGATACATGAAATTTTTAAGGACTGTTCTTCAATGCCAGACGCCTTTAAATACCATAATAGAAAGTTCACAGTTCAATATTTGCCAAGTTATGGCTTGCTGAAAGTCATAAAAAAATGTCTTCTATCGTGCTTTGGAGCAACTTTGACCCCTCATATCTCCACATTAAAGAACACCAGATCTTTCAAATTTTATTATTTATTACTCATGTTATAGTACTCTTTATGCAACTAGGTACTGTATGTGTTCAAAAGAAATAAAACTTTCTTATTTATTAGGCTTTAAAAATAAAAAAAAAACATTTTGCACCTATAATTCAAATGCATATTGCAAATGTATGACAAGGACTACCATAAAAACAATTATACCACTGGAAAGAGCTTGTTTTGATTAGCAAATGCACAAAATATGAGGTTGGTAGCCTAAACCAAACTATAAATATTAAGGTATCAAGTACGGCATGTTTTATGATAAATGGAAATGCTGTTTTAAGACATATTGCAATACAATCACAAACCTACAGTGTAGGAAAAATAGCAACCTTAAAAATACTTTATTCGAAGAGCTTAAACAGTGTATTGATTTGCTTTTCCACATCAGATGGAAGTTTATACTGCCTGCCAGTTGATGTAAGTGGGGCATCAATGATTTTCATGACATGCACCAGAGGGACCTCTCTCCTGGGCCAGCTGTAAGTCTGAGAGGGACCATGAGGATGCATAAATGTTACTTGTACATCTTGTTCCTCCTCTGATAATGCACAAATGTTGCCTATCCACCACTGTCTGTGATACAAACATACAACATATTTACCAGGAATTGTATCTGCCAGAGAGACTGCTGATTTAACAGGGGCTTTATGCATTACTTGTGACCGATTCCCACTCATATCCACAATGAAGCTAGGACTACCTGACACCCTGCTGATCCGCAGCTGGTTGGACATGATTGGAACGAATGAGTGGTTGTCTCTTGTTCCAGGAATAGTAGCTGACCTTGAAAATCTAGTCTCCAATGCTTTTCCACTCTCCATAACTTCCCCTGTACCAACCTGTGTCATGATTCCTGCAGCAGTCTCTTCACAGCCATGGGGAAGAAGCTGTTCTTCAGTCTGTTGGTGCGGGCTCTCATGACTCTAAGTCTGCCAGAGGGGAGGTTGGAAAATAGAGAGTGTCCTGGGTGGGTGGGGTCATCCTGGATCTTTGTGGCCCGTCGGAGGAGCCGGCTCGAGTAGATCTCCTCTAGGCACAGGAGTGGGGAGCCGATGATCCACTGAGCAGTCTTGATGACCCACTGCAGTTGTTTCTTCTTGGATGCAGTGCAGCTGGCATACCACACCATACATCCGTATGTCAGGACACTCTCTATTGTGCAGCGATAAAAGTTTTTCAGCAGAGGTGGAGGGAGTTTGTTCAACTTCAGCATTCTCAGGAACAAGAGACTCTGCTGGGCATTTTTAATAATGCGGGTGGTGTTCACAGTCCAGCCCAGGTCCTCTGAGATGTGCAGTCCAAGAAACTTGAAGTTTATGACCCGCTCCACTTCTTCCCCATTGATGCTCAGGCCTGAGTGTAGTGTGGTCCTTGTCTTCCAGAAGTAAATGATGAGTTCTTTTGTCTTCTTGGTGTTGAGGTTGAGGTGGTTGTCACTGTACCAGGCCGCCAGTGCTCGGAACTCCTCCCTGTATGGTGCCTCATCATCATTGTTGATCAATCCAACAATAGTTGTATCGTCTGCAAATTTAATGAGGGTGTTGGAGCCATGGGTGGCGACACAGTCATGGGTGTACAGCGTGTACAAGACTGGACTCAGAACACAGCCCTGAGGAACACCGGTATTGAGGACGATGGTGGAGGATGTGGAGGTGCCCATCCTGACATGCTGGGGTATGTTAGTCAGGAAGTCCTTGATCCACAGACAGAGGGAGGTTCCAGGTTGCAGTGTCTGCAGTTTGGTGATCAGTCGGCTGGGGCTGATGGAGTTAAATGCCGAACTGAAGTCAACAAACAGCATCCTGATGTATGTTTTGGGACTTTCAACGTGGCTGAGAGCGGCGTGGAGGGCGATGGGGATGGCGTCGTCTGTGGATCTGTTGGACCTGTAGGCGAACCGATGTTGGTCAAAGCCAGGTGGAATATGGGCCTTGACATGCTGTAACACCAGTCTCTCCATACATTACATAATCACCGGTGTCAGGGCCACAGGCCGATAATCATTCAACCCTGTGATGGCAGAGGATTTGGGCATGGGGATTATGGTGGCAGTTTTCAGGCACACAATCGTACGTCCGGTTGTGACCTAGGCTTTAAGCTGGTAAATAATATATTTATTTTTTTCTTTACCAAATTCTAATAGAAAATGAGAGCGCCCGAAAGGGAAAACCGAGGTGAGCCGAAGCGAGCCGTCATTTTGAATCCTCATTCATGGCTGTAATGCAAATTGCTTCCTCCTCGGTATACAAGTGCACTTCCATGGCAGGAAAAAAACTATATTTTGCCGCCTATGTAGTCCCCTATTTATACAAATAGGAGTCATTCAGGATTCAGCCATGTTTTTGCTTGACCAAAGTTATACAGTATTATGACCTTTATATTGCATAAATAAAGCCATTTGGTGAAACTTTGAAGAAGAGATTGTACTGGTTTAAAGTTTTTACCTAACGTAATATTATGTACGAGGATAACATGGTCCAAAATGGGCCTCATTAACTAATGAGATCAAACTGTTAGCAAGCTACAGGTTTTTAGCTTCCTCCTGAAATGTTTTCTTTTATTTCTTCTTCCCCAGGGTAGTAAAACTCGCTTTCGCTGTGAACACTGTCGTTATCGCTATCCATGCTGTAAAATTAATGCTGTTCTCCTGAGAAATGCTGGCAAAAATTTTGAAGATTTTTGATAATCTTATAAATAAATCTTATTAAAAAAAAGTAGTGCTGTCAAAGTTAACACGTTAATTTTGGTGATTAATTTTAAACATTTAATGCATTAAAAAAAATTAATGCAATTAACGTGGTTTTGTTTACTTCTGGTGGCGGCTGACCCATAACCTTTGGTTACGTGTGCAGGAAAACCGGGCAGAAACAGCTATCCTAACTAAAGGAGAGTCTATGGCGGAAAGATGGATAAGGGCGAACTTTTAGGGGGACAGTTTCATTTTAAAAAGTTGCCCGACGGCTCGTTGGACAAAACTAAGGCAATTTGCACAGTTTGCAAAGCCGAATTTAATTACCACAGAAGTAACACGTCTTTAGCGTATCACCTCAAACCAAAACACCCTGCTGAAATTACCTCCACTGGACCTCACCAGTCGACACTACAGGAGCGTGGCACTCGTGGGCGAATAACGAAACCTGTAAGTGAAAAGTTAACCAATTCCTTGGTTACTTGGATAGTTAAAAACTGCTGCCCAGTTAACACAGTAGAGGATGATGGACTGAGAGAAGTAATTAGTGTTGCATCGGGAGATACCTCTTATAATTTACCCTCGAGAGGAACCATCGTGTCAAGAATACACACTTTGTATGAGGATGAGAGGGCACAGCGGATGAACATGCTTGCGCAAGGAAAGCACATCGCTCTCACGGGTGACCATTGGACGTCTATCAGCAACGATAATTATTTGGGCATCACAGCGCATTTCATTGATCAAGACTGGACTCTGCAGTCGTTTGCACTTACTGTGAGTAAAACCGAGGAGCGACGTAACGTAAACAAACTGGTCTGCCTCAGTAACTGGCTGAGTGTAAAGAAGGACTAAGTAAATTATGTCTATGGAGTGAAAAATGTTCAATGTTCTGAACTTGAAACAATATCTTTGCTCATTCTTTTTTGTATTTGCACTGTGCATAGGTGCACCTTAAGCCATTAAAATGGTTTTTGAATTTACATATACTTTCTCTGTGTTTACTCTACATTAATTTGATCATTTTACATAAATATTCAGTCTTAAGTAGAAAAATGCAATTAATGTATTGATAGATTAATCGCGATTAATTACAGAAATTTGTGCGATTAATTAGTTAATTTTTTTAATTGATTGACAGCCCTAAAAAAAAGATAAATGTTGACAAAAAACGCTACCATGTTTGTTGTTGTTGTGAACGAGCGAGTCGCCAGAGGTCTGTAACCGGGGTCTGTACTAGGGCTGCGTACCGGTACTGTGTACCGGTACTGTACCGTGAAAATCGATTCGGTACAGGTCCAAAATACCGGATCATGAAGTACCGGTACTGTACCGATATAAATTTACACCAAGTATCTGCTTATTTTGTGACTGAAGATGCGTAAATCCTACCACAAAGACGAAAATTTAGCACTGAAAAAGACGCGCTGAAACTTGAAATCAGAGCCATCTTTGATTTGAGATCCTCTCACCACAGTCTCACGAGACATTGCGAGAGCTTGGCTGATCCAGCGTTCTGATTGGTCAAAAAGACTCAAAAGCAGGTCAGCCATTTTTCCTTTGCTGGCATTGGCAGCCTTTGCTGCTTTGTGTAATTTTGCCGCGTGAGTTAAAGGCCGCGGACTGCGCGTAGTCTGTAGTAATCTAGTGTAATCACTTCTCGCTGTGAGACAACTTATGACTATTTGTCCCAAGTTAACTAAGTGTGAGAGTGAGAGGGTGACTGAGAAGTGAGGTAGGAAACCTAGTTATGTTCGGTTTTCTTTGACAGACCCATTGCAACAAGGTAGGCAGACTTGGCAATTGCCTAGGGCCCCAGCCCTCGAAGGGCCCCGCTGCCGAACGACTGGTTATGTATTCAATAGCAATGACAACTTTTTGAGCGCGGCAGCACAGCGCCTAATGACACTTGTTGAAATACCCTAGTTCCAAGGGGGGCCCCCTAATGCACAACAGTGCCTCCCTACATGCTTTGGCCGAAAAGTGCAATGACAGTCTGTTGTCAACCCCTCAATGCCCATCTCCGTCCAGTCAAGTGGTTGCAGAGCTCCGCGGCAAAAAAAACACAAAATCAAATATGAAGCGAAATTACCCCTCAGGGAGCCAGAAGAGAAAGAAGAAAAGGGAAGAGGAAGACAGAAAAAAACAAGACACTGGTAAGTGAGAATGTACACACTCATTAATACCAAGCGGGTCGACAAGCAAATTTGGTAGCTAGCTTACGTTAATGGTAGTTATCTTGTAGACAGTGTTTATAACAGTGATGTAAACGTTGTCATGCACAACAGGCTTACAAACTTTCAAGGACTGGCTAAAAATTCTAATATGTGCCACACAAATAGGTGAAAGACTGTCAACTTCTCCCAGATTAACTTATTGTGTTTATCAAAATGTCATAGTCAGAGTTAGTTTGGGACTATAACGTTGGGAATGGAGCATATTGGTGTAATATCGCCGCAGCTCAAGTCAGATTTTGCCCATGATTCTAGTTGTGTATTCTTAAATTTTTATGTGTTTTGCTATACCTTTTGCACTTTTCTGTGTGTGCTGGTTCTTATTAAAATTCTTATTCATGTTTGTAATCATTTAATCACCATTTGAAGTTATTTCTACTTGTGTATATACTGTAAATATTTAGTGTTGTGTTATTTGCACATTTTATATTACTTTGTCTTATTTTCATATTTGATTTATATATGTGTGTGTGTGTGTGTGTGTGTGTGTGTGTGTATTTTGTCTATTCTTGTGTTTAATTGGGTTTGATAATTATTTATAATAATGTAAAGAGTTCATTTATTAAGTAAAAATCGTAAGAATGATTACAATATGGGGCGGCACGGTGGTGTAGTGGTTAGCGCTGTCGCCTCACAGCAAGAAGGTCCGGGTTCGAGCCCCGTGGCCGGCGAGGGCCTTTCTGTGCAGAGTTTGCATGTTCTCCCCGTGTCCGCGTGGGTTTCCTCCGGGTGCTCCGGTTTCCCCCACAGTCCAAAGACATGCAGGTTAGGTTAACTGGTGACTCTAAATTGAGCGTAGGTGTGAATGTGAGTGTGAATGGTTGTCTGTGTCTATGTGTCAGCCCTGTGATGACCTGGCGACTTGTCCAGGGTGTACCCCGCCTTTCGCCCGTAGTCAGCTGGGATAGGATCCAGCTTGCCTGCGACCCTGTAGAAGGATAAAGCGGCTAGAGATAATGAGATGAGATGAGATTACAATATGTGTGATGTTTATTTATTAAGTCTTCAGTGGGTAGGCGGCCATAAGGACTTTCGTCGAGGGGGGGATAATTATGGGCCCCAGATCCCCCTTTGCCTAGGGCCCCCAAATAGCTTGAAACGGGCCTGTTCTTTGAATTTCTACTTGTGTATATACTGTAAATATTTAGTGTTGTGTTATTTGCACATTTTATATTACTTTGTCTTATTTTCATATTTGATATGACAAGTTGTCAACAGTTTATTAATGTTTCTGTCATTATTGAAGAAGTTCAGAAGAATTTGTCAAATTGTTCAGGTACAGGTCCGGACCTGTACCTAAACCTCTGTACCGGTACCTGATGTTACGTTTAGGTACGCAGCCCTAGTCTGTACTGTAGGATACGGACCCGCTCGCCAGCCAATCAGAGCGCAGGATTTGGACCGCGAAAAAAAATAAAACACGTGACGGTTCTGTTCAGTACCGGATTGTGGGAGGGAGGGGGTGCAGAGAGGCTGGAGCTGATTGGTTAGCTCAATTTTGGCGCCATTTCTGTGGCACGCGCACTCTTTTTCCTCCAGGAAGTGTTGATTGTTGTGGATTATCGGTGGTTCACAGCAGGTGAGAACACACACACACACACACACCGAGTAAAAGAAGGAGCTTTTTATGGTGCTTCTAAAACGGATCTGTATCTGTAGATAGCCTCATGTTGGTTATTTATTAATATTATGTTTTATTTATGAAATGATGGGCTGAAGGAGTTTGAGAAGGAATTCGATATTTTCTTCTTCAGCTCGGGGTTTAAAATGGATGTTTTTCTCGTCCCCGCGCGCAGCTCTCTCACAGGAAGGAGTTTAGTGTGGAACAGGGTCATGTTCAGTCAGAAACAAGCGCGTTTGACTTTTAATAATACTAGTGCATCTCAAAAAAATTAGAATGTTGTGAAAAAGTTCAATATTTTCCATCAGTTATTTAAGAAAGTGAAAATGTTATATATTATAGACTCATTACACATTTAAAATGTTTCAAGCATTTTTCTATTTTAATTTTAATCAGTATGGCATACAGTACAAAAACATAAAAAAAATCTCAAAATATTAGAATATTTCATTTCGAGTTTGAGTAAAACAGTATGAACACAGTGTATCTCTCGGTCTAGTTCAGTACACACAACCACAATCATGGGGAAGACTGCTGACTTGACTGTTGTCCAGAAGATGATCACTGATGCCCTCCACAAGGAGGGTAAGCCTGAAACAGGTGGCTGGAAAAGGTGCACAAGCAACAGGGATGGCTGCAGTCTTGAGAGGATTGTCAAGAAAAGTTGATTCAAGAACTTGGGAGAGCTTCACAAGGAGTGGACTGAGGCTGGTGTCAGTGTATCAAGACCCATCACGAACAGACATCTTCAAGAAAGGGGATACGACTTTCGCATTCCTAATATCAAGCTACTCCTGAGCCAGAGACAATGTCAGAAGTGTCTTATCTGGGCTAAGGAGAGAAAGAAATGGACTGTTGCTCAGTGGTCCAAAGTCCTCTTTTCAGATGAAAGTACATTTTGCATTTAATTTGGAAATCACGGTTCTAGAGTCTGGAGGAAGAGTGGAGAGGCACAGAATCCAAGGTGTTTGAAGCCCAGTGTGAAGTTTCCACAGTCTGTGATGATTTGGGGTGCCATGTCATCTGCTGGTGTTGGTCCACTGTATTTTATCAAGTCCAAAGTCAACACAGCCATCTACCAGGAGATTTTAGAGCACTTCATGCTTCCATCTGCTGATGAGCTTTTTGGAGATGCTGATTTCCTTTTCCAGCAGGACTTGGCACCTACCCACAGTGCCAAAACTACTACCAAATGGTTTTCTGACCATGATATTACTGTGTTTGATTGGCCAGCCAACTTGCCTGACCTGAACCCCATAGAGAATCTATGGGGTATTGTCGAGAGAAAGATGAGAAACACCCGACCCAAAAATACAGATACGCTGAAGGCCACTATCAAAGCAACCTGGGCTTCAATAACACCTCAGCAGTGCCACAGACTGATCACCTCCATGCCACACCGCACTGATACAGTAATTCATGGTACAGGAGCCCCAACCAAGTATAGACCTCTTGCAGTCACGTGACCGAATCCCGGCTGGAATGTAAACAGCCGCCATCTTGTCGGTCAACAACACAGCTGAATATTGTTGCACTCGTATACAAAATGGATCAATTTCAACTGATGGACTACACAGCTCATTTTTCTAATGAACAGATAACTAAATATATGTCTAAAATAAACGACCTACAGATTAGTGACCCTTATCGATTACCGGACGTAGTTTTCACGACCGTGTCAGTGGATATTGAACTGCCAGAGGTGGAATACCCAGATGTGTACATGGTTCTCCATGGATTGAAAATATAGGGGGGTGGGGGTCAATCGGATGACCTTGAAACAAATGTGCATAAATTTACATATGTCATTTGCATAAAATTTGCATAACATACTCTCAAATAGTAATCATTTAGAATAGAGGAATCAATTTGACTGGTACAAAACATCATACATCAAACATTACACACTTACACTTGAATTCATTTTATTAATTAATTTGCACACTTCAGTGCAAATTAATTAATAAATTGAATTCCATAAAGCTAATGCAAGAATGAAAACTGAGGTCAACAGATTTCAAATGTAGGCCTGTTTATTAACATTGAGTGCCTGAGGAACAAGTTATAATAACTTAAAATAAAAATAAAAAGAGAGCCATCTTTCTTAAGTAAACTTTTGCTTCTTTTACTTTTCCGATCTACAACATATCAGACATAAAAAAAGGTTGATCAGTGGCTCAGCAGCCCCTCCCTCCTGTGTGTGTGTGTGTGTGTGTGTGTGTGTGAGAGAGAGAGAGAGAGAGAGAGAGCGAGCAGCAGCCCCTCCCTCCTGTGTGTGTGTGTGTGTGTGTGTGTGAGAGAGAGAGCGAGCAGCAGCCCCTCCCTCCTGTGTGTGTGTGTGTGTGTGTGTGTGTGTGTGTGTGTGTGTGTGTGTGTGTGTGTGTGTGTGTGTGAGAGAGAGCGAGCAGCAGCCCCTCCCTCCTGTGTGTGTGTGTGTGTGTGTGTGTGTGTGTGTGTGTGTGAGAGAGAGCGAGCAGCAGCCCCTCCCTCCTGTGTGTGTGTGTGTGTGTGAGAGAGAGCGAGCAGCAGCCCCTCCCTCCTGTGTGTGTGTGTGTGTGTGTGTGTGTGAGAGAGAGCGAGCAGCAGCCCCTCCCTCCTGTGTGTGTGTGTGTGTGTGTGTGTGTGTGTGAGAGAGAGAGAGAGAGAGAGAGCAGCAGCCCCTCCCTCCTGTGTGTGTGTGTGTGTGTGTGTGTGTGTGTGTGTGTGTGTGTGTGAGAGAGAGCGAGCAGCAGCCCCTCCCTCCTGTGTGTGTGTGTGTGTGTGTGTGTGTGTGTGTGTGTGTGTGTGTGTGTGTGTGTGAGAGAGCGAGCAGCAGCCTCTCCCTCCTGTGTGTGTGTGTGTGTGTGTGTGTGTGTGTGTGTGTGAGAGAGCGAGCAGCAGCCTCTCCCTCCTGTGTGTGTGTGTGTGTGTGTGTGTGTGTGTGTGAGAGAGCGAGCAGCAGCCTCTCCCTCCTGTGTGTGTGTGTGTGTGTGTGTGTGTGAGAGAGAGCGAGCAGCAGCCCCTCCCTCCTGTGTGTGTGTGTGTGTGTGTGTGTGTGTGTGTGTGTGTGTGTGTGTGTGTGTGTGTGTGAGAGAGCGAGCAGCAGCCTCTCCCTCCTGTGTGTGTGTGTGTGTGTGTGTGTGAGAGAGCGAGCAGCAGCCCCTCCCTCCTGTGTGTGTGTGAGAGAGCGAGCAGCAGCCCCTCCCTCCTGTGTGTGTGTGTGTGTGTGTGTGTGTGTGAGAGAGCGAGCAGCAGCCCCTCCCTCCTGTGTGTGTGTGAGAGAGCGAGCAGCAGCCCCTCCCTCCTGTGTGTGTGTGTGTGTGTGTGAGAGAGAGAGCGAGCAGCAGCCCCTCCCTCCTGTGTGTGTGAGAGAGAGAGAGAGCAGCAGCCCCTCCCTCCTGTGTGTGAGAGAGAGAGAGAGCAGCAGCCCCTCCCTCCTGTGTGTGTGAGAGAGAGAGAGCAGCAGCCCCTCCCTCCTATGTGTGAGAGAGAGAGAGAGAGAGCAGCCTCTCCCTCCTGTGTGTGTGTGTGTGTGTGTGTGTGTGAGAGAGAGAGTGAGCAGCAGCCCCTCCCTCCTGTGTGTGTGTGTGTGTGTGTGTGTGTGTGTGTGTGTGTGTGTGTGTGTGTGTGCATAGATTTACATAGAAGACTAGGACCCCGTCCACATGTAGCCGGGTATCTGCTAAATTGAAGATATTTTTCTACGTTTTGGCCTGTCATCCACATGAAAACACATCAAAAACGAATATTTAAAAAAACTCCAGGCAAAGTGAAGATTTTTGAAAACTCCGTGTATGCCTTTTCGTGTAGACAGAGATAACCGGAGTTTTGCATTTTAGCACGTCACAATCTGCGCCAAAAAAATGACAACAAATCTGCCCTGACGTCAAACGTGCGACCTTTGTTTACTGCAGAAGCCAGATTAAGCATGGACAAAGAGTAATGGATCGGAGGAGTGCCTTGAAAGCGTTAATTATTGTGCAGGTGCTATTTACATGTTTAATTTTAGAAGCCCAACTACTGCTCCAAGAGCACAGGCGATGTGATTAGGGGGTAGGATTTGGGGAAATAATGCCATCTACAGGTTTGGAATGCTTATGAATGTGATTGAAAACGCTGATGTTCGGTTATGTGTGGAAGGGATTTTTTTCGAAGACGAGGTGGTGTGGATAAAACATTTTTATAAACAGAGGGGGGGGAAATGTTCGGTTTTAAAAATACCCGGCTACGTGTGTACATGGCCTAGATTCCTCACCGCGTATTCCAGAACATCCGCACAGGGCGGCCATCTTACCACAGACAAGGGGTATGAAGACTTACGCAAGCACAGCCCAGCACTCACATTATGATTTACAGGAAATCAAAGTACTGACTTTGGTGACAAGATGATGTGTGTGTCTGTGTGTGTTTTAATTGTAGATGTTTATATCAGTATCGGGTTTTTTTCTAGAAAAATTTAGTATGAGGGCACTCACCATGGCGAGGGAGCGAAGCGGGGGGGGAGATGGTGCCGGTTGTCCCCCCCGCCATGCAAAGCCTTTGAAAAATGCTCCAATGGGACATTCTGAGGCTATCTGAGAGGGAAATTGTAACAAATTGTCTTTCAAGATTGAAAAAGAAAGAAGTAATCTTCTTCTGCCCCAGACAGTCTCTGGCTTTCTTCCACTTCGTGCCGCGGGATGACATCTTTAAATGCCCAAGTGTCAACAAAAACAACTCGCGAACTACTTCTGTCAAAAGCTCCTGCGCCGGTGGGTGAAAGGTCATTCAGTCTCGAGAAATCTCGCTCTACAAGTCAGCTGACCTTGTATGTAACCCATGTCAAATCTTGCGAGAGCAGCCGCGACAACTAAACAACATGGCACCTCAGTCTGAAAAATGCCAATTCGGATTGTTTTTGCACCGTCTGGCGGTGTATCTACTATGATTGGAATATTTTTGGAGCAATTGTAATGTATTTGATGATCAGACACATTGTCACGTAGTGTTGCTGGGATGTTTTCACGGAGTCGGTAAGGGGGCGCACGTCGAGAGTAAGAGGGCGCAGCGCCCCTGTTCCCCCGTTTAGACGAAAGCCTGAGTATGTTTAGTTTTATTTTAACTGCTCATTGGAGCATAGTCAAATGAAATTTCAATCTTCTGTGCTAACATATATTGACTTTGACATGATAATCAGCTTTGAATGTTCTTTTTGTAAATGTAAAGATATCTTTTTATCCTTGGAAGTATAACCACATGTGATTAATTAAATGCTTTTTTTGTCACAAACTACCGTGAGTTGCTGTCACTGTTTTATACTATTACTTACTCGGGCAGTGCATTTGTTATTATGCTGTGATGTGAGTTTACATTTGTTATTATGCTATGATGTGAGTGCATTAGGTTTTTGAGGTGGATGAAGTATTTCTGAAGTTTCAGAAGTGAGTAAGCTGTTTATTTAACTTTAGCTTCCCCTACGGCCCTATCACATGTAAAAATATTTTCACTAAAAATTGGAAATAAATTGTATGGTTATTTGTCCTAAGGCCGCAGTTATCCGTAAGTATGCAGTGTTAGGCTTCTCACAGCAGAAGAATTTCAGCATGCATCCTGTCTTACAGTCTGTAGTATACTGAAATATTTTTGCCAAGCTATGCGTATTTTCTTAAAACATAAAATGATTATTCATCATTAATATCATAAATACATACTTCCGTTTGTTTTTTTTTATATAACAAACCAAACCGTTTGAATATCGATTGAAATTTGAGGAAGTTACGGTCATCTGAAAAGTACATATCGCTACCAACGCAATGTAATGGGTAAGCCAGCTGTCTGAGGTAAGATGGCCGCCATGTGTGGACGTTCGACTTCGTTGACGGGCAACGGGGACGAGGCATCTAGTCTTCTATGTATATCTATGTGTGTGTGTGTGAGAGAGAGCGAGCAGCAGCCCCTCCCTCCTGTGTGTGTGTGTGTGAGAGCGAGCATCCCCACCCGCGCGCTGCGAGCAGAGTATCACACAGAAAGCGCACTTTTCCCTCAGAGCGCTCCCTCCAAACAACGGGGATTTACACAAAAATGGAAGGAGATATTCACAAAATTCTTTCACATTGAGCGCCACAAGGCTCTCCTGAACACAGTGATGTACTTCTTTTTGTCTGTAGTGTACTTTGTCGGTACTTCAACAGAGAAAGGCTATCTGTCACAAAGAAAACAAAGGGACGTCTCTTCCTTTTGTAAAGGGGCGGCAGAAATTAAACGGGGGCGGGAATCACAGAAAGGGGGGCGGCCCGCACCTCTAAAACCCCTCGTGGAAAACCCTGGTGTATAATTACCTCATTAACTTTCCTTCGCTGTTCAGTGGTGAAGCACTGCGTGCTTATAAATCTCTGGACAGTTATCTTTACAGAAATTCAGGATTTGTCAGCGACTCAGATGTGGCATCTTGTAAACAAGAAAATAACAATCCTCATTAGACGTGTAAGTAGGGCTGTGCGATATATTGAATATACTCGATATATCGCGAAAATTCTGTGTGCGATACATAAAATTATTATATCGTAACTATCGAGTATTTTATGGTCATCTTCCGACTTGCATTTGTTTCGTGTTTGTTTAAAACCTTTTCCGGTGGTTTTCTCCCTGTCCCTCAGGCAGTAACGTGAGAGGCTGCCTAAGGCTAAAGAAAACAATAATGTCATGCACTCGCCAACCAATCCCGGGCAACATCTCGGTGCTGAAAGGAACTTCCGGGAAGATTTTCTAGTTTCGGTTGTGTTGCCAGATTGGGCGGTTTTAAGTGCATTTTGGCGAGTTTTGAACATATTTTGAGCTGGAAAACGTTAGCAATATCTGGCAACACTGCTGGCGGGAAGATTTCCTGGTTCCGGTTTACAGCGCTGACTCAGTTCGTGCAATCACTGGTGTTGCGTAGGCTACTGTGTAAGCGACAAATTACTTCTTAAAAGAACTAGTAAGCGGTCAGTCAACTGGCATTTTTTTGGATATCGCGAGGAGGACGTGGAACAGCAAATGCCAGTTTGTAAAGTGTGCAAAAAAACCTGTCATCACGAAAGGCAGCAGCACGACAAATATGTTTCATCACCTGAAAACTCACCCGGTACAGTATGCAGAGTCTCTTAGGTGGGGTTTACATTAGACCGTATCAGCGGATCATCAGATTAACGTTTTTAAAAACGATTAGCGTGCACACAGCAACGCCAGTACACGATTCACGTGCACACAGCAACGCCAATACACGGATACGCTAATCACATGACTAATTCGGCACGTAAGTTGAGAAATGTGTCAGTGCGGCTCATCGCTTCCTCCTCAGCGGCTGCGCTCCAAATCACTCCGCCCTGAACAGCGAGTGCCCTCTGGAGGGTGCGCACTCCGGCCCTGCGCAGCTCACAGAGCGCGCGAGGTAAGCGCACGAGCAGTGATTCGGGACTGAGCCGCTGTGCGCAAGTCACTTACCACTTGCAAGTGGAAGGATGGCAAGCCTAAAGACAATCATAACTACACAATGGGCAGTATTTGCATCAGTATTTGCAGTATTTTCATACTTTTATACTCTTTAATGAAAGGTGATACAAGGCGGAAGTCCGCGCCGTTTTTCAGCAGTCGCGTCACATGACCAACGCCAGCGAATCAGGAAGGTGGATGTCACAGTGACGTTGTCCAATGACGACGCCAGCTAGAGCTCAGCACAGTGTATCCGCGTATCTCAATGTTTACACAGCACCGGACCAGACACGATCTGGATTGAATACGTGGACCCTGGCGGATTCCCGTTTCCTGGCGTTTCCAGGCGTTTTAATGTAAACGGACAGTGCATCCGCAAAGAAAACGAGACAGATAAGGTCTAATGTAAACTTGGCCTTAAACTCCGAACTACTTGCCCATGAGCTAAACAAATGACCATAGCGGCCTCGTTCTCCCAAGCCCCCCATATGAGAAAACGAGTCAGAGATGGAGAGCTATAACGGATGCAATCACTAACGTCATTGCCGAAGACATGATCCCAATTAGTATAGTGGAAAAACCAGGCTTCCAAAAATTACTAAAACACACTCGATCCCAAATATGAGTTGCCTGGTCGCAGACATTTTACAGTGAAGGCAATACCGGAATTATACACATCTGAGAGGCAGAGCCAGAAAACATTCAGTTCAGAA